>NW_008825410.1:9005434-9034335 GCF_000699105.1 Pygoscelis adeliae
TGACTTTCTTTTTCTATTTGACCCATCACTTATATCGAATTGTAATGAGTTAACAATCCGATGGAGAATGAAAGGTTATTTTTACTTGCCATTCCTTATGGTGATCCTGCACTTGACACTGTTGTAGTGGGCAGAAGCTCAAACCTGTAGAGAAGAATCATACTGCAGACCCGGCTTAGTTATCTTAGTCCAGTTCTGGTAACTGATTAATTAATTTTGTGCACTACCTCAGTCCTGGGCTCTTCTGCTGAAGTAGTCCACGTGACTAGTTTGTCATGGTATCTGTACACATTTGCTCCCCAGCAATGGTACCGAAACTGGCAGCTTGAGCATTCAAAGGGCGGTTGGTGGTAACTGCTTTCCCTCCTAAATAGCCTGGCTGGCATGTAAATTGCTGACCTGGGGGTGAAGGCCTTTCCAGTCCATTGCAATTATTTGGGCCTTTGGGCCTCTTCCAAAACAGTGCTTTCCAGCCAGGCATTGCTGATTCTTTAATTCTGCAAAAAAATAAATTGCTTTTCCTTGAATGTGTTGTACTGTGGTGCAAAGGGATATTCTTCTGTCATACCAGACATCTGAATCCTTCTGACTGAAAAAGGGGAGGTCTTCAGTCTTGATCCTGTGAAGACTTGCTCATAATGCTTGACATTAAGTTTATCTGTAAGTCTCTCTAGATTTGGATTCGCTAAAGATGTCTGGGAACATGTATACGTAGTTTATATAAGCAAAACTGCTCTCTTTTTTTTTTTTGACACAGTTGAACAATAGTGTTTCTTCCATTTTTCATTTAATATAAACTGGAATTGGCTATATTCTTGAATGCCTCAGAATTCATTAAATAATGGAACAGTAGTTTTCCAAGCCAGCATGAAATGAAATAACTCCAAACATGTATATAAAAATCAAGGAAAACACTGAGATATTTGCTGCTAACACTGAGGTATGCTGCCAGATCTTGGGGGAATAACATTATTTGTGCCAGGAGTCATGGTCATGCCAGGAGAAGAAACAGGTTTTGTGGCAGGGATGGAATGGATTGGGACAGTGCAGTGGTCCCTCCAGAAATATACCTTGATGGTAAAGGTTTTCTTTTTTTGATTAAGGGGATATTAAAATGATCAGTTGTTATCCCTTTTGCTCCAGTTTCCGTGGGTGGGGGAAGGGGAACAAACCCTCCTTTTGCTCCCCATTGGAAACCTCTCGGGAAACCCTTCACCGACTCATTGGAGTATCTCCGAATCACTTGATACAGTGTTTGAGTTTGTGCAATTTAATAGTAAGTTTGTAAAATCTTGTGGGCCATGGGTAGTTGGGGTTTTTTTTGTTTGTTTGTTTTTTTCTTATACAGTGTAGCTTTTGTATTTGTTACCATATGGTTTTTTCCCCTTGTATCTCTTCCTTCCTCTTCTAGTATTCTGCGTCTTTTTACTTTAGGCCCCAAACCGCCCCTTTCTAAAGTGCAATTTGTGGATGTGTGGTTCTCTTCTTTCTATGCAGTATAGACTAAAATCAGTTTGTAGTCTTATGAGATGCAGGGGAAGCTGTTACTTTTCTATGTCCCTTCTTTGAGCATGGTGAGACATGAAATGGTGCCTCTGTGGAAGTCAGTAGGAGTTTGGTTGAGAGCATCACAGGATGGTTGAGGTTGGCAGGGATCTCTGGAGGTCATCTTGTTCAACCTCCCTGTTCAAGCAGGCTCACCTAGAGCGGGTTGTCCAGGTGGCTTTTGAGTATCTCCAAGGATGGAGACTCCAGAGCCTCTCTGGGCACCCTGTGCCAGTGCTCAGTCAGTATTGCTCAAAAAGATGTGTGTTTCTTTGAGGTGGAATTTTAGAGGAGTTCCTTGCAAGCTTTGTGATTGTGAGTGTTTGATGAAGGATGCAACTTAAAGAAACAAAACCACCACAACAAAAAGACTTCTGGGGTTTTGCTTATTGCTGAGATGCTATATATGTCTCTGTGCTGCTCAAACTCGCAAAAGTTGGCATTTTACTCTTCAGCTTGCCTACCTGGTGCTTTGGTGCTTCCCTTTCATTCAGTTTTCTTGTGGTCTGTATCCCAAAAGAGGATTTCAATATTTCTTGTGCTCATGCTCATTTTCTTTACAAGGATAGAGCAGGAAGCTCTGCTTGCACTACTGGCTAAAGGACCCCTTAACTCTGGAAGAATGCAACTTAGTCTTGTCAGATTTAGGAGTTCTGCATGACATGCATCCCAACATGCGTGCATCCCTCCTGCTTCTTTTTATTCCAGGTGTGATGCTAGGGTTGACCCAGCTGATGCTGCTGTGCGCTCCATCTCTCTGTTCCCATGTCTGGATATGCAGTTCAAACAGACCTCTCTCTAGCTGGAGTCCCAAGTCTCAGAGGAGATTTTCTGGGGAACAAACAAAATACGTATTTATTTATTAATTTGCAGTTTGTGATGTGATCTTAGAACTTCAAAAATGTTGCAGGCTGTGAAATGTGTTACTGCATGACTAACGTTGCTCCCTAATTCTGTATTTTCCTTGGAATTCATTGAAATTATATTGCATAAATCCAGCCTTGCTGCGTAACTCGGGTATAATGTACAGCATAACATGCAAGACTCCTTATAATTAGACATTTACTAATTGTTTTAGAAACTAATTGTGTATAGCTTTTCAACCTAGGAATGTTCTTAAAAGTGAAATGTAGCAGTATTAAATTTTTCTCATCATTGGCTGTCCTGGTTTTCGGCTGGAATAGAGTTAATTTTCTTCCTAGTAGCTGGTAGAGTGCTGTGTTTTGGATTTAGGATGAGAATAATGTTGATAACACACTGATGTTTTAGTTGTTGCTAAGTAGTGCTTACACTAGTCTAGGACTTTTCAGCTTCTCATGCCCTGCCAGTGAGAAGCTGGGAGGGGGCACAGCCAAGACAGCTGACCCAAACTGGCCAAAGGGACATTCCATACCATGTGATGTCATGCTCAGTACATAAACTGGGGGGAGTTGGCCGGGGGGCAGTGATGGCTGCTCGGGAACTGGCTGGGCGTTGGTTGGCAGGTGGTGAGCAATTGCATTGTGCATCACTTGTTTTGTGTATTCTTTTATCATCATTATTATTATTTTCCCTTCCTTTTGTGTCATATTAAACTGTCTTTATCTCAGCCCACAAATTTTACTTCCCCCCCTGATTCTCTCCCCCATCCCACTGTGGGGGGCAGGAGGGGAAGGAGTGAGCGAATGGGTGTGTGGTGTTTAGCTGCCTGCCAGGTTAAACCACAACATTGGCATACTATTTCCTGTTTAAACCAACTTTTTCTTGCAGTATTGCATAAAATAGAATAATAGAAGACCCTCTACAAGCATGTCAGAGTTCAGCATTATATTGCTGTTGGATATTGGGATACCAATGGGGAAAGGCTACAGAATTCTCTTGGGGTCACACAGAACATGAACTGTCAAGATAGTTAAGACTGAGTATTGCTTCAGTAATGATGAGTCCTACCTTGGAAACTGCATCTGTCTGGCATGACTCTAAATTCTGTGATTAGGAAATATTTTTCTATCCTTTATTGCTATGACTTTGTATGGAGGTTACTTGGAAATGTTTGCTGGAAAAAGTTTTGTAGAATTAGTTGTCTTCATTTTGAAATCCATAAGGATGGATTATACGTATTTGTTACTTAGTCATGGAGTATCCAATTAATACTTTGGCTGAACGTGTGTAATGCATCTAGTAAGGAAATGCTTTCTGTTGTAACATTTATTCTAATAAAACATATTTTAGTATGCATAATCCTCTTTTAACATAATTGGAACATGGAGCTAATACTTAAACATCTTCAGCTTAAAGACTGATGGAATAGTTGTAGTATGCTACTGTAATATCAGCAAAGCAAAATTGGAGAGAAGCACGAAGGAGTCGCGTATTATAAGCATGACTGTAAGATCTTTGTACTTTGTCCAGTCCCATTTCTAGCAGTCTCGTATGTGGTGATATAGTCATTATAAAGACTTTAATTGGCTAAGAGCTTGCCAGCTTGCATTTGCCAACTATGCTGAAATCCTGGCCAAACTTTACAAGAGCGTGCGGTAAGCTGCAGTTGGCTGAGAACAGTGGATATAAATAGATGATATGGTGCTGAATTACAATTCATTACTGAAATTCAGCTAGTATGTAATAGATAGCCATAAAAAGGCAACATTGTTTCTCTAATATGGGACTTTAAATGAATGTAGTCTCTTTTTTTTTTATTTAGCAAAGTTAATGTTTATCACAAAATCATAAAATCTAGCTCATAGTTTCATGACTCTTTGCAAACAAAAATCTTTTTCTGTTCTTAAAAAGAAAAGAATTGTGGTCTACTATCTGGCTGGTTTCCGGTAGCAACAGTTCATTATTTTATTTGGGGTTAGGCAAAAGTTGGATGAAGACAGTGTATTTTATATATAAATTGCTTTTTAAGCATCTTGCTTCAGAAATCGTATTGGAGAACAGTCCAATAGTCTGATAGTCTTTTCAAAATTATTCGCATTACCTCCTCCCAATAACAAAGAATATTTTGGGCCAGATTGGAACTTTAAAAATGGTAAAATACAAAGTCTTATTCATGGAATCAGTTTTTACTAATCTGTGTTTAACTCCACAATAGTACCTCACAGAGGCTAGAATAACATCAAGGTCCAATTGCATGACATGTTGTGGCATGTATCATAAGGACTCATGGGATAAATCAGGCTGGAAGGGACCTCAGAAGATCTCTAGAGCAGCCTCCTGCTCACAACAGGGGCAGCTGTGGTATCAGACCAGGCTGCTCAGGGCTTGATCCAGTCATGTCCTGAAAAACTCCAAGGATGGAGCCTGCACAACCTCTCAGGGCAACCTGTGCTGCTGCTTAATTATCCTCACAGTGAAAATAGCTTTATGGGTTATGGGTTTCTCCAGCCTGTATGGTTGGTGTGTGCTTCTGTGTTAGACCTTGCCTTCATTGTTTGTGTCACCTAACAGGAGGTTTTCCAATTTGATTTTAGAAGCAGAGGGTCAGTTCCCTGACTTGGGTGCTTCACTTATGTGCTTGGGCTGTTCCTTTTGCATGCAGAGAAGTTGGGTGCCTCAGAATGCAAGCTAAAACCCACTTCCTGGGGCAGGAGGTGCAGAGAGCGAGGGAATGCTGAGTGGGGGTTGTGTTTCATATCCTGTCTCCGTGGAGCTTAAGCATCTGAGGCAATGCCAAGTATTGGGTGTGCAAGAAGTCCGAAGTCCAGCATTTGCAAAGCTGGACCAGGACCTAGTTCCTGAAGCTTTGTCGCTTTGTGTTGTGCAGCTAGAAAAGCCGACGTTTAGTTGTTGACTTGCCTCTGCTCCTCTGAAACTTGGGACCTGATTATGAATAGTTCGGGTCATTTTAGGTCAAAGACAAGTAGGTTAATTGGAAGCACTTTCAGTAGTGTTTCAAGTCAGCATGTGTGTTGCTGCCTTCAAACTAGCAGTTCTTCTGTAGTAGGTGTCATGTGAGTGGTGATCTAAGGAATTACTACTCTTCAGCCCCTAGTTAGCACTTCCAGCATCACTTGGCATGCAAATGGGAAAGACATTCAGCAATTCCTCAGCCTAGGTAGGTTTAAACCCACATCTCCTGTACCCTAGTATCTTAAGTTGCTGAGGGCTATTTACGTGCCTTCTGTTGAAACTGCAGCTGGATGAACAAACTTCAGCATTCATGGGGGCAGGAAAGCGTAAAGCCATTTCCTTTTTTTAGTGCAATGGCAATGATGAGAAAATGGACCGATGAGTGCTAATGCCACTGAGCTTGAGTTCACTGTCTGCAGATGCAGTCTCTCAGGCTTTATCTGTGTTACTGTGAAGTTTCTAACTGCTGCTGTATTCACTAACAGTATTAATGATGAATACATCAGCTGTCAGCATGCTAATAAGCATCATTAACTATCCTCAAAGCAGGTAAATGACACAGCTGTTGAGAAGGCAGGGGTTGCACCAGCCTCATGTCTGAGCTCCTCTTTCAGCTCTAATGGATGGAGCTCCAATAGGGAAAACTTGAGGGCAAAAACTTGGAGGCAGATGAGTCTAAGTGTGAGAGATTCTTCCTTTTGATGTTTGCTTTAATGGTAACAGAGCACCAGCATGCACTGGAATTGTTTGACTGGAGTTGTATTGTTTTGGTGTTTAATAACCCATGACTGTTTATTAGTTTCTGATGTTATTGAACTTGCAATATGACATCTAAAAGTTTCTAAATGATGCAACAAGCATATTTATTCTATTTTAACTTTGTTTTAACTTAAGAAGTGTATCCTTAACACATGAGAAATGTTTCTTCTGTGTCTACCTAACAAAGGTCACTGTGCCTTCCTTAGTTACTTGTAGGTGCAGACTTACTTGGAGGTTAACTTTTTTTTTTTTACTGGTTTCAAGGTGCTGTCTCGTTTATGCTAAATGTTACAAATTTTCTTTTTAAACCAAGTGTCTCCATGCGTAGATATTAAGACCTTATTACTGTACTCTTGTAATTTCATAACGCAAGTCTTGTGACCAATTCTTTTATGGGATTCTCTTTATGGTCTCTGGCACAGAGCTTGGTCTCTGGATTACTCAATAAAGACCAGACCTCTGAATGCTTTATATCACTCACAATAAATTAGAGCATTCACTAGCATCCGGCACAGCAATTAACTGTTTTAAATTTTTTTGCCTACGAAGGAGCAAATCCCGCTCGTGTTTGAGGTGGGATTGAGAAGAGAAACGGCACGCTTCTGCTGGGAGGGTGAGGTTAAATGGAAGTTGTGGCACAGGGAGGAGTGCAGCGTCCGCTGCCCCTTCTTAAACTCGGGATTCGTGTGCTAAGGCAAAGGAGGGATGTGAGCGGGCTGGGCTGCTGCCGAAGTCTTTCTCGGCCACAGGAGGGAGCGCAGCGGCTCCGCGCTGGGTCGCGGTGGCTGCTCTGCCCGGGGGCACCCCCTGGCCCCATCCCCGGCTGCGCCCCTCGCCCCCCCCCCCGGGGCTGGGCGCACAAGACAGGATTTGTCCTTGACAGGACATCTGTGGCTTAACTCTCTTATTTGCGGGGCCTTGTTTCTCGGGGCTCTGGGATCAATGCTATTTTATGTATCCAACAGAGTTTTAAAGGTTATGTGGGGCGTTGTGTGCAGGGCAAGAACAAGAGTCTCTTTCTTGCGCAGGCTGCCGGCGTGTAGCAGACTTCTAGAGTCTCTGGCAACTTTTAATGAATGATAAAGTTTTACTTTTCTTTACTAGCTTTATTTTTATGGCTGACATTTTAAAAATTCTGAACAAATATCTGTAAAGGGCACCGAGTAAGCTGAAAATTATTAAGATGCAAAGACATGAAGTACAGTGTTGCAAATATTTAAAACACAAGTCTTGTTTATCCTTTCCCTTCTTTGGTGGGTTATGCTAGTCAGGGACAATCCTGAATGGCGTTCTGTTGCCCCCCACCCAAGGGAACTGCCATTTTTGCACGTGTTTAACTTCTTGTCTCTCTCCCTTATGCAAAAAGAATTCAGTAAAGGTATTTTTTATCCTGAAGAATTTTACAGAATAGCAGAGACCTAAACCATATGAATTTATAATAGCTTTATATCTTATCTTGTTGCTGAAAACAGTTCTTTTCTTGACTAGATTTCTGATTTCAAGGCACGATAGCTAAATGCAGATGTTCTTGTGCACAGTAGCTAACGTACCACTTTTGTGTGGGTGTGACTTGCCCATCTGCCAGGGGTGTAAGGCCCCTCAGCTTACACCTGAAATGATGTCAAGGGTGCAGAGGTGTGTAAGGAACAGCATTTGGATGCTTTCATATATCCAAAACAGGAGCTGTTCTGCTTTACTCTTCCATTTGGAGGAATTAATTTCAAGCGGGAAGTATGTTAAGAGCTACTTTTGTTTACAAAAGTGCACATCATTGCTGAAGAGACTTGGAAGGATTTCGGATCTGCTTGTGCTTTTGCATTAAATGGATGACTTCTGGTGTTTCTATTCCTCTGCCTTTGCTCTGTTGCTACAGTGTCTGTTTCTGCATTTCCACATCGTATTGCCCCTGTTTGTCCCAGGAACAGTCCTTGAGCCATTGCCTTCCTGCTCAGGTAGCTTAAGATGTGCTCTGCATTTTGTTCTGTGGCTGCAGGCATCATCTCTGCTTGGCCCACAGATGGGAGGGGAAACGGGCTCTTCCCTACTTACATTATGCTATGCAGTTCAATTAGTTGCATTTTATATAGCTTACTGTGGCATAACTTGCCCCTCAGCAGAGTCCCCTTCTCTCAGGGCAGTTCTTAGACCTGCCTCTTGTATGTGCGGTGGCAGATTTTTGCATCATTTGCCCCTTGTGTGAATTCTTGTGCCTCAGGGAAGGGGAAGCAAAAAGGGGAAATACATTTTTTAAATTCCCCCACCCCTGCTCATTGTGGTGGTGGTGAGAAATCTTCTGCAGGTCTCAAATGTTAAAACAAAAGCCTGCAGCCCACCCAGACCAAAATGCTGTTCCAGTGCTGGGAAAAGCAGGGTGGGAGGTGATGGCTGGGATGCACGAGGGTTTGGTGAGTGACCCAGCTCTGCCAGACACTCTGCTGCCAGATGCTGCCTCCCCACCTGGCTGCCACGGTGAAACCCTTGCACCTTCCAGGGCTTTACGCGAAAGATGGCACGTTCCCTTCTGGGAGCCTTAATCTGAGTCTTAAAAATGCACATGAACTAATGGGCCAGGAGAGTGAAAAGCAAAACATGTGAAAGCATCGCTGAGCCATAAAAGAACAGGGCGGCTCATGTTTTCTGAGGTGCACAAAGAAACTTTAATATTTGGAAGTTAATTTTGTTTTATAATCTCATTATTCACCATTAAATTAGTGATAAATTAGTCATTCTTTTCCTTTCTTTGCCCTCCACATCATGTCATTTAGGAACACACACTGTGCTGCCCTGTCACAAGCAAAGGGGCATCGTGAGAAGGAGCTGACTCCTGCCTTTTCTTAAACACAAAATTCTGAAATATGTTAGTGTTTTTAATGCAAAACTCTTAATTTTAAAACAGCTGAATTTCTATTTTCTCTTGCTTTTTCTTGATATACTAAAACCTCCAAATCTTGAGCACGTGTTAATTTCCAGATTCTCTTATTTGAAAATAATTTTCTGTTTCCTATCCATCTATTTGTTGCCCATATTGGGAAGTTCCATGATCTAAGCAACTATGAAGTTAAGATTTCTGCCTCCTACCAAAAGACTGGTGCGTGGGGTAGGAAAAACATAGTGTCAAAAAAACCCTTGATAAATATTTGAGGGGGAAAAGCTGCTAGATTCCATGTAAATTGAAGTTGAGTGTCTTACAGGGGAATCAGATATGGAGTGAGAGAGTAATAGGAAGTATATATTATAAACTGAAAAATGTGGCCATATTTTTTTCTAAATGAATAGTTTAATTATAAAAATTACAGTGGAGATTCAGAATACAGAATTTAACTCAGTTTAATTATGAGGTTTATAATTTGTAGTCTTGAAGCTCCAGCACAAGGAGCCATGTCATATGAGAATTTTAATTTTTAAGAAATATTTTCATCCAATGGAGAAATCTTCAAACTATGAATCATGTATTCAGTGAATGCCCCAAACCGTTAGAACATGAAAAAGTTCTAAGATGATATTTTAAGAAAGAGTAGTCTCCCAGATCAAACTCCTTTTTCTGTAGGTAAAGAGATAATTTATGACTTTTTATTGGGATTTGTGATAATCAGTGTTCCTCACATAAAAGGATGTATAAGGATCATCAGGTAATAATGCAGGTCTTTGATTGTCACCTGTAGTTTTACTTTGAATGTTATGAGAGTTGTTATTTGCCAGTCTGGGATTAAATTAAATCTATGAACTAATTAAAAAAACCCCAAACAAACAAATCCCAACAAAACAACAACAACAAAAAAACCCAAAACCAAACAACCAACAAAAACCAAAACAAAAACCCTAGAAGAACTGCAGACTGAAGATAAGTTCGGGAGTGCAACATTTTCTTGTCATGTGGTATTTGGGAAAGTTGAGCTTTCCCAAAGTTGAATCTTTATACGATATAGTGTTCATCTGAAAATTTATTAGGGATGTAAATGAAGTGTGTTGCTCAGAATTTTGCATGAGGTGTTCACCAGAAGAGTAATTTTCAAGCCTAGCAGAGTTATTCTGAACTACTGGCGGGGTTGGGGGTGATGGGCATGTGGGTGGTTTGTTGGTTTTTGTTTTTTTTTTTCCTTTTGTTATTCAGGACCCCTTATTTAAAATGACACTCTGTAATAAAGTCCCCAAATCAGGCCAGTAAGAGTTGGTGGCAGAGCTTGTAATCCTTCACTGTAATATTTCATGATTACATTTCTTTTTTCTTTAATTTCAAAAGCACTGTCTCTGCAAAGAAAGGAGTCCGTGACAGTTTATAAACAGAATATATATAATGTTTGCAAATGTGTGTGTGTGTATGTATAAAAAAAAAAAAAAGGAGCTATATTGGTACATCTTTCATTTTATATTGTAACAAATATATCGACACTTTATCTACAAATTTCTTTTGGATTAACAGTATTACTCATTCAAAGAATGTAGCTATCAAACATAATGAACAAATATTTCGAAGGTGCAGAAACTTTTTTTGTATTTTTAGGAACTAGGTTAAGCATAGCAAGGCTCTAAGAAAGAATTAAACAACCCCTCCCTCCTTGGTTCAGTCTACATTAATTCTCTCACAGAGCCTCCCTTAAGACCCTGCTGCCCGCAACACCTTCCCAGCCCAAAGTTAACCATCTCTTCCTTGTTGTAGGTAGTGAGGGATCTTGGTGAGGTCATTTAGGGAGTAAGTCAAGATGCCTAAAGTCAGCCTGTGGAAGGCTTTGAGCTCCTGCCACTGGACATTGAAGGGTACCATGTCAATCCTACTGCCTGAGAGTAAATAGGTGCTTTAGTTCATGTAATGCATAACATCTCTGCTTTAAAGTTGAAACTGAGTTCATGTTTATTCCTTTGAATGCTTCATATTTAAAAATGAAGAGTAATTATCTGTAGTGGCACACTAAATTAAAATATTTTTTTTCCTCTTCAGAAACACTTTTCCCCTGGAGTATTCAGTGGCAGGAGCAGTATAACGCAGTTGCTGTGTTCAGAGAATATGATTTCTTTCCTGGCCCTGTTTTTTCACTGAACTTTTATCTTGCTAAAATGAATATTTTACGATTACGAACACTTGGTCACATCTGGTACTTCTCAAAAATGGTTGCTTTTCCAAGAATAGCATGCAAACATGAATTCAGAATCGCAAGCAGATGTTTGCTAATATGGCCATAGATAACCTTTCAGCTTCATGCTTAATTTTCATAAATAACTATCTGTAAAGAATGCAGAGTAATAGAGAACAGAGATAATATCTGTCAGTGCTAATATGTTAACTTTACTGTGTTGCTGATGTTGTACTTGTTACTATAAAATAGCATTATTTATTGCATAAAATTGTCAGCTGCTGTTTTCAGAAAAGTGACATTTTGTCATTGCTTTTTTACAACCTGGAAATGCTTGCTGTTTTTTAAAGAACACAAAATGACTACCTGGGTCAACAGGATTGCTAATTATGGCTTAATTCTTCCACCCGTCTATATATTATTTGTCAGAGTGCTGCAGAATGGAGGGAATTTCTGGCTTTTTGTTTGTCTTTGCTTTTTCAGTGAGCTTGAGGTGGCTTTTGCAGCAGGGCTGGTAAAATGGGGTATTGGCTCCCTTGACTGCTGGCCTTGAAGAAGCACATCTAAGCTTATTTAAAAGAAAAAAAAAATCTGTTCATAAGGCAGGCCAGTATCCTTTGGTTCTCTTCTTGTATTATTCCCCTTTTAAATTGTATTTAGTTTTGGATAGTTCAGCTGACAATAGTTTTCCTTCACTGAAAGGTCTGCCTGTCACTGCTGGAGCAGGAGACAAAGGTGTAAGCTATGCTGCCCACTGCCTATGCCCTCCTGGAAGGGTCCTTGTCACAGTGGGAACTTAATCATTGGCAAAATGTAGTCAGATGCTGTCTTAGGGAAGGCATGACATGGGACAATGTCAGAAGTGTCCCTTAAGCAGTAAGAGCCATGGTGTCTGGATGCTCTAAGCATGAGGCGACTGACATCTGCTTTCTGCTGAGGTACCCAGTACGTCATGTCTTTAGTGCAGCTCTTGGGAGTTTTGGGAGTGTGTTTTGGGAGTTCAGGATGGGGGTAACTACTCGTGCATCTGAAAAATAAGTGTTGGCAGAGGCAAGTTTGGAGAGGATTGCAAATTACCAAATCTGCTTGCCCAAAGGATGAACCTTGTAAGGGAGAGGTGTGAGGTACGTTGGTGCGGTGCTGCCTGGGCCATGCAAACACCCTCCCCTGGCTCCAGAGAGATGTCCTCGCTAGTGGAGCTGCACAGATTAGCAGGACCGGTCAGGGACTGGGCAGGTGTAGAAGGGAGAGAGGGGGTTAAGTGCCAAAATGGGTTCATGTGAGAAAACAACAAACCTGTAGAAGTTATACGTTTGGTTTTTTTCGGGGGGGTGGTGTTTTTTTTAAAGTTTAGAAACTTTGAAACATCTCACTTGATGAGAATATTGACATTCCTCAGAAACAGAGATGCACATGAGCATAGAAACTACCTCTCAGCATCCAAATTTGTAGATGATGTAAAATAACTATTTGGGAAAAATAGCACAGAGCTGAGAATTCATTAAAGCATTGCTCACATTATAGTTGAAATACCTTCAAAGAGAAGCTAACAATTAAAATAAGTTCAGAAGCAGAAAAGCCTTGCAGGCATTAGGGAAGGGGTGGGTAGAGGCTTATGTGTTAACAAAATATCCCCAGCTAGAATATTATTTTACATCCCTTGTTCTCTAGTTAGCTCCCTTGGTAATTTACAAATGGAAAATAACATTTACAATTGTAGCTGATTAGATATTATGAGTTCTCAACAAAGCATGTTTGTGTTCTGTATGCAATTATTACGGAGTTGCCGGGCAAAACTTGGTAGTTGAATTTGAGTTATCTTTTGTGTGCAAGCAATTTAGCCTCTTCTGTTTTGTATGAAGAATGAACTGTGTTCTCCTCAAACTACAGCAATCTTTGGATAAAGGATATTTTATATGATTTTTAACCAGTAATTCTTTTCCAACTTTATAGTGAAAATTAACCTAATTTAATCAAGTATAGCCTACACAAAAGATTTTGATTATGTCAGTTGTGATTGTGTAGACTGCATTCAGGTTTAAATAAGCAGTGTTGCCATTCTTTAGTTTGGAAGACATAAACCCAGCGATCCTCTCTGGCTCCTCTTCCTTCTCCTGGCTCACTTACCTGTATGTGTTTAAGCACATCAGCCCTTTTAATCCTAGATGTGAATCTGTGGATTGTCTGGGCTTGTTCTGAAAAATGCCACTTCTGCATCTTGACGTGGATGTTGGAGGCGATACCGAAGCATCTTTTCAGTGCCACACTCTTTTGCTGGGAAACTGAAGCAAGGAAAGGCAAAGGCACCGGGATTCTGCCTTTTGCTTTCTCTTTGCGTAGTTTGAGACTCACTAATGCAGCCAACGGTTTTCGGATGTGACCAGTCATTCCCTACTGTTAAGCAGTGTTCTTAAAACTACTTCTGTTTTGAAGTTTTGAGAGAGCATAGGCTGCGATTATCAACTTACAGGACTTTGTGAATATGGACTGTTGGCCTTAAGTTTGGGAAATGTCACTTAAACCACTGTCAGATGCAAGTGAAAGGGCAAATTGCATAATTATATCTCAGCCTTCCAGTAGATTCACATTAATTGTTTGGTGTACTTTTGATAATCCTCATTATTTCAAGGTATTATCACCTTGAACCCAAATCTCATTAATTGCATAGTTAATCTTTAAACTCATACTGTTATTCCTGAATGATTGGAAATAACATTATTGTTCTTGTTAACTTTCTTGCTTCTAGATATAATGTTTCATTTGAAATGACTAAAAGTAACTTACGAATGAATGAAGCTTGGAAATGGATATTGGTGAAATAAAGCTGAAAGATAGTATTACAAATGCTGGGAGCTCACAGTTTCTTCAGGCACGTATCAACTCTGCCTTCTGCTGAAACACTGAAGGGCAACTGATGCTTTAAGAGTTGGATCATCTGCTTCCTAACAACTGCTGCAGGGCGTTGCTACTGGGTTAAAAATGTTTCATTTTGAGATCATTGCAATAATTTCTGGTGTGTATAGCTGTTAAATCGCTCATACTTCCAGCTTTAATTGCATTTTAATTAACAATGTTTTGGTTAGTCAACCTTGATGATGTGGTGTTTGCAGGGTTTTAAGCTGTGACAATGCTGCAGCTGTCTGTGGGAGGTCGTCAGTGCTGGTTTTGGAAGGGGCTTTGGCATATTCACTCTCGACTCACTTTTTTCCTGTTTTAGGTTTCCTGAAGCCACAGCCTGCTGGCAGCTGCCGTGCTGTGATGCCCTGGCATGCCTCATGGCAGAGGTACCCGGCTGCCCCGCTGGAGTGTAGTGCTCCCCTGTAGGGAGCTGGGTAAGTGTGAAACCTCATCCCTGGTGCTTGCCCACGTGTCACTTGTGTTCAGACACAGCAGTAGCTGTGACAAACCAGGTGATGTGGGCTGATTTCATTGGCCCCTTCTTGTTCGTCTTACTGTGCTCTCCTGGCTTTGTGTATGTTGGAAGAAGATCTGCTGGGTAGTGGTGGTTGCATGTGCATTTTCTTTAATTTCTGATGTGCTTGGGAAACAGTTTCCTCTGGAGAGGTGGCTATATGTTGAATGGGGAGGATATAGAGGCTGAATTGGTAGGAGTTGGAGATGTTGACTAAGATGGTGAGTTGTCCCTTTTTTATACAAAAGGTAAGCACTGGGGTGGGGAAGGTAGCTTAGAGGAGGGGCATCTGGAACATCCTCTTGTTCCCCTCTTTTAAAAATAACAAGTTTCTGGAAAATCGTTGTCTTCTCTGCCATGAACAATGTTGGTTTCCCTCATACACCGTGAGTTCCATCACATCTTCCATGTATTGCTAAAATTTGTTAGGTGATGCTACCTATTTTGGAATAATTATTCTCTATGCAGTAGTCCAGTTGAATCATTTCCCTCTTGCAAAACTAAGGTGTGGTGGGTAGATGGGACCTCCTCTTTGACCCCCTAAGAAAGGCATTTGGCTGTTTTCAGTGCCTGAATTGGAATTGGGCCATTCTTTATGGTTTTATCAGTGTATAGATCAGTATGTCTGCTAGTGAGTCTTGCTGAGCCACAGCAAACACAGCTTATGATTCTCATCTTTGGGAATAAATCAAGATATCTACATGTCAGTGGTTGTGAGTTTATGGATGATTATTAGCTGTTAGACAGAACTATGGGCTTCTGGACCTGGGTCCTTTATCCTAATAGCCCTGGCAAGAAGTCCCTTGGGTCTAAGGTGAATCTCTAGGAATTAATCCAGCTGGGCTGTATGTCCAAGGGCGAGGACATTTGAAGTACTGATTGGCATCTGATAGTTTGCTTTAACTCTATGTATGTATGGGCAGGATGGAGAGATGTATCTGAAATGAAGAAGTATTGTCTTTTGGTTTTGTACAACAAAGAATAGTCCAACTGAATCCTCTTGGACAGTGTGGAGCCTGAATATGCCAGGCAGAGCTGAGAAGAAATTATCCTGGTTTATGTCGATAATGCAGGCTGGGGCGGTTCCTCAGACCTTTAGTTTAGGAAAATTGTAGATTACTGATGGACTGTTGCCCTTTGGATTTAATTTAGACTCT
Source organism: Pygoscelis adeliae (assembly GCF_000699105.1). Classification (NCBI taxonomy): domain Eukaryota; kingdom Metazoa; phylum Chordata; class Aves; order Sphenisciformes; family Spheniscidae; genus Pygoscelis; species Pygoscelis adeliae. The sequence continues at coordinate 9,021,211 of NW_008825410.1, forward strand.
GACAAGAATGCATTTTGATTCTCTGAATTCCCTGAGGCCAAATACTTGCATTTTTGGTCTAATACTGTAGTTGCTCCAGCAAGTACCAGCTCATTTATGCAGTGATTGACATCCATTGTCAGTGTCTGAATTAATGGGGGAAGATAATGCTGATTTTGAAAAATAGCCTGATTCTCAGGAAATGATCTTTCAAAGTCATGCTGTTAACCAGTTATTTCCCTTCTTGTCCCATCATCTTGTTTGGGAGAAGATGATTGAGAGGGAGAGGCTTTTCTGTCTAGAGGCCTGTGAATTCGGAGGACAGTCTGTTGAGTCTGTTGTCCTACCTTCCGCTGGTATGGAGACTACGTGGGTGAGGGGGTCTGCCTGCACGATCAGGGCTAATAAGTTATTTTGTTAAACTGCACTACTTCGGTGGCTCTTGATAGCACTGGCTGTGGCCTGTTGTTCTGGTCCCTGAGGGGTGGTGCATTGGGGCAGCTCCTTTGGGAAGACTCGCAGTAGGGGTGGGTGAGTGCTGTGGCTGTGAAGCAATGTGAATTGTTGTTGTGCCCATATTGATGTGAACAATTTCACAAGCAGCTTATCAGCAGACCACCACCAATACACTGGTAACAGTCGCTTTAACTTCTGATCATGTCCTGTTCAGGAAACAAACATGTTGGGGACCATGGTTGCTCTCTGTGCCCCTGGAGGGATTGCACTCTTGCTTGCATCTTGGGTAGGTGATGGCAGCAACCCCTACTCTTCTCACCTTGAGATCTGATTAGTGGAGTTACTTTGTCACCAGGTTTCATGAGACTGAACCACCACTTCTAGCTCAAATGTTTGAAGCTGTTTCTGTTCATCATGCTTTGCATTCATTATTGGCTGCCTAGAGATAGACTGAGTTTAAATTCACCTTTCTGCTGTGCTTGTGGTTCTGAGGGCCAGGCTCCAAGTCTGTGCAAGATGCCTTCTTTGAATCTGAGGTACTACTTTTTCTTTTTTTTTTTTTGAGTAGGTTTAGTACTTGCAAGTGACTGCCCATTTGGGGTTTGCTATTAACCGAAGCTGGGAGGCAGCAAAGCTTTGAAATGGGGTCTGGGAGGGTGGTGTCTCAGTCTCTCCCTGGAAATCTGGTTAGTGCCACTCCAACATTTATCTGCTTTAAGCACACCTTTTTCAGAGATTTATTTTTCTGTAAACTCTTTCCACATTTGATTGTCCACTTCATTTATTTATTTATCTAGAATAGGGTGGTTTTAGTTCAATAGAAATTTGCCTTATGGTTGTTTTTAATGGTGCTTTTATGTGTGAGCACTTTCCAGCAGTAGATTTTTTTGGGGATCAGTTGATTCACATCCAGCCATGACTGGTATTCACTGCAGGTTGATTATTGTTTATGCCAATAGCTGTTTTTAACCAGTTTGATAGTATCAAATGAAACTGATCCATTTTAGGCAAATTTAATCTCAAAATGGAAACGCTTGTGTGGTGGGGTGGAGCTGTAGCACGTGGCTGTTCCCCAGCTTTGGCCAAACCTGCCCAGATTCCCAGAGCTGAGCTGGAGTTTTCTTCCAGCTCCAGTCCAGGGAGGTGATTTTTTTTAGGAGCTGAAAAGAAGCTGCTGCAGTGGCTGGGGAGCTGGGGGTGAAGGCTGTTGAGCAGCTCAAGCTTCATGAACCTGACGCTACTATACCTCTCCCTCCCCTGTACTGTTCCTTGGAGAATTCTGAAAAAATGAGGAGGTTAAAGGGAATATTGTTTATTGCTATTTATTGCTGTTACCCTCACTGCTATAGATATTTGTATTATGTACATAATATATACAGCTATATGTATTTGGCTAGCTGCATTAAATGCTCATCACTTATCAAACTTGCGTGTTCAGAAGGGTTTTTTGTTTTCACAGTTGTTTTTCAAATCTGTTGTTTTTCCTGTGGGAAAAGAAAGTGTGTGTATGTGTTCCTGGGTCACATGGTATTTTTCACTTCAGGTTTTCCTTCTGAGTCCTTATCTCTGTGTATGTATTCACATTGGGTGTTTGTATTGCAAGTACCCAACTTGGAAATGGGCTTTCATTGGCAGAATGCATGAGGCACTTGCATCCTGTCTTTCCTGTGCGCACAAGCGAAACACATATACCTGATATATGATTTTCACTTTCTCTCAGTCATTTGAATGAGTCAGAATTCTTTTACTTCACAGATGGTGCCTTTGCTCTCAGGCCTGTTTTCCCTACTTGTTCTTTTGTGTGTCTAGGGGTGTGTGGTTTCTGCATTTCTTTTCTGCTTTCATCTTTCTTTGGATGTTAATCAAGAGGGAACACCCTAGTTGTATGGCACTTCCTATCAGCCCTTCCCTCCTTTTTACTAATTTCCTTCCTTCCTTTCTGAGATGACTGTAAACTTTGCTCATCCTGTGATGGGATACTTGTATCACAGATATTCTCATAAGGTGATTGTATTGTATGGGAGGAAACTGCATCCTGAGCAAATGCTCAATTTGCTGATCTTTTAAGCTCTATCCTGTTTTTTAAAAAATTAATAAAAAAGTATATATAAGTGCGAACATATTTACTTGGTCAGTCTGGATTCCATCTCAGACCTGGCAAGTCAAGAGACTTGGCACTGAGAGCATGTCCCTATCTCTGCAACCATTTTAATATATTTTTTAATAATATCTGCAAAATTATTCTTCTGAAGACGGCAAGGTCCTGAGAGAGGCAGAAGGTCTGTAAAAATGAGTACTGCAAGACTGTCCTGGTTTTGGCTGGGATAGAGTTAATTTCCTTCCTAGTAGCTGGTACAGTGCTGTGTTTTGGATTTAGGATGAGAACAAAGTTGATAATGCACCGATGTTTTAGTTGTTGCTAGGTAATGCTTACACTAGCCAAGGACTTTCTAGTTTCCCATGCTCTACCGACTGAGAAGGCTGCAGGTGCACAAGAAGCTGGGAGGGGGCACAGCCAGGACAGCTGACCCAAACTGGCCAAAGGGACATTCCATACCATGTGACGTCATGCTCAGTACATAAACTGGGGGAAGCTGGCCGGGGGGGCCGCTGCTCGGGGACTGGCTGGGCATCGGTCGGCGGGTGGTGAGCAATTGAACTGTACATCACTTGTTTTGTGTATTATTATTATCATATTATTATTATTATCATCATATTTCAATTATTAAACTGTTTTTATCTCAACCGACGAGTTTTTCTCACTTGTGCTTTTCCAATTCTCTCCCCCATCCCACCGGGGGGTGGGGGAGTGAGCGAGCGGCTGCGTGGTCCTTAGTTGCCGACTGAGGTTAAACCACGACAAAGACCCTTTTTACCTTCTGTGCTCCAAGATGTAGTTCTTAGAAGCTCCTGGATCCTGACATGCTGGACACAGCTATGACGAAGAGGCCCCATGTTCCTCCTTATCTTTTCCATGCTGGAGCAGATTCATTTGCCACTTACTATAGCCTCAGTTCTGTAGCCCTCAGCACTGCCATAGTACATTTTTGGTGAGAACATAAAGATGTCTATTTTAATTGGAGACTTAAATATATCTGCTTTCTGAGATGATAGTTCCACCCCCTCCTCCCCAAGCTGTGGAAATGCTGTGTCTTCCACTGAAATCCCAGGAAGGAGACCACCTACCATCATGTTGTCCTGAGAGGCTGGGCTCAGCACTTGCTGTGCGCATAACCTGGGCAACATTAACACAATAAATGCACGACGCCTCATGGTGAGCCCCAGAGCATCATGCTCCACCTTAGGCAATGAGCCTATATCTGTTTTCAAGGCAGGTGCATCTTAAGATAAAAACTGCCCACAGCACGTAGCCTGAGAAGAAGGGGTCTCACCCAACTGGGTGTTGATTCCTACCAGCTTGTCAAGAGCTGCAGAGCTGTTATCTTCTTTTTTTTCCTTGTTTTATTCAGGAGGACTTACAGGACCCTCTGTGGAAGAGAGGAATGTTGTCTTTTAACTCTGCCAGTCCTCCACTGGGGTAGTATCTTGAGGAACTGCTTGATTTCTTCATCTTTGTTCCTCATTAGCTGCAAAGCTATCTTGGACTCTCACCACCTGATTGCTCCTTCCAAGAAGAATGTTTACTTTCCTCTGGAATGGGAGAGAGTGAATTATGGTCCCTCATGAACTTGAGGAGGATGGCTAATTCTTCCAGTGAGAACTGTGGAAGAACAAGTATTTTTGGTGATGGGGAGTGTAACTAGGGAAACATATTGGACTTTTCCATAATCTGAAGCTTAAGTCCATCCCCTTAATGTAAGGACATGGAGGCTGAACCCTGTATCAGGATAGAGAGATTTCTCACGGCTTCTGTGAGGAAGATTTATTTGCTCAACATCCACCAGTTGATGACCAGTTGGTATTTGCTATCCCTGCAGGGTTGAAATTTATAAGAGTCTGTTGTCATGTACAGGCCAAATCAGACTGAGATCTACTCTTTGGTAATGTCATGTGTCAGTCACTTGAACCTGGGACTAGCTCCTTACTTCTGCATTTTTCTGTTGAGGTGTTTTTTTCCCCCCGTTATCTATCACCATTTTCAGGTGAATGGTAGATAGCCCACCCTGTATGGCCGACCCTCCTCTGCAGAGTGTTTATCCCTAACAAAGTCTTTTCACTCTCCCTCAAAGCTCCCTCCCAGTTTTGTGTCAGCACACTAGCTTCTCTCTGGGTTTTCTGTTTCGTTGTTTTTTTTACTCCTAAGCCTTTCACCTGCCTATGGGGTTGAAAAATTCCTACAGCTTTTTGGTTATCAGGAGAGCTGAGGGACCTGCTATGAAGCTGCTGATGGGTTTCCCGTTGCTGGCCACAGCTTGGGAGAGGTCAGTAGCATCACTTAAACTCTGTGGATCATTGGGAGTCTTAGCTGCCGCTCTCTTACAGTTTCTGCCATGAAGCAGACCATTGCTGAGGTATCTAGAGATTATTTGACCTTTGAGTATTGTAGGGGAGAAATTATTTATTGACTTTTTTCTTTAAAATATCTGGTGAGGTGCAAGGACGGGTGTGCAGTCCTGTTGGTGCCGCTCAGGTACAGGAGAGCGTGTGGTGGAGCAGAGTGATGCACAGGCAGACAACGCATTGTGAAATGCCGCAGGTATCAGTCAGTAACCTCTGTGGGTGTTTCTTTTAAAATTAACTTTTGGCATATCCCAACATTCAAAAAGAGAAAAAAGATTCAGTGCTGGAATTTTGATGATAAGACTTACAATATGGGGAAAATGTTACAGCAGTGAAGTTTGTCGGTGCTGTTCAAATACTTTTCTCTGTACCACTTTTATTGCTATCTTAATTTTAAATAATTGTTCCTGTGATATATAATCATGGCTACTTTGGATCCAATATGGCTTTAGGCGAAATGTCTTCAATACAGAGAGCCCTTCTGGCCTCCTTTTTTTCTGTTAAATTAATCAGGGTTTAAAAAGAATGTGTGAAATATGGTCATAGCTTCAGAGTACAAAAAAGTGGATGTGGGTGTTGAACAATCATCATCGCTGTGCTAGAAAATACTTGCATAAATAAAATGTGCTTTTTTTGTTTTTAGGGTGTTTTTTTTTTCTTATTAAAAAAAACAGGTAGTTTTAGAAGGCTTGACAGCATCTAGACTGTACTGATTTTGAGGAGTAGATCATTATATTTATTCTCAGAGAACATGATTAGTAGGGACTTTGTCTTGAAAATTATTTTTAACTTGATGAAAAATGTCTTGGCTATCTGTCACTTTTTCTTGTCTATATTATTTGTGATCTTTCATTCCTTTTATTAGCAAATGAGAGGCAAAAATGGGAATAACATCAGGAAATAGATGAAGACACACTAAACAGTACTATGGGAACAGTAAATTAAAGCATCTGCTTTTGGTTTTTTCTGGGAAATCAAGAAGCAACTGGAGCAGAAAAACTGATAGGTTGGTTTTTTTTTTCCCTTGGATTAGACTTCTATTTCTGTTGTCAGGCTTTCCCCTACCCCTTACACTTTCTCCTTTCTTCCATATTTTTTTCCCCTCCTTTTCTTGAAACAGTCATTTCATTGAAACCAAGGTTGAAGCCTAGAAATGTTCTGTAGTGAATGAATGATAAAGGACAGAGATTCCAAATGTCGTTAATCTGGGCTTGATTTTTCTGTAGCATTTGTGCCTGGTTTGAGATACGGATGTGTCCCTTCTCAGCGGTGCGTGTTTGTGAGGCTGGCATGCTGGGTATCGGGGCATGGGAGGTGCAGGTGAGGCTGGTGCCTGCAGCTGTACAGGCAGCATTTATTTACTGTTAAGAAATCAATATAAACATGACGTCGTTCGCTGTGAAATATTTTTCACAGATGGAACGATTCTGCGGCATAACCTAGGGATGTAAACTAGAGGATTGTTTAGTGTTTTGCTCAATTATTTGCTCTTTGGCTCCCCTCCCCTCCATCCTGCATTTGCACACAGTTTAGGTCTCCTGTTGTAGCGGAGTAGCCGACATGGGGCTCTTCAGCTGCCTGAAGCTCTCCCTAATCCAAGCATGCATCCTGTTTTGGGGCTACATGAATGACTGGCAGGGGAGCTGTGGTGGGGCAGGGACTGGCGGTTAATCCCAGTCCCTGACCGTGGGGCAATAAGTAAAGCAGTGCTGAGGCTGAGGGCAACACAGTGATGTTGGTTTGGAGCTAGGGTGCAAAACTGATACAGCTGTGGTCAGCGATGGGGCCCCCAAACCCCACTATTCTCAGTGACGCACTTCCCGACGCCTCCCTCCTCCTGAGGTATGTGGCGGGGCACTCGTGGCTAGTGGATGTATAATTTATGGCTTGTGGATCGAGGTTTGGCAGCATGGTATTAGTGGGGACTCTTTTACTATATTTTAGTGGTATCATGGAGGTTTATTTGCTATTCCAAGCTTGTCACTCCAAAAAGGGTATCAAATATAAAATGAAAATGGGGAGTTTTTTTTAAATATGAAAGAATTTAAGCAAAACCCATAAATCTGTCTACTAACTTTTGAAGTTTTTATTCTTTAAATATTAAGGGCTAGAAGTCTATTGTTTTTTTTGTGAGCTTTTTAAAAGTAAGCGTGGCTCTTCTGCAAACAGCGGACTTCAAGAACTAAGACTTTGAAAGAGCCAGATGATATTGTGAGACTCTGGGGGGGGAAATGTGACACTTCTAACACTGTAGATAGCCCCTTAAAGTACTCCCTCTGCTTCCACATCCCTTTATTCTGGGACATGAAAGAGAAACCTGAGCCAATACAGGATTACAGAACTAGGTTACAAACCTGGAGCTAGACTATTTGCAGTTAAAGCATCAGAAATTTATTTTATATGCTTATTTTTGTTTAAAAATTTTATGCATTTGGAAAACTCCTTCTCCCCCCATGAGAGTTCTTCTTTTCAAGTAATTAAAGCAAGACGGTAAGCAGCAGAGACAATGAATTGTAAAAATTAATTGCTGGTTACAACAAGAATTTGAACCTCATCCATCTGTCATCTAAAAAAAAAAAGCCTTTCAAAAAGCAGATGGTGTTGTAACTAAAACAAATCTGGATTCTGGCAGACAGGGTGAGAAATGTGCATTGTGAGAACAGGGGAAACACTGCACTGGGAACTGTTCGTCTTGGTGGAGTGTTCTAGCTGTGAATACCTCTGCTAATGCTATTGCACATGATAGCGATCATCAGAGGTCAAAATCTGTAACTTCAATTCCATCTGCAGGCTCACAAGAAATGAGTATTATTTCTGGAGCACAGCTTTTATGTGCTTTCTCTGAAAGGTGACATCTCCTAATAGGTATTTATGAGCGTCTTAAGTGCAGTCTGTGAGTGTTCCTAACAAAGGGTTCTGCATAGGAAGGATTTAATCCTAAAGTGGAAATCATGGATTAGCATTGCAAGAACCTCGTTCAAAATAAAACTCTGTATTTACAGTGCTATGTTTATGCACAAGCGTTCGCTCTTACAGGTGCAGTCTAGCAAGATTCTTAAATTAACAACCCAATTAAATAATGCCAGCTCTCCATGATTTAATGGTACTTTAGATGATAGCACAAAAAAAACCCCAACAACCAAACAACCCACAAAAAAACTTACTAGAAGCTTATTTCCACCTATTACTCTTCTGTGTGTTTTACCTAGGTGAAGCTGTAGCTGTATGACTTTATCTGGGACTCGTTCTCTCTAAGAATCCCTGAGTCACTGAATCAGCTTCATCAGCTTCATTGGCCACAATAGATAAGTAAGACTTGGCGCTGCTTGCATGCTTGCCACAGATACCATAATCTATGGCTGATAATTAAATTCCTAGGGGCTGTGCATACCTCTTGCATGCGGCTTAGACCCAAGTAGCCCAGCACACTATTAAAAACACTTTTGTAGGTGACTCTTCACTCAAAAATCACATTAAACCTTCTCTCAGATGGAAGAAATGCTCTCTCGAGTTATTCTAACCGCTTCATCTAGAGCTAGCAGCCTTTTCAATAGTACATAGTGGGAAACTCTCTCAAATACAGTCGAAAAATATAGTAGCTAGCTACTATATTTTTATATATATCCTCATTTATAGTAGGAAAATCATTAAGTACTTCAGGTTCAGTCTTAAGTCCATCCTATGTTTAAAAACAGATTGGCAATCTGAAGACAAATATTTTGATAACTACACAATTGCTACCTCCTCATGTCCCAAAAAGCAGAAAAATGATCATGAACAGGAAAGGTCATTAGCATCACATGGAGTCCCCCAGGTGGGAGCCTCCTTTCTGCTGTGCAGTGCTGGTTTGTGCTGCTGGCTGAGGCAGAAAGCAGGGGGATGCTATCTGTAGTCCCTCAGGATGAGTTTTATGCCCAAAGAGGCAGCACTTGCCATGCAAATACAAGAAAAGCCAGACAAAAATCTTTTGCATGATTGGTGAATATGTAGTTTGGTTTAAATGAGCCATCCTCCCTCTCTACCACTGTTATGTTAGTACTTCTTTTCACGTTGTTTTGTCTCCTGCATGGATGCAACCTGAGTTAAAAAAATAAAAATACTTTGATAGTCATGGCAAACAGCTTTAAAACTGTCCGCAAGGAAAGGAATACAACTGTCCAACCTGGTAACTCTCTCTTCTATCTCTTTAGCCAAATGTTCTATATGTGAAAAAAGACCTGAAATACAGTGCTGTGTGCGTAGGGAGGCTTCTTCTGGAGTCCATCAATCTTTTTCATTGTATCCAGGAACCTGAGAACAATAAGGACTCTTGCAGTCTTCATCTCTTCATCCTCATGCATATCCAATATTATATCTTTTGTGAATCTTAAACTATGTGAGCTTTTAGTCTCACTAAAATATATGAATAAAAGGTGTGAATATTAGTGTGGGTCTTTCTTCCGAAGCACTGGTGATACCGTTCCACGGCTATTGTATTGATGTGCTTTAAAAAGAATTCCTTTTAATGCATGTCATTGCATTTCACTGACACACAGACTGAAAGTCAGAGAATGTCCTTAGCTTGATAAGTAAAATATTAGAGGGAAGAGATCCAATTTCAAATCCATTCTCTGCCCTGTTCACAGCGGAATTTGAACCGCAGTTTCTCACCTTGGGAAAGTTTGTGTAGAGCTGGGCTAGAGGGTCTCCCTCGATGCTGTACTGGTGGTGCATCCTTTGGCATCTGTAACTGCACTGTTCCAGGAGCCAGGTTGTGACCGTTGGGACACTGCCGGGGACAAGAGGCTTCCCTGTCCCATCCTTTGTCCTAGCAGGGTATGTACATCCTAACGCAGAGCCCCAAAGGTAAGGGGGAAAGGGGAATCCCTATCCCAGAGCACACGGTACCCTGTAGCACACCCCACAAGGACAGGTGATACGTGCTCAGGTTCCCCTAATGATGGAAAGTAATTGCATGCATGCGAATCCTTCATGCTCTGCACAGCTCTTATATTTGGCAGCCAAAAGAACAAGTCAATGCCTCCTTTTCCTCCTGCTCCTCTTAGCTATGGGCTTGCACGTGAGTGAAATGTCATGACATGTGGTGGTCCAGAGCTCAGCCCCCTGCGCCAGCTGGAGCGGGGCTCAGCTGCTCACTCCCCTCCACCCATGTTGGGACCTGGGTGCACAGACCTGAATTTCAGTGCCTTCATCTTCAAGCTGAACCCTGTGCCAGTTCCTGCTGTGGCCTGTCCCAGAGTGCATACCTTGTTTTGTGTCAAAGGGAACATTTTAAGCTCTGGTTAAACTTCATGTTTTCTTTTCGTTTTGGTGAAATGCCACCTTGGAGGATTCCTGAGTTTGTGTGTGTTGCTTCCTATGTGACATAACTACCAAATAAAATCAATAAAAATTGAAGAGCTCTGGGTGCGGTGCAGAAGAGTTACAGCTGTCCAGGTTAGTCATCACTGCTGCAGCGCTATCCTTGCCCAGTTGTGTGACAAATGCATGATGGGTTTTGTTGAGGATGAGATAATCAGAAAAGTTTGGCTTCTGCCAGGATAGAACAGCTTCCTCCATCTCCTTTGGCTTCACTGCTAACAAATCAAAGCAAGCTGCTGTTGGCTGTGGGAGGCCTGTGGGAGGACTGTAGGGTATGAGAGCAGCTGGGCCCCATGATACTGCTGTGGGATGCAGAGATCAGCCCTGGACAGGAGGTGTAATGCTGGCACGGCCCTGCTTTCCAGATGTGGATCCTCATCCTTTAGTCGCATCTTTGGCACTCTGTGACAGTGCTTATGCTGAGCAGTGATGCTACTGCATTCAGAGCGTGTGGATGCTGTGATTTGAAAATTTACCTTTGGTTTTCTGTCAATCCAGTGTGCTGGTCTAAACATCGCTCTAAGCAGCTACCTGATTTCCATACAGCTCCGGGACTGCCTTTAGATTGCATTTCAATGTTGTATTTTTTTGTGGTCAGTGAGAATGTGCTGTGTTTGTCAAAACTGATTTATTCAGATGTGCTAATGCATTCAAGAAGAAAATGAATTTTGCAATTCTGTGCATCTTGTAGAGTCTTCTTGCTCAGACTGATTTATCAAAGAGTTCGAACCCAGCTCCCTGTCTGTAGTCACTCACACCTCTCAAGGGTGCCTTTGTCAGGCTGTTGATGCAGTGACTTCTTGAAAATATTTGTGGAAAAATGGGGTTTGAAGGGAAGGATCAGGCTTATAGTCTTGAGACAGGAGTAGTGAAGGAAGGAAAAAGGTAGAAATTCACAGGCATTTTTGCTATCATAAATTTCTGTGAAGTTCTTGAAGGAAAATAAGTTCTAGGTCATGTTTAGAGGTGGGTTTTTTGCTTTTTTTTAAAGAAGCAAATTGAAACCTTTTGAAAATCTGTAAAAAGGCATCAGTAAAAGCAGTAAGTCTGAGGACCGCAGCCCCTAAAGGACCTCATCTCTCATTTTAATTTCTCCATAATACAGGTTATATTTAAAATCTTTCTCTGTTAAGGGGTCTTTGATGCATCCAAGAGCAATTATTAGCTGCTAAATAAGTAATATGGTGAATATTTTTCGAACTTGGTTCTTCTTAGAAATTTTGCATCTCTAACATGTTTTATAAGGATACCCTTGTAGTAAGTATTCAGTGTAAGTTGAATTATGGATTAGGGAATTAGATCCTGCGTTAGCAAGCCAAAATTCTGCAAGCTCATTCTTGGCTAAGCCCCAGCCTTTTATGCAAAAGGCAATTGAAATGGGAGAAAACAAAAACTGTAGTTGTCTTACAGCGATGGATTGAAATTATCCCGCATTGGTCTGGAGAACGGTGTGGCCATGAGGGAAAGGGTGATAATGTCAGCTAACTTCAATTTGCCAGAAGTCATCCTGCCCTATCCTTTAATATTAGCTGTTGGAGAGCTGTGACTAAGTGTTCTCCCTCCTGATAACAGCTCACTGAAAAGTGGCTGACAGGTAGAAACAGCAGCCAAACTGCTGCATGTTTTAGAAGGTGTTTGCTGATGCACCGGCATCCCTTGTCAGCACTGCTGATAAGCTCCAATGCAAACCGCCACCCAGAATTTCTTTGGCAGCCCAGCGGATGGCCGGATGAATTGTGCTATGCACAATGTGCTAATTGCTGCAAATTGGCTACACTTGGTTGGGAATGACAGGGTGATTGTGCATGTGTGGTTTTTTTTTTTTTTTATAATCTAGTTCTTATATACTTAGCTTGTACCATTTTTGTTCTGAGAACAGGCATAGACTTTTTTGGTACATTGGCAGCAAAGGGAATTTTTGTTAACCTCAGAAATACTATTGATTAACTACAATACAAAATTCAAAGCAATTTTATTTAAAACTAATTGAAAAGTGCAAGAAAAAGTTCTGAATTACAATATGAAGACCTTTTATATTGTTGAAGTGTTTTTAAAATATTACAGCAAATATTTAATTTTTCTTTCAAAGGCCTTGTAAAGTCAGAAGTACCTTCTATCCAGAAAGGAGCTGGCCTGCAAAAGCTCACAACTGAGTGTCCCTTTGCGTCCCCTCAGAGATGGGTAGGATGTCTTCTGTTCCTTCTTCTCAACAGGCAGCGCATATTGTTTTATCATTTTCTACCCTCCCCCTCCCCCATCTGCATTAAAATATTTCTTTAACTGTTAGAGCAGTTCAAGCCCACAAGATGGGGATATAAGGTATTGGATGCAGAAATGGGGAGGAAAGCAAGTGTCTGTGTCACCTCTGTGAAGGTATTTAGGAAAATTAAGTCCCTCTGTTTAAGGGGGGAGTGGGGGCACCGTTGAGCTATCTGTGGCGGTGGATGGAGATGTTGGGGTTTCCCTGATGTGTGGCACCTGCTGCTATGTGTTGGTCCCTGCTGCGTGGCAGTGGCATTGGCATGGTACCACCCAGCAGCTGTTACCAGGAGTGATGGTAGTGACCCATCAGACTTTGATAACACTTGGCTTTAGGCTGCAGGGCAGACATGGCAGATGCTTCTGAACCTCTCCTCTTTTCACGGTCAGGAGCCACAAGGCACTTCTACCACTGTCCAGAGAGGCAGGAATGGAGAAAGGAGACTTGCTCACTGCTCCTAGAATCATAGAATCCTTAAGGTTGGAAGAGACCTCCAAGATCATCGAGTCCAACCGTCAACCCAACACCACCATGCCTACTAAACCATGTCCCTAAGCGCCTCATCTACCCGTCTTTTAAATACTTCCAGGGATGGTGACTCAACCACT
>NW_008825410.1:9035485-9051710 GCF_000699105.1 Pygoscelis adeliae
CCCTCAAGATGAACCACTCCATAATCTTCCCCGGCACCGAGGTCAGGCTGACAGGCCTGTAGTTCCCCGGATCCTCCTTCCGGCCCTTCTTGTAGATGGGCGTCACATTGGCCAGCCTCCAGTCGTCCGGGACCTCCCCCGTTAACCAGGACTGCTGATAGATGATGGAGAGCGGCTTGAGGATAACTGGTCTGACTATTAAAGACTGAGGCAAAGAAGGCATTAAGTACCTAAGCCTTTTCCTCATCCTCGGTGCCAATGTTCCCCCCCGCATCCAATAAAGGATGGAGATTCTCCTTGGCTCTCCTCTTGTCATTAATATATTTGTAAAAACTTTTTCTGTTGTCTTTAACGACAGCGGCCAGGTTGCGTTCTAGCTGGGCTTTTGCCTTTCTCATTTCCTCTCTGCTTGACCTAACGAGATCCCTGTACTCTTCTTGAGTTGCCCGCCCCTTCTTCCACAAGCGGTAAACTCTCCTTTTTTTCCTGAGTCCCAGCAAAAGCTCCCCTTTCAGCCAGGCCAGTCGTCTTCCCCGCCTGTTACACCCGCTCCTGTTACAGCATATAAGTATCCTGGCACAAAACAGGCTGCTTCTGCTTGCCCCAAACTAAAGACAGATAAGAAATGCAGATTCATGCTAGTTATCTGCCTGTCCTTTCCCAGCCAATTTATGATGTTGTTCCTAGAGGCGTGCTGGGTACGCTCATTTCTCTTACACCCGCTCCTGTTACAGCATATAAGTATCCTGGCACAAAACAGGCTGCTTCTGCTTGCCCCAAACTAAAGACAGATAAGAAATGCAGATTCATGCTAGTTATCTGCCTGTCCTTTCCCAGCCAATTTATGATGTTGTTCCTAGAGGCGTGCTGGGTACGCTCATTTCTCTTTGAAATACAAAGCTGTTACCTTTCTGCCTTCCTCCAGCTGCAATTTGGAAAGAAGAATGAGGGAGATACACAGGCATGGGAGTTGTGAATATGGATGTGATGGCAAGAACATTTTATGGTATTATTTGCTATATTATAACAAAGAATGATACCAAAGTTCTCTGTCGTCATAACACCACATGTTCACTATGTTGGGGGAATTCACAAAGAGAGAAAACAGTATGTTGGCATGTTTGGTTTCTGTCCAAGAGCCCCAGTAAATGAGGAGAGTGAATAAATAGCGGGAAGAAGATCCTATATAGATTCTGTTAGTCATATTGGGCTAAATTGCCTTGTCAGTTGAAGGAAAGCGAACGGAAAGGGCAGAATGTTTGCAGGGAGTTGAACAGCATTTCCTAAGGCAGGAAACAAAGAAAGATGTTTAGAGACTGAAAGGTGTTGGTTTTTCTGGTGTGTTGTGGTTTTGTTTTTTTTTTTTTAATTTTTATCTCTTATACTCCCAGTGGTAATATCCTGGATTGCTCTTTCATCCAGCAGAAGTGATGGTTGCCACTGTAATACTGTGTGAAGTGTGAGATAAATGAGAGAACAATCTGAAGGAAAGAGCATGTTTATTCTGATTAAGAAAATCAGTGGATTGATTGCCATTCAGCTTCCTGAAGCAGAGCTGCACGCACTGCTCATTGCACTGCTCATTTACTTTGTCTCTTATCTTTTTTTTTAACCCCCTTTTTTAAAGCAGTATATTAAATGTCAGGACATAATTGTTATATAATCCTTGAAGAATCATGCTCTTTAGTTTAGAGTTGTTTAACTTTTTAGATTTCATCTATTTCAAATCGCAATGAATCCTTAGGTGAGTCTATAAAAGTACTTTCACAGATATCCCTGATTTTCTTATTTATTTAGTTATTTTTTTCTTAATACAGACTCTCCTTTGCGGTTTTCCACTGGGGTTCAACATAAATAACATGCAGATATCAGAGATGCACTCTCTTAAAATAAACCTGTTTATCAGCACTCTTGGCTGCTTAATTCTGAATTAACCATCTGTGGCCTTTTCTTGCAAGCGCTGCTAAGCATGGCTCTGCGACCTCAGTAGCCATGGCCCTCCTTTCACGAGCAGCAAGTCACTCTGTGGCCTGCGATCTGAGCCTCTGCATCCTCCTGTTCTCCGATGGACCATGGAGAGAACAGAACTGCTTGTGTTTCCACAAACATGCTTCTATCCCTCTCGGTGCCTGTGAGCAGATCTTACGTATGTGGATTCAGCTGCCCAAGTCAGGATTTAATGCAACTGAGATGCTGTTGGCCAAATGTATTTGGATTGAGTTTTTATCTGGGTTTTTTTTCCCTTCGCAGAAGCTACAGAAGTTCTCCTTGGCAGCAGAGGAGATGCTCTGGGAGGCAGTCAAATCTTGGAGGTTGTACGGAGAGCCCTGTTTTTTGGGAGGATGTGGTATTTCTTACTCATGTGGTCATAAGATTTGGACTTCAGAGGGAATTTGCTTCTTCTCTCCACATTAGGTATGCTGGTATCTCAGCCATGTGCTGGGACTCTGGTCGTAGGTTGTCAGCTCTCCCTCATGTTTACAGCATCAGTGCCGTCTTTGTAATACAGGCATTTCACCGGTAGGACAAACACTTTCTGATGTGTCTTGAGTCATTTGGCTTAAAGTGGAATTGAGGGAGAAATGTAATGTTTTGTGAAATGCAGGTGATGGGACTAGACTTGAATAGTCCCTTCTAGCCTTAACCTCTATGAAATAGTAGAGCTGTTTTGCTGAGGGCTTGACTTTGAGGACTGATTTAGCGCTGTGCCCCACAGAAGGATATGGCACGCTTTGGAGGCATTTTCCAGGCTAACCAGAAAGATGGAATAATTACCAGTTGCACAAATCATTAGAGGCCTTCTGTGGTATTCAGAGAATGCTAAAATAGATGGAATAAAATGGGCCTTGTCCTTTTGTAGCTGCTGAAAGATTGCCAGGAGGCTTCTTGAAATGAAACGTAACCCCCCCCCATCCGTCTCTTCTGCAGTTTTAACTTGTAGATTTATGTTGTCAGAGCTGTACATTGCTTTTCATTTTTGATGAGATTATTTGCTGCTGTTACAATATATTTATATATTTTAAAAGATTTTAGAGGGTTCCAAATTGTTGTCCTTTGATCAGATGCCAGAAGTTATTAGCGATAACTTGCTGCTATTTTACTATAAAACTAACAGATGCAGGAAGTAATAAATTTTATGCCTGAAATTTCACATTAGCTGGCTAAATTTCATGTTAGCAATGAAGTGCACATTCATTGCAATGTCCTTCAAAGTGAAATACAGAGTAACTTGCTGTAAAGCAAAACCAGTATGAAGTGGAGTGTAAGAGGGACCCTTCTCCCTCCTTCTAATGTACTGGGTGATGTATTCTGTGCCCTGGGTGCCTGGTGGGAGCTCCAAACTCCTGTCCTAATAGTTCCCATGTAAAACCAGCGCTTCTTCCTCAGTTGTGGAGTGCAGGAATAAAAATTCAGGTTTAGGTTATGTTGCCTACTGTCATACAGTACTTAACACTGTTAATTACCAAACTTAAAACATTATTTCTCTCAATGCTGTTTCAGACAGACACAATTTTGCAATGCCATTTCCAATTTTTGCTGGTTTTATGCTCTTTCTTTCTCTTGCACTTTCGTGCTCTTGCTTGCTTTCTCTCCCCCCCCTTTTTTTTTTTCTCCTGATCTCCTCTGCTGTCCCCAGAAGCAACAGAAAGGACATGTGTCTTCCTGCTCTTCTGTTCATTACTGTAAACTTGAAACAAGAGCTGGCCCATTGCATGGGACCCATGGGGGGAGAGGTGGCAGTGAAGACTGCCTGCCACTGTGTGAAGTGGTAACAGACTTTGTGGTCGCAGAGAAGTGTGGTATCACCTGCAGGTGGCTGCTGGGAAAGGCTATGATGGGGATCTTGAAATGTTTTGATTTTTGGTAGCTATTGAGATTTTATCAAATTGCCTTGTGTTGCTATCTACAGCTTCGTCTCCAAGTCCTGTGATTGTGGGAGATGCAGCCTTAGTTCTTCAAATGCCAGTAATCCCTTGCCTTTGTCATTATTGCAGAAAAACATGAAGATGTGAAGGGTGAAGTCTCTAAGATTTCTCTCTCTGAATTTCCTTCTTTAATAACCATGAATCATCTTTTCCTTGGGTCATAATTTTTTTTCCAATGCTTAGGGTTGAGAGCACTGTTTGAAATCGGTGAACAGCATAAACATGTTGTTGTGTGTGCTTATTTTGTGACTTGGGAACCTGACTCCCTTATTTTTCAGTGACCAAGAGCTTTATATGATGAAAGTGCATAATGGGAACTGTTTTTTCCCACTTGGTGGGAAATCATTTTTGTTCCTTCTCATTGTAGTTGTGACTCTAGCAGAGCCTCTGTCAGGAAGCAGTTGAGATGCGCAGGAAAATGTCCACTTTGTAGTAGATTTTGTATTAGATTTAGATTGATCTAGTTCAGATACTATGGAATAATCTAAATAGAAAATAGAACATGTATCAAGTGTATTATTATGCAAAGGATAAAATCTTCCTCTGTGACATACATCAGTTTTTTAGTCTTACATCCTACACATGCCAAACCTCAAAGTAAACATTTTGAAGTCTGGTCATAATTTTGTTCACATTCTCAAAATCTGTCTGCAGTTTGAACTTTAAGTATATATTCTGAAATGATGTTTTCCCAAGGGCAGTTTCACTTACAAGCTTTCTAATGTGATAAAGAAAGGTCTCGTGTGAGTTTGGAGAGAAACAAGGTGAACCGGTTTGCTGAAAATTGCTCTGGAAATTACTGTAAATACAATGTAAATGTTGTGCAATTCTTGGAACTTTCAATGATCCTGGTCAGCAGATTACCTTTTGATAAAAAGAATCTACTACACTAAAACTGTTAAAAAAAAAATATATATATATATTGTACTTCATGTGAAACTGTATCAGTCTTATAATTACTTCTTGTTGACTATTCTCTTCTTAACTTAGGTACTATGAAGCCCAAGTATTAAGAAGCATGGCTGTATGTCACGGTGTAAAGTACTCTGCTGTTGGTGTGTGTACCGACATGAAATGGGAGAGCATTTACCAGTGTTGCCTCTTTCCTCCCTTTTTTTTTAAATGCATTGGTGGGAGGCACTCGTAACACATGCTCTGTCTTGCTGGGGCACGGACAACTTCTGGTCAGCCAAATTCCACGCTGACGTGCAGTGACAGGAGTTCACCATTAGATCTGTTGGTCTTCTTACCCAGAGCTGATCTTCACCTGATTTCTCTGTCCAATCAATTCATATAAAACCAGATGCCAACAATCTGTATTAACTGTGAATTAAATTCTTATCAAAATGAATTGCCCCAGTTTGTGGTGAAACAAGCAGCCCATGTCTCTTGTTCCAAAAAATGTACCATCTGGCTGATAAAACTGATGGTCCAGAAGTGTTACTAAAAATGTCTGCATGTCTACAGAGGAGCAAATGATTGGCCTTAGGAAGAAAAAAAAAAAATCCTGCTGTTACTTCTGAAAGTTATGCTGATTGATATGGTGATTTGTTGTCCCAGAACGCCTGAAGATGAGGAGTTGGAAGGGGGGAGGTTGTTTATGGGGTGGGATTCTTTCTCCTGCGGGTACGAGAAGGGCTGCGTTATGAACCTTGTGTGTGCACTGTACTTTTAGTCCTCTTGCATTCCAGCAATGCTAACTTTTATAATCATAAACCATAATTATCCCTAAGACATGCCTGATATGTTGTGGGAGCAATTCTGAAGCAAAATGACTATAATATAGCTGAATGAAGAACTTGGATGGTTTCTCTTAAAATTGCAGGGCAGGTCATGTTCAAAAAAGAATTAAATATTAAATGAGGGGGGAAATACATTGGAGCAGAGCCCAGATTCTAAAAGCAAATTGTTGAAGACTATAACCTGGTTTCCTCAATGAGTATTAATCCAAATTGTGTATAGCAGATATGGTGGTGAGTAATAGTAGTTAAGCTAAGGATCAAGAGTCCAATTTCCTTCACATCTTTCTAGGAAATATAAGACCTAGTGTTGCATAGCAACAGTTGAAGGTATAGCAATATTTGTACTTGAAAATGTTTAGTGCTTTGGGAAGCATTAGATGGCTGATGAGATATGTAGTGAGGAAATGGTATTATTCTCTCCTAGGGTACTGGTTTAAATTCAGTCTTGACTGTAGTGGCTGAAGACCATTAACACCTGAATAACTAGCTAGAGGTCTGCAAAATGAGCTATCGGTCTCAGTCCAGTTTTCAGAGCACCCATATTCACATTTCAAAAACTAGTCCTGTAATTGGCAACGCTGTTGGTGTGCTCTGAAGGCAAAGCCCATACAAATAGCTGTGGAGGCGGCCACAGAGCTCCTTGCTTCAGAGCACTCCTGCCCCATCGCAGAGGGCTCCCTGCTCTGGTCCTACTGCCAAATAGAGGAGTTTTTACTCTTCCTAGCATATGATTTTTTGCTACAGCTGTGTGGTAAACTTGAAAGCACATTATTTAAATTTCACAGAATCCTGGTATTTTCTTTGCATTTTGTGTTAACTGTGAGTGTTTTGAATAAAAGATGCTGCCTAGGAGTTTTTTCATCTTCTGAGATCCTCCTAAGTGGTTTTACATTTAAATTGTTCAGAATCAAATGTGAGTTCCCATGGAAGGTAGGAGTTTTCCAGAAATCTGCAATCTCTGTGATACCAGTTTTCAGAAGGTCTGTGTTCTTCTCACCTGGCACACCTGGAAATAGTTGGTCTGAAAACCAGGAGAGCATCAGAAGAAGCAGAGGAGTAAAGCTACTGGAACCACATGACAAGAAATTGGAGTGCCTTAAATGCATTTTGGTAGTGCTGTTCCTACATTAGCTGTTTATTGCTCAAAATTTAGCAGCCTCTTGTCTGAATGGCTTGTTGGATGCTCGGTATTGCCTGAGTGCATGCTGTAGCTGGGCTAAGGGATGTCCCTGGTAGAGTAACTATGAGCAAAAGGCATAAAAACTGGCAGATAACAGCATACCACAGTCATAGGACTAGTTGCTAGATTTTTTTTTTTTAAAACATCTGTTTTTATCTTATTTTACCAGTATTTAATACACTTTACAGGAAGTATATAGTAAAAGATCTCCAGGGTGAATCCAGTACCACTGACAAGTGTGGAAGGGCTCGACGATGTCCTTTACCACATGCAATTTTCACTCAATGCCAGTGCTGACTTTTCTTTTTCTGAACTGCCTGAAGTAAGCTTGGTAATGAGCTCCATAACATTTATAACGAGAGCGGTCCAGGTTTAAGATCTACTGATCTTTAAATAATCATCTAAGAAAGTATTCTGTCATTGACTCCAGTTCATTGCTTTAATACAGGAGACTTCAGGACATACCTAAATTAAATGTATGAGATTTACAGGACATCTTAAACTATTTTTTTTTTCTGTAAAAATGCATCTTTGAATCTTAGGGTAATTTTAAAAAGTTATAGCCATTTGCAGGTAAAAAGATCTATAACTATTCTACTTCTGTTGCTTTTCCTGAAGGTGAGAAATGCCTATGACATTTGACTGTTAAGGTAGTAACGGGTGAGGAAAGGTGTTTATTAGTGAGGTCACTCATATTAGCAAAGTAAAAAAAGGAAAAGAAAACTGACTGGACACCAGTTGTGTGGCTAATTCTTGTGTAATTTGGAGTTTTGAAGGTCTTTGGTAGAAAACTATTCACCATTCTTGAGCTTTCCTTTATTATCCGAACACTATGCCAGCACTACCCCTTTGCACATGTTTAGAAGTTCAGAGGTTTCTGCCCGCTCATATACGAAGGTGAAGAGTAACATTCCTTACTCAAATTTGGGACCATAGCAGAAGATCCAAAATAGTTTAGAGACTGTACCACCTTGAACATCGTTTCATGAATTTTCCTTATTTTCTCTATTTACTGCACAGACAATGTATTTATGCATATGTATTATTGGTGGATTGGTTAAAATCGGTGGATTTTAAAATACATTTAGCAGAAAAGTTAATTTTCCTACAAATAAACTGCTGTTACTTTAAGATAGTTCCTTTTTTCACCCCACAAGTGAAATGTCCAATGACACTTTTTAAAATCTCCCCTACCCACAATATTTTGTTTTTCTCACATTTTGAAATCATGCAGGCACACATGAAACGGGTTTTTCTGGCAGTGCATGAGAGATAACGTGGAGCTGGGGGGGTGGTGGTGGATTATGAGTAGAAGCAGGTGGTGTCCTTAGTTTTTCTGCCTTCCTAAGGAATTCTGCAACAGCCTGCTTTGAAATACATGAATGGTTGTGAACTTACTACTATTTTATGGTACTTGGAACCTAAACAACTTACCATGTATTCTTAAGTACCTTATTTTTTTCCAGAGCTTCTAATGTGTTTTTTTTTCTTTTGACTGTAAAACTTTTTATGGTGCACGGTTTTAAATATGCTTTTGTCTGTCTATTAAATGTGAGACAAGGCAGTTTTCAGTTGTGACTTTCATTTAAGAGGGAAGTGCTGCCTAAAAAGGAATTTTATAAAATGTTGGAAATTATTTCCTATCCAAAGCACATGTGCTTTTTCTTGTGGGGGAAATTTGAGTTTAATCCAAGAGATTGTGGATTTTCCATTACCTTAATGACACTTGTATCCACAACAAAACAGTTAATTGTGATCTGCTTTTAAATCTCAGGATCTGGTTCAGTTTTCCTTTTTATTTTAGGATCATTCATACGAAAACTGGAAACGGAAAGGAATATACCTCATACATAGAGTTAGGGCCAACATCAGCATGTGAATGTTGAAAGGAGTACCTCTTATTACATGTCTGTGTTTTTGTTTAAAAAGTATTAAGCTCTGCAACCTCTTTGGCTTTAGTGGGAATTCTGCATGCCCCATATATTTGGAAAACTAGTCATGTTCACATAAATTCCTAAATACAATTTTGATTTAAGCACTTATTTTAGGCACCTTTGGGTCTGACTTCTAAGTAAACTAGATCCAAAAAGAAACAGAATATTCTGTGTGCAAGTACAGCATCTTCTATACAAAGCAGATAAAGTTAGTGCACAAATTACTCTCTTGTTTTTAACTGTGGCTGAAGAAATTTGCTAGTGCTTCTTGACATTTACAATAAAAATTTTTAGAAATGTATGCAAAAACTTGGAGAGATTCATAAAACGCTTTGTTTCTTGGCTGCTACTGTACTTCAGTTGTGTTTTCATAAAGTTCCCTAACTTTGAATTAATTTATGAATGGAGCTATTTTAAGGTAATGTTTTTGAGGTTTCATGTGTTTTCACCTTTTTCAATCAATTTTGTAGCAGCAGGAGTTTTTGTTTGCCCAGGGTATACCTGGTCTGATCTCATGCCTTTATATATATACAAAGTTTTTATATATATATATGTGTATAAACTTAACTTTTGTATATAACTCAACTTTTATATATATAAACTTAACTCAAGTTCTGGTAATTGCAAGGAGAATTTGATTGTGCATCGGTGTATCTGTAGGCGGCTTTCCCATATGGGACTAGTACTTAAATATGTAACCCTAGGTCTTCTGAGTTTACAGAGTGAAAGGAAGATGATATTTTTCACTGGAATGAACTGCTTCTAAAACCCAACCAAACAAACCCCCCACGCCCCACTTCTTAGTGCATTAAGCCCATTTGTGAGCTTTAGCATAGAAATAGTTTTTCTTTTTTATTTGATACATTCTAAGAAAATAGGTAAAAAGTGATGATAGCTATCCCTTTTTCATTTTGCTTGAGTTTTCATATGATTCCATCACAGAAAAGAAAAAAAAGCTATTTTTTTTCTTTGAAATATGTGCTCATGTTGTTTTTGAAAGATTCTACATTAAATGCACATATATCAGATGAAAAATACATTTGATCTGTTTGGTTATGTAGAAGATTCATATAAATTAAGTCCTACTCTCAGAAAGCTTGTAAGATAAAATATGGTTCTCTTGGTGTGCAATTTCTACTTAGTAATTAGCTTAAGAAACCCCCAACCCTACTCTCCCCCCTAAAACAACCCCCACCAAACAACCAAAACCAAATTTGTATGTAATTTTATTGATCTTTAGTTCATTATACAGGTTACCTTTCATTAAGGTTTCTTCTTAGTGAGAGACAAAACCTTGCTAAGCTATGGCCAGTATTTTAGGGCCCAGAACTGCAAAAGCAGAAGGATGTTTTGGTATAATGTATTTCCATTGTGAATTAAAGAGTGTGTGGGACAGAGGAAAGCGTTTTTAAGTTCATGCATATGAAGCAGTTTGTACAAAACATACTGATGAAGGCATTATAACATACTCTGAAATAATCTTGACTTGATACATCTCTTGATGCTTCATATCATTAGATATTTTCTTAAACTATTGAAATGACTGAAGTGCAGAGTAGGGAAAAGCTTTGCATGAGAGAGGTTTAGGACCCAAAATACACACTCATGAGCTCTCGGTTGTGTTTCTCAGTATAGGTCTACCTGCCTTCTTGAGCACTCGCCTGCCACCAATTCAGTGACTGCAGCTGTGGGGTTTGTGTGTGTCCACACATAGGTACACGTGAGGCTGTTACTTGAAGGTTAAACCAGGACTGTGCTTCTAAGAACATCTTCCTCAAAATGAGCTGGACGTTGTCAGCACTATGCTGTGTATGGTTTTTGGTCTTGCCCTTCTCTAAAGAACCACAGAAAGAAGGAAGACTGAGAAAAGAAACCTCACTTTGAAGTCTACAGCATCCTACATTTTGTTCCGCCGGTTCCCAGGGGTGCAAAAGCAGGTAAAGTAGCACGTGAGGCTACTACGTAGTGGTCTGGTTCCGTACTGCCCCCCGACAGCTGGACTGTGCTCTTTCTCCAGTGCTGCGGAGATCAGAGATGGCATCTGGAATCTGTGTGAGAGTAAAACTTCCCTGTGAACCAAACCTGTTTCCGAAGTCGTGCCTGGATCTGTGCTCATCAAAGCACGGTGCCACCTGCGGTCTGGGCTCTTGTGTCCAGTTCTGCTTTCGGGATAGGTTTCCATGAATGCAAACGAGAGGGTGTTGTTGATATTTTGGAGTCTTTGAGCATTATAGGGAGCTTACAGAAACATGAGAAGTCTTTGAGGACCTTCCAGGGCCCAGTCCTGTTGTGAAACCCAAGGGAATTAGTTCCCCATGTGAATTGGTGGGACATCACAGCAGCAGTGGCTCCACCGATGGAGGATTTACTTTATTACCATGGCTTAATGTTACGTGGGACTTGGCAGGTAATTGACAGCGCACACCAGAAAGCTGAAAAATCCTCAGCATAAAATCCTGAGGCAAGTGGTAGGCAGGGTGTCAAACTGACTGACTGAATGATGAAAGGAAGCGAGTAGGTGCCTGTTTCCAAACAACAGTGCCGTATAAATGGCAGCACATGGGGGAGGCTGTTGCTGGGAGGATAAAGGGCTGCGAGTGGAAAAATTGGCAGATGGAGAGAAATAGAGATGTATCAGAGATATGTAGAGGAAGGAGCTTCCTGCTCTTGGGGAGGTTCTGAGAAGGGTTGGCACCAACAGGAGGAGATGGTGGTGAGGAAGGTGGATAGGCCCTCACAGATTCAGGCCCTCACAGATTCAGGCATGCTGCAGTTCTTTGGTCTGAATATGCTGACCTTTGCAGGCTGCACACCTGATCTTAAAGCTTGTGATGTTTACTTTTACTCTCATCCTGTCCTTCAGTGTGATGTTTCTCATACCTTGACTCTGGGTCATGCCTCTATGGCCTCTTGCTATAGTTTTCATTCTGGTTGCAGCTGCCTGGAAAGCAGCACTTTGGCTGGATCACTGGGGCTGGCGTACTCTGCTTAACTTGCTCTAACTCCATTTCCTCGGCTGTTTTCTGCTTGGCATAGTGCTTGTTCTCTCGCCAAGTGCGACTGCACAGATGCTGGTTTTGGGCAGATTTTTTGCCTGACCCTTCTGGTTTTCACTCTTACTTAACTGAAGATAAAAAAGGAAAAATGGAAAAAAAAATTGTTGATAAAATGATAAATCACACTTTTAAAGGGAAATTGCATCTCTGTGAAGTGAATTCCTATCTCTGTGGAGAGCATCAGAACAAGACTGTTGTGTAAGCATAGGCAGGACTCATCCCATCCACTGAAGAAGCGGGACAGAAGCAGCTCATGTGGTGCAGAGGCTGATGGCTTTGTCATTGCTCTGACCTCTGCTGTCAGTGGCTGACATCAAATGAGTATTGTATTACCAGATGTCACAAATAATTAACTGTATATAACAAACTTCTTGTGGGATTTATAGGAGCATCTGTTTTATTTAAGAGCGCTGCAAGTGCGTGAGAGGGTACGGGAATGGCAGAGGGAGACAGCGTGATCCGGGATGCTGCTAATGAGTCGAACAAAACTGCTCACTGCCTCTTTACATTGATCAAAAACTTCCATCACCGCATACCTCTGGAGTGCATTATGAGACTTCTTTCTTTGAAACTTTAATTTGCATTTTGGTGAACAACTAATCATATCAGACAAACTGAGAAAATTAGAAACTTTTAGCACCCTCTTCAGAGGCTTTAAAAAGAATTCAGTAAATGCTCATGAAGATGGATCTTGTGGAAATATAGTTAGGCCAAGCATGAGGCGTCATAGGGTGGAGAAACCTTTCCAACCCAAACAATCACTAACAAAGGATTTAACTTTCCAGGATTAAAAAGAACAAGATTGAATTTGGAAAGACACTGATCAGTTGGTATGTTTATGCTTAGTTTTCTGATATCAATACTCTAGTTTAAAGCCAGTGGAATTATGTATATTGGTATGTGTTTGCAATGTTCAGTTCTGTTTAAAGATGGGTTGAAAAGGCTTTCTGGAGGAAAAAAAGAAATTACGTATTTTCTAAAGTAGAGGTGCTTGATTAGCTTGTGAGGGAAGTCCTATGGATGGCTGTTTTGTTTTGTTTTCTGTTATTACAATGGGAGATCCATGGTGGAGGTGGAGCTCAGGGCTGTGTTTGGAGGAACCACTGACAGTCATGGATATGGGAGGCAGAACACCAGGGCAGCCTCTGCTGACAGCTCTGGAGCAGCTGTTCGTGTCGGCTGCGCCAGGTGTGTGGAGCTGGTTATATACATGCCCAGCAATGTCCTGAGAAGCACTGGACTGTGCCTTAAATTGGATAGTATTTCCAAGGAGAAAGGCAAAGGATGAACCATTTCAAATGAGATTTGGCACTACGTAATGTCTTTCAGACGTGGCAGCACAATACTGCTTAATTTGCAGATGAAGGGCCAGCTACTCTTTCCAGTCTGAAACAGAGTTTCTGCTGACGCTGGTTGCCGTTGTGATCATGGAACAAATTGCTTAATTTACTAACTCAGAAATGTCTGCCTGGTGCTGGATTTTTGTCTTTTCCTGTTTCTTTAATCCTTTGAGTTGCTGAGTCGACCACCGTGAACAAGAGCGGAGCACATCCTACAGCTGGAGGGCCAAGGCCGCACCGATAATTGTTTCCATCACTTCACATGCAGAACAATTGCTTTCCTTCAGGATGTTGTTTGCCTGCGACTTGAAAATCATTAAAACTCTCATTTAGAAACTTATGGGCTTCCAGTTCATCCTAATATACATGCTCTCTTTTTTAATGGACTGTATCACATGCACTGAGTGCTTTCTAATTATTTTTTTTTCCAAATTTTTTGAGTACTGTTTCCTGCTCCCTTCAGAGCTGTGTGTATGCACGTGGCTTTAGCACTTGATTGTTTTCTGACATTCAGTAATTTTTACTGTGGTAGTAGTTTTACTGAGTAAGTACTGAGTACTAAGTGCCCAGTCATTGTGTTTCCTTATTTCAGTCAAACTAGGAGCACTTCTGTCACTGTTGCAAATATGTGTGTGTGCTCCCTTTTTTTTTTTAAGGTGAATGCATTATTTTAATGGACTTCGCTTTTCTCAGTAGTAGCTTGATGAGATGTATTTTAACTCATCCAAGGTCATATTTTATCTTACTTGAAATTGCTGTTCTAATAACCATAGAATCGTATGAGGAGTCATAGAAAACTTTACTAAATACTTGTATTTACGCTGCTGAAAAGGCTTTTTACCCAGTGTTTAACTTCAGTTTCTTTCTGTGAATGGGGAAACACATTTGTGACACCAGTTTTCCATGTTGTTGTTGAAAATAAATATAAGATTGGTTACTGTCCTGTCTTTCCATAGATCTGAACCATGATTTCATTTTAGTTGCTATTCTGGGAGGGAATATCATAAATTTAAAATTACTTGGAAGCTCATTTCTATGAGCTTTTTTTGTTCCCTTTCCCTCTGTAAGATTTCTGGGGAACTCTAAAATGTTGGGGCAAACGCCCTGTCACAGCATTTTTCCACTAAAAAGTCTGGACTTAATTTATTAAAAAAAAAAAAAAAAAAAAAAAAAGAATTGTGACAGCTTGATTAATGAGAGACGATAAATAACTTTTTTTTTTTTTATCCTAGGAGAGTTGATCAGTTCATTCTTTTTTTAATTGGTACTTGTCATTATCTGGCCTGTGCTATAGGCTCCTGTTTATGAAATTGCATCACCAGGAAACAGCAGGACATTGTACACACTGATGGTAATTTCCGAAGGAGTGTAAATTGGAAACCACTCAACTGTTACCAGCATAAGACTGTCTGGCACGTCGCTCATGGAGTTTCAGAGATACAAGCAAGCACTAGGAGGGTACAGATTAGATTGGAGCTTAATTTGAAAATAAATATTCTCTGTCAACTGAAGTGTTTGTCTTTTAGCCCAATGTAAAAGGGAGAATATGATTATAGGGTATTATTGATATTGGCACTTGAATGTGTTCTCTATTTGAATTAAGAATTTTTGGGGTGGTATTGTTTGTCCAGTATCCTTGCACGGATCCCTTGCAAGAACTAGGAGGTAAAAGTAATGTTGACTAGGATTCATTTCTGGTATAATATCCTTCTGCCTTTGCTGAAGGAAATCCAGTGGAGACAACCAGTCTATGAGTAAATTTTTTTCACGTGTTCATTTTTGTAAATTTATTCACATACTCATTTTTTTAAATTGAGGACACTTTAAGATGTCTGTGCAGGTAAATTGCTGTCCATTAAATGGTGATTTTTTTCCCCCCCATACTGTTTTCCTGTGCGTTATATGCTTTTCTGTGTACACTGAAAGTACCTCTGTTCCAGGTGGCATGTTCCACCCTAGATAGCAGCAAAGTAACTTCTTCCAAGCACAGGTTGTAGCCTTGTGCCTGCTTCCCTCCACACTTGGATCTTCTCCAAGGAAAGTTATTTTAGAAGTGTGGCTCTGTGACTCTGCTGGTGGATGTTGATGGGGCAGAGGGGGAAATGTAGGCTTCTAGTACTATGAAAAAAGCTTCTACAAAGTCCTCCAGTATGCATAGGTGAGTAGAGAATCAGCTGTAATCCTCCTTTCTCTATTAGGAAAACAATAAGCAAACTGAGTAATGTCCTGCCATGGAGTAATTCCTTACAAAACTTACTGGCGTACTTATTAGCAGTTCAGGTTTGGGTCTAAGTATGTGTTGGTTACTCAGTGTAAACCTGTTAACAACAGTTAATTACTTATAATGTTTTCTGCAACCTTACAAGATCTATGTAGTGCTATGTAATTTAGTTGTCATAATTGTGTTAAATTTCTTGACATTATCTCTCTGCTTGCTGAAAAGTCTTATGACAGATAAGAATTTTGCTAATGAACTTTTGAACCTTTGATAAGACAAGATGTGTGAAAAATACTAACAAAGTAGAGACAAATTTATGAGTTGGTAGGCGCCAGCAGTCTAATATAGGAGCACGATAGGAAAACACCCCACAAGTAAGAGCAGTAAATTCAAAGTTTGAATTCTAGCCAAAAGTCTGAAGGCACCCCGAGAACGAAAAGTACAAATACTACTAATTTTTTAAAAAAAGGTTAACATTACTTGGAACATGAATAGTTGATAAATATGCAAGACACCCATGGCATAGTTGGTGAGATGCCTGTGTAACGGCCCATAAAAGCTGAGCTGGAAACTGCTGGGAACTTGAGAATATTGTTGGGGTAATATCTTTAGCTGTTGATCTGTGTTAAGGAGGATGAATTTGATTTTATCCGCAATAAGGACTGGAGTAGTAAATACTGGGCAGCCTTTCTCTATTTGGTGAGGAGGGAGAGGTGGGGTGGGGGGAACAGTCTGCAACATGTTCCAGTAAAAAAGAGGAGACCTCTTGTAGAACTGTAGGTCTTTCAATAGTTGTCTCTGCACAGAGAATTAATTTTTCCTCTCTTTC
>NW_008825410.1:9051749-9059444 GCF_000699105.1 Pygoscelis adeliae
TCCCATTGCAGGCAAACGAGTGCCTGAACTCCAGAGGTGCAGCTTCTGCCCTCAGCTGGCTCTACGTGGTCTGGATGCTTCCTGGCATCCAAGTGCTTTCCACACTTCTGAAGAGTAGCTGTGAAGAGACCCCTTTCATTTGTAGTCAGTAGCAAGACTTCCAGGATGAGTTGCTGGGGTGTTATAGGAAATCTTGAAGGAAATAGTGGATTTTTCATTTTACTTGGGCTTGTCCATGCTGGGAGCCCCTTCCTGGCTCCTGGGTTGGTGAAGGAGAGCTGGGGCTCTCCCCCAGGTGCAGCCACTACTGTACAGAGCCGTGTTTCATTGTTATGGTGAGTACAACTCAGAGTAAGAGAAACTGTAACTCATATCATACATGAGAGTTTTCTTAGACCATTTAAATTTCTTAATGTTTAACAAAGTCTCTCTCTTGGTCTACAAGAAATAAGGGTCTTACATCAGAGTAGTGCTGTAGAAGATCATATATAGGACCTTAGAAATGTAATTTTTCTCAGGTAACAGGAAAAGCTTGAAGTGTCAAGCAGTTTAAAAACTGTCAGCTGAAATACTGTTCAAAAGTGATGGAGAAATTCTGTTGTAGATATAATCTCAGGGGAACCACAAGTCTGTGTCTTGGATGTATTTTGTGATAGTTACACGCACCTTTATAGTAGCAGCAGTTCTGCACAGAAGCACAGTTGCTTATTTTCCTGCTCCTTCAGTTACCTTTGCCTTATGCATGGCTTTTTTAATGACTGGTGGTTGTTCTCTCCCATCCCACATTGTGTTTTGCTTATTATTATTGCAGTGCTTTAACTAACACATCAGAAGTGCTGGAAATGCAATGAAAGGGTCAGCAAATGGAAGGCTGCACAGAGGTATGTGGTACAGGTCGGGCTTTCATTCAGACAAGGCCCAGAATAAAGCTTTTAAGCCAAACTTCTCATAATTTGGACTCCTTTTTAGTGTGATTAAGTGGAGATTACTATTTTCTAAAAGCAGAACTGGAGCAAATTGATACTGTCAAACAACTCAAACTTCCTTATTCTCATATGTAATTTTCCTTCTGTCTCCTAAAATACTAATTTTAAGCCTTGAATAAATAATTAAGACAAAGAACAATCTTTCTGTCTCAGTTGAATTTCAGGGTGGGGTTCATTCTCTGCTGAAATACAGTAACAGTCACTGCAAAACAACTGGCTGCATGAAAGCAGGCACCAAAGAAGATATTTTATCTCAGAAACACCCCATCCTGGGGCTTCCTGGAGAACTTCAGCCACTCCCATCCATCTGCTCAAAAGCCTCAATTTTTTGCAGTCTTCTCTGAAAGAAAGCCAGTCAACTTCATGTCAGGAAAATGAGCTCAAACTCTGAGGGAGCTCATTTTGGGGCTCTCTGTGGCTTTTATTGCCTCACTTCTGTACCATGGTGTGCTGGGCTGAGTGTCTCCACTTAGCTGCTGTGGTGGAAAACTCCAGTGTCCTCGATGATTGCAAAGTTCATAGGTTGGAGCTCTTGTTTCAGGCAGGTAACAGGCAGCAAGTGCCCTGGCTTTTGAATATACCCCAGGGGTTTTGCTTGATTTACAGCGAATTCCAGGGTTCGAGCCTGGAGGTGACAGGGTACATACCATAGCGGTAATGCCTGCATGTCCAAGCAGTCACAATCTTCTTGTTAATGATGGGTGGAAAGCAGAAACTCGCTGCTGTTCTTTAATCATCCAGAATTGGAGAATCTAACCAGACCTTCATATCACTGAGATAGATAATAAAATGATAGTTACCATTTGTCATAGAGCCTTGTAAGAGGTTCAGCCAAATTCTTTGGCAGCTTCCCCAAGATTATTGAGATGTGGGTTTGGGTAAGTAATGAGGCCATTAAAACGGCTGGCTCTAGTAAATAGCCTTGGATTGAGTTCTCACAAGTTAAAATGAATGGAAAGATAAGTACAAACATGCATGTAAGTAAGGTTTTGGGTTTGGAAAGGACAGACTACATTAACCCGATTCCTTAGTTTATCTAAGTCTGCTGGGCTGTGCTGCTTGAATATAGAAATACTTTTTCTTTTTTCCCCCCCCCCTCAGATTAGAAATAGTACATAGCGAGAATGCATATCTGAAGCCAAGAGAGACATTTTGGAGAACAAAACTTGTATTTGAGTGTCATTTTAAAATAGAAATGAAAGAACATCTCTAAAAAAAAATATTGGGGGTAGCTTTGTAATGAGAGTGTCAAGGGCAAAAAATATAAGTGCTTGTAATATGGAACTCAGCAAATAAATTAGAAGGAGCTAAATATGGTGCTGGAGACAAACAGGGTACTGGGCTTGCTTAGTGAGTTCTTTATCCAGTTGCCATAATTGTCTTGGTGCTGTGGCACCCCCAAGGCTTGCCTGGGCATCAGCAAAGCAAATCGTATCACGAGATACAGCTTTGTGTTAGCTCAGACTGGAAACTGGTCCCGTAGGCTACGCCTGGACTAGTAAGCAGGACCAGGGCATAGGTGTGAACACCAGCAGCTGCTTAGGGCTCAGTGTGGCCTGGAACAACCAGCACTGGCCCCTGTGGCCGACCAGTTGTTCCCAGTCAGCAAGAAGTCAACCTGTTTGGGAGATAAAGGGGCCAGACCTGCGGGTGCATGGCTCCGCCAGCTTCAGAGACAGCAGATGGGCCCTGCCCCAAACTGGTGCAGAGAGAAGGGACTTAGTGTGGAGCTGCTGCCCTGGTCCGCAGGCTGGGTCAGGTCCACTGGCATGATGTACTTACATGCTCCAGACTAACACTGAACACAGTCTGCTGATGTTTCCTTTCTGTGTCAGCCGTATTCCTGTGGATCTAGTGTTCTCTTGATGTAGACAAGAATTAATTGAGTCAATGGTTTTATTAGCATTAATTGATTTTAGGTGTCTGTATCTTCTCATAACATATTGTGAGTAGTCATGGTATAGGAAGAAGGAAACGTTGTAGCATAATATTTTGAGGTAATTAAATCCTTTACAGAGTAACATACATAAGGTTTAAAAAAACCCTGATTTTTAATACTTCTGTCTACACTCTATTTAGTCTGCTCCCTGCATACTAGTCTCTTACGTTTCTCCTCCCCATGTTGCACCAAGTCGTATTACATCTCTCTTGGCTGTCTCTTCCCTCCCAGTCACTGAATCTCCTATGTATCACGTAATCACTGTAATAACCTCGTTTTTTGTTCTCAGAGTGTCCTTTAACTCTTACCTGAAAGTCTATTCACCCAGTAGTCCCATGCTCTCTAATGCTGCTCATGTGCCAGTCCTGTGTTTGTTCTGGGTTGGAGGTTGTCCTCTGCTTTCGCTCCAGCCATGGTGCCAGGGTCTGGCCCTAGAAGATGGAGTTCCCACTACTTGGGAAGTTTAGAAGCAGATCACAGGTTGCCCTGTGAGGTCGTCTTACCTCTCTTTTTTTTTTTTAATACATGATTTTTTAAAAATAGACATGCATCTACTTCTGTTTTTCACAGGCAAACCACTGTCCATTTTTTAGGGATAATTGTGATTAACTGAAGCTAAAGGACCAGTGGTCACACAGGCAGAGTTGACCCTGGAAACCTTTGTGTAGGTAGAATAGTAAGAAGTTTGCTGTAATTGATGTCCCTGTGAAGGACAGCAAGAGTCAGGGACATAGGAGAAGCCCTTTAGAGGGCTGTATATTGGCTTTGATAGAAGCAAGGAGAAGTTAAACTTGATATATGGTGTAGAGTACCACAGAGGAGGGTAAAAATAGTGGTTGCTGTTCCTGAATATCCCTGTTAGCACTCTTTATAACAGGAGTGGCAGCTGTGGCACCCACTTGTGGGTGGCCTTTTAGGATGTTCTTCTCATAGCTGGTGCCTAACAGCAGCGTGCCACAATCCCACGCAGCACAAGAGAGGCTGTTTTGGTACCGTCATGGGATGACTACATTACATCAGCCCCCCCGAGGTAGATATGGATGATGCTTGCAGTAATGCAAAACCAGTTTATTATGACATGGGTTTTTTGCCCCTCCCTCCCCCTTTCTTCCTCCTTCTTTGAAAGTTACTTGTAATAATGATTTATGAGAGTACTATGCAAACTCTTCCCACAGGGCTTCTGTTGAAGCGGGATAAGCAAGTAGCTTGTGTTTTCCTCTCAGCTACCTGTTCTACAACAGTTAATTCTAAAAATGTATAAAATCAAACTCCAGACAGTTGTTGATAAGAACTCCTGATAAAGTAATTCTGTGCATCTGCTGCCAGATAGTCTGGCTCCATAGGTATCACTGTCTCCTATGTGGACTTTTAAAAATAAAGTTGAATGACCTCTTCATTTGAGTCTGTAACTGACTTGCTTGGCATTGAGTTATAAAGTAATAATGAAATACCCTCAAATGTAGTTCCCAAGTAACTCCAGAATGCAAAGCCATTATCAGATTCCCAAGGAACTGCTCACTAAGGCTGGGCACTTCACTGGGGAAGCTGCAAAGGAAGAAGTAACCATCTGAGGAAGGAAAAAGCAGAGCTCAGAAGACACCCAAGAGCAAGAGAGTCGGGAAACCAAGGGAAATAAAAGAGGGAACAGGAAGAGCTCCACCCAAAAAGAAAAAATCCCAAAGAGCAGGAGCAGTAACAGGAGAGGGATACTGTGAGAATAACTTTCTTAGCCACTCTTCCATAGAAAGAAGGGGTGAATTAGTTTAACTGCAAGGAAAATTTTCCTAATGATCATAAAAAAAGTGGGAAAGGCCATTCTATCAGCATCATAAGTATAAGGTAATGACATTTTTCCTGTGTTTTTATAATAGAAAATGGTCAAACGTTTATCTAATTCACACTAATACGGAATTCAGTGTTGTCTCTGAGCTTTCAAGTTTGGAAGTAATAACTGTAGTTTGTTACTGAAAGCTGCGGTTCAGAGGTAATATAATGAATTATCAGTCTTATGTAGTAGTCTATCAAATCACCCTAATTTTGTCTCATGTTTTCAGTGCGGTAATGTAGGATATTCAGTCTCTGATTTTTTAAAATTTTATTTTCTTTTGTCACATTTAAGCTTTATTCAATTGAACATTTTTTTTCTTCTTTTTCTGACCTTTTTTATCTTACACTTCTATCATTTTTGTTTGTGGAGTGGGGAAGACAATGCATCTTTAGATAAGTGTGTGTGTTCCAACATTGTATTGTTACTCGTATTACACAAGTCTCTTGGATTTACCAGGTTTTTTTTAAACTTTGATGCAGTCTTTATGAGATAATGATTCTTTTTTGTATTAAATAGTAATTAATATCCTAGTTGTTGAGGGATTGAAAGAAGATTTAAAATATGTACGTCCTTCTCGCAGTACACTCTCGCCCTATTTTTCCATTTGCTTTCAGTGTTTTTTCTTGTTGGGTACAGTTCTGCCTCTTCCCTTTCTTTTTTTCCTTTCTTTCCTGGTCCTTTTACTTGGTGATTTCTGGCTGTCTTCTGAGAAATCCTATCTTCTGGCTATCTTTTCATCCTCAGGTGGTTATGTTCTTCCTTTCCAGTTTCCCTGTGAATTTAATTTTATATCTGGAATATAGGAGAGATTAAATGATATGCTTTCCAGGAGAACTGAGAAATTGGGTTTTTTGAATGGTGAGATGCCCATGAGGCTGTGATGGAGCTCAGTGTCTCCATACACTTAGCTTTTATTGGAGAAAGCACTATTTGTTAGCCATCCATGGGCAGGAAGGGAATTTGGTGGCAGCAATTCAGTCTAGTCGAATGGGGGCTTCTTGCAGCAGCACCTTTCAGAGTGGACTATCCTTGTAATTGCCTGTAATTCAGAAGTTGGGCTGTAAGAGGTGACGCTAAATTAAAAAAAAAAAAAAAATCCTCCCCTGCTCATTCGAAGCTATAACTGTTCTACTTTGTTTGCCTGATTGTGGGCAGGAGCATCAAAATCTTTTGGAAAGCAATATAGGTTCTCTATGTGTGGGGCTCTCCCCAGTGAAAGAGCCTGGCTTTCCCTGCCGCCCTGGAGAGCTTTCTCCTGGGTGACCCCAGAAGGTCTTCAAGTCCTCTCTGCTTCACTGGTCCTGCCTAGTCCCTTCCCTCTTGCACCAGATTTTGTATTTCAGCTGCGGCCCACGCAGACTTTTCAGTTTCTCCCTGTGCTGTAGAACATGCTCAGTAGTATTTTGTGGCACAGTATTTTGTGCCACTTTTAATTTATTCAGTTGTTTCTGATTATTAGTCAGTGGGAAATGAATCTGTTTCTGCTTTAGATCATGTGTGCTTGCTTCAGATTTTTTCAACAGTGTATAGACTTAACATGCTATTCAGCACTCAAAATTGCCTAAAAATGTCAGTAGGATTTAATGGTTGTTGTGTCTTAATGGTTTCTATTTTAATATGTGCCTAGGTTAAAAATAAGTGAGGATTATGATTTTTCTCTAATTATTATTATTTATTCCACACACTGCAAATTCATTCAGTGATCTAAAAGTGAAGCTAAGTTCATTCCTTCTCACTCAATAATGCAAACTTTTCTGAAGAAATTATTTCTTAATTAACAATTGTATCATACCCAAGCCTTATCAAGTCCTCAGCGATAACTGTGTAGATCATCTGAGATTAATTCTTACAAAAGAATAAGTGTTGAAATTTGTGTAGCCGTTCCGATAATTGATTTCCTCCCCCCTTCCCCAGCTCACACCATCATGGCTCTGGGGAATGGATACGGTGGAGCGATGGAGTGCTGTGCCATGCCGTGCCGACACGGCCGAGGGCCAGAGAAAGCTGAATTTGTCACGTTGGGTCCCCGGTAGAAGATTACTGAGTAAGAAGCTGTCTTTTCAGAGTCACAGCTTCAAAACAGAATAGCACTTCAGATGTGGACTGAAACGGGGCTGTCCAAGCCCTAGTTTTTTTTGCATTCTCTTGGACTTCCTAGGTTTTTTCTTTTTTCTTTTTTTTTTTTTTTAAGAGGAAAATAAAGAGAAGAGAGAATTCCTAGTTTTTCTTTTTTTTTTCTGGGATGACTTTAATTTTTTTCCAATTGAAGTAATAAACTGGCACACTTCATTTTTAAGGCAATTCACTGGATAATAGGATTTCAGGGTTGCTGCTTTTATCCTCCCGGAGAACCAGTGTGCACACATCCTGGGTTGAATTAATACTTTTTAAGGTATGCATTTTGGTTTTCCTATAAACCAATTCTCTCTGTTGGAAGGGAAGAGAATTGCAACTGAAACTCGGGGAAGTAGTATGTACTGAATGTATATTTACTAATAATTTAGAGAGTTACGTGTCCTACATATCCCGCACCATCTAGTGGAAACTTTTTGCATCGGCAGTGTGAGGTCAAGGACCTGAGGATTTGAGAGTGCGAGAGACTCTGGAGATTGTGAATCTGCTTTCCCTCAGCTACTATATAAAAAGTGCCACACAGATTAATGATGGATTTTTACTCCACCTCCTTGAAAAAACTTATGATGGCTCACAACTCCAGAAGAGGGAACCTACTGATGAATATTTACTGTTAACAATAAACAGATCCTTGTTGAAGCCCTCATGGACAAACGTAAACTGGAAAAGATAGGGATTGGGAGAGGGGCCAGGCAAAAGTTTGGAGCCTGTGGTCTTTAAAACCTGTGAATTTTGGGTGGGGATTGGCCATACTGTATCTTCTGATATCCCATGATAATTCTTACAAAGCATTAAAACAGTTTTTATTC
>NW_008825410.1:9059489-9081043 GCF_000699105.1 Pygoscelis adeliae
TTGCTGCGTGGCAATCTGTGGCTAACACTCGCGTGTAATAACTGAGGACAGCTGGCAACACACGGCGTGTTGTTTTCTTGCAC
Source organism: Pygoscelis adeliae (assembly GCF_000699105.1). Classification (NCBI taxonomy): domain Eukaryota; kingdom Metazoa; phylum Chordata; class Aves; order Sphenisciformes; family Spheniscidae; genus Pygoscelis; species Pygoscelis adeliae. The sequence continues at coordinate 9,059,573 of NW_008825410.1, forward strand.
AAATACTTAGGTGAATATTATTTCATCAGGAATAATAAACCAGGTGATTTTTATGTAACTGTCGCTGGATTGCTGGCTCAAAGTGATAGCTAAGTACTTTTCAGTATGTAGGCTTCTTAATCATATGTGAATTTTACCTGAGCGGTCGTATCATTTACTCCATAGGCAGTGCAGAGAGCACAAGTTGAGGGTTGTTTCATTACATCAGCTTTAGCAGAGTATCCTGCCATAGGGATAGCTATAGTGATATGTGTTAGAAAGGAACTCACATTTTCTTACGTAATAATGGATTCTTTTTTTAAATTAAAAAAAAAATATGTAGAAGAATTAACATTCTGAATTTTGTGATGCATTTCTGATATGCTTTTCACCTGTAAAGGTGAAGCGTTTTTTTCAGTCTGTGTTGCTGTCAAAATTTAGAAGACAGGCTGCTTACTGTAAAGCCTGCAAACACTTCATTCCCTCCCATCCTCCTGAAATTTGGGGCAAAAGTGGAAGTATAGTTTCACTTCAAATTATTTTCTGAAAATTTCATTTTCCTATAAACAGTATACGGAGACAAAATTTCCAATTTGTGGAAAGAAGGGGAGTGACTGGATCTGGACTGCCCTGTTTTGTGTAGTACAGGAGATGCAGGAGAGGCACTTGATGGTTGTAGATCAGTGATACCCTTATTCATTCTGTTGTTGTAGCACTATAGTTTCTTTTCACATACCTTCAGCTTTTCCACTTGTGTACGGTTTCTTCCTCCAAAGCTGTTAAAGTAAGCATGTAGAGTTGTTAGTGGTCTGAAAAGTAGCTTATGTATCTGTGGTTGCTTTGACATACAGCTTTATTTCTTTTGTTGACACTATATGTGCATTTTATTAGCTAAGTGTTAAGCAAGAATGTTTTGGATGACCGCAAGTGAATTTTGGCCAAATAACGAGGATATAGATCAATACCACTGTTCCCTGACAAATGCCAGAAATACAAAAAGAGCTGACTGAGCCAAAATGAAGGAGTTGTCCTGCTTGCGCACACCGTATAGATGCATCATTTTCTCTGTTGCTTCGTGCCAAAGCAGGACCTTGCTGGAAATGCGCAATGCAATGACCTCAGTTTTATGGCTTGAGAAGACATGTAGCCCCTTGAGGCATTTGGGGGTTACTGTGTCAAACCCCTCTCCTGTCCTGTCACCAGACATATGCCCCCCCATCACAACAGCCATGTTAAGTCCTACCCTCGGATCCAACATTTGTGTGCAATCCTGCCTTCTGGCTGGATATGCAAGTGCGAGGGAATACCTGTATATTTGTGCTTACGCTATGGAAATCTTTGGTCGTGTGTGGGAAATGTGTTTTTAGGACAGGATTTTTGGGCTGGGTTAATTGTTCTAGGGACTACATCCAGCCTGAGCACTGTAAAGGTACAGCAATGATCAACTCTGACCTGCACTTCATCCCAGGGCAGGAGACAGAAATGCTTTTGCTTTGCCAGCTGCAGCAAACTGGTGCCGTGGCATTGGTTAGGAAGGGACGACTCCTGAGAAAGCTTTTTGGGCAGTTTCTGATTCTGGCGTAGAGCCTCTGGCCAGCAGCAAAGGTGGCCCTTCACATCTGACCTCAGGATTGTCACTTCTCTGTTGAATAGTCACTTTGTCATCTTCTTGGATGTAGTGCTACTATGTAATGGTTGCAAACTTACACAGACAGTGTGACTTGCAGTTGCAAAGGAAGTAATGATAGCTGATAGCTGGCTTTAGGTGGAGAAAAAGGGAGGAGCAGGGAAACTTAGACTGAGTTTAAGACTGGATGTTATCATCTAGGAATTACTTTCTGGTTTGTTTTTTTTTTTTTGTTTTTGTTTGTTTGTTTTTTCAAATTTACTTTGTCATGCTTTGGAACATGGATTATGGTCTATCATTTAACATCATCGGAGCATTTTAACTTAAGAAATTCCCTGCTGTTACGGTAACGCTCTTCATTAGTGATGCCTTTGGTCCTTCCTGACTGTTGTAGCTTAGACTTGTAGCATTTTGTATCATAGGTCCTGGGTTTGGCATAAAGTGTTTGGAGTTGTCTGTGTGCTTTGAGTTACATGTGTGAGCAGACGGTTTGTGACCCGTCTGGGCTGGACATGTGGGGCTGCTTGGGATGGACTCAGTAGCTCAAGTAGTCTCTTCTGATGTTAGGGTATCATCATATTGGACTCCATGCTACAGAGTGGTTTTGTTGTTGAGTCTGAACTTTATCTGCCTTGTGTGTGTAGTTCAGAGAAAGATGAACCTATTTTTATATAGCTCCGTGTTAGAAAGCCTGTTTTCTTATATGGCTAGCATGAAGGTGAGCCATGTGGAGAAAACCAAGAAAAGAAAACCGTTAATTCAACAGTAAAGAAGTTAGCTTTTTCCAAACTATAAAATATAAATTATTGAGCAGGGTTTTTATACCATCTTTGGGTTTAACAGGCTTAGTTTTAATAAACTTTAAGCCAAGCATGTGTCCAATGGCAAGGGGTGCTGACTTTTGGGGTCTGCAGGTTGGTGTCTACTAGTGCTTATTTGAAGGTGCAACTTTCTGATATTGAGGGAGAAGACACTGGCTGGCAGGAAGGGCAGTCGCTGGAAAGTAGTTGCTGAAATGGAGACCTACCTGAAGTATTGGGGGCTGCAATAAGTATAATCTACTGGACATATCCAGATACATTTTTCCAAGTGCTGTGCACTGCTGGTAGAGAAATAAAGGTGAGGACTCCCACGCATGTAGACATTACAGTGCTTGGTACCCATCCTCCAATTTGAATTTTCTTTTGAAGAAGAGTCCTTTCTGCTCTGAACATCTTGAGCTGAGAATGGAAGGAGACACATAAAAAATAAAGTGATAGTTGCAACTTGGTCATTCTCCAGATAATAACTGTTGTCTCTTCCCTTAGCAGCAGCAGAATTCATTTGTAGAAAAGAAGCCCAGCTGTAACCCAGAGCCTGTGTATAGAGAATAGCTTGAAGAAAAGGAAGAGGTTTAGCTTAGGAAGGAATCTCACACAGACTGGTTACAGCAGAAAATCTACAGGTCACTGCAATGAAAACACCAATGTCAGGACTGAGGGATGTGGGGACAACAAGGGGGATAGAAACTTGCACTTATACTATGACGTGTTTTTGGTTTCTGAGATGGAAAAATCATTTTACTCTTTTTTTCCTCTCTAAATTAAAGGATTTTGAGTCCTGTAGCTAGGAGAAAGAAAAACACTGAATGTAGATTTCAAAACTGTTAGCTTTTAAGCAAAAAAAAAAAGTAAATTCACCTTGCAGCATGCCTGTAGATTACATTTTCTTTCTTCAAATAAGTATTGTACTTTCAAGAGATTTTCTGTTTTGGCACATGTTTTCTGCACAGAAGTTTCTGAAGAAAATTAGTATTGGGAAAAAATGTGTTAACCACAGGCTTCAAAATGGAACAGCTCGGTGGAAATGAAGCTGCCTGTACTTTGATTTCCATACCTGATCTTGTACTCTGATGTTGAATTGTCACCTTCTGGGGAGGGAGGGATTTAGTGGAGTGAGAACATGGGGGAGGGTTTTTTTTCATGTTTCCTCCTTTTAGAAACATAGCTTAGTTCCTGAGAGTTATTAATCTCATTCCTTACAAAAGAAGAATAGGTTTTATCCTGTGCACTTTCTAAGCGTGGCTTATTTTTTCCTCTGATGATGTTGACAACAGACCTGCAATTTAATATTTGTAATGGTGAGCTAAGCTGTGTTTTGCTCTGTGCTACCTATTTCTTCTATCATGAAACAGAGATGAAGATCTGTTTCTTTTTTGAAGAGGTTGATAGTATCACTATATGGAGCTTTTTTCTGACTCGCATCAAAATCCCAGCAAACTGTTTTTCAGGAGATTTTATTTTGCTTGTTCCTGTCTCTCTCAAATCACTGTCACACGAACCCAAGTGTAAACATTTTTACATTTACAAACATTTTGTAGCATTCATAAAAACATGTCTTTTTCCGCCTCACGCAACCACCTGTCATTCCCCACTGAAGGCTAAATTAATCTCTGCTTTGTATACTGTGCTGTCTCTAAGTCTATCATGAGCATCTGCAGGATGGAAAAGGTCAGTCAAAACATAAAGCAGTTGGGTCGCAAAAGGCTCAGAGCTTTCTGCCTCCAGTGAGTTTGTCAGGGCTGGCCACGGCTGCATGTTCCAGTCCGCAGGCAGCGAGCTGGGCTGTGCTCTGGGGTTTTTAATCTGGTGTCAGAAGGTTCCTGTTTAAAACAGTCACATTCTTCAGCGTTTATTAGTCCCTTCTGAACACGTACTAACAAACTCATGCATAGTTATCTATCTCAGGTTTTTATTAGGCACCTCTTGCTGTAGATATAAAATTACTTAATTTCTAAAATTGCTACCTGAATTTGAAACTGAGAGTGGTGCTTTTATGTGGCGATGCTAATTTCTAGCAGAGGTCTGGCTGCTGTAGCCTGTGACTCTGCTGGCTGCAGTGTCTGTTCGTTGAATTCTTAAACATCCAGGCGGGGGTTTCCCAGCGCCTTGGGGGCCGCTACTGGACCCGGGAATTTTGAATAGTTCAGTTTGGCTGTCTCCAAACTGGCAAAGCCTTGTGAGACCTGCATGTTTTAACAGTCCCAGATAGTGAGATTTGTTGTTAATATGGACATTCATGGAAGAGTTGTTTTGCTCAATAGCTGCTTTTGTTTCATAATAAATTGCAGTTAAAAAGTCCGTATCTAATGATGAAAGAGGGAAGACTTTGAGGAAGAGATTCAGAAGCATAAAGTCCTTCTGAAGCTGAGTATCTGGCTGTTCCTGTTAATAGCCACAGTTTTAGAGTGATTTCCAAATTCAATATACGTTACCTCAAAACGTGTCATGCCTTTCTGCCACTTCAGGGAATACACAAATTGTGAATCTGTAGATACTGATTTATAGGGAACGAATGCCGTGCATCTGTGATACAACCTTGGCGTCTCACACATTCATCTACGGAGAGAAAAGCAATTGACTTCTCATTTCCTGTGTTTCACATTCTTTTATGAAGCAGAAAGAAGCTTGTGATGAACTGTTACAACATCTTGTTTAATGCATATATAAAACCATTATGCTGAAACTTCAGCCCAATAAATGTTTCGAGGATGGTTAGCTACAAGTTGTGTCGGCATCAGTCAGTAGTTCTGTGACACAGAAATATTTTTGACCCCAACGATGGGCATAAGAAACTTACCATTATTTTAACTTCCTGGGCTTTTTTACCAGGTTCAGCATTTGTTTGGGAGCTGATCAGTCTGCGCAGGACCACTGACGAATGAAAGTAAAAGTTAGATTGCTTTTCTGGAGAGAGCTATTTATACATACAGGTATGGCTGTTCCCGGGCCTGCTCAGATTAGATTACTTGCTGGATAACTCTGGCTTTGCAAAACAAATTTGTGGGAGGTCAAGATGGGTGAGAATGATTTACTGTACATAGGGAGTGAAGGTGATTTATGCTGTCTGTTCTCTCCACGTGGTAGCTTGGGTCGTGCCTGGTGACTCCAGTGCCTGTAATAGCTGGGGGCTGTACTTGTATTCTTTGCAGGACTGTTTCTCCTAGTTTTATTTTCACGTTTTCTCTGCAGGAGAGGCACAGAAGAACAGATTTCTAAGTGAGTTAATATATTGCATGGATAGCTGAAATGAAATCCTTTGTTGTAAAGCCTGCTTTGTTGTTGTGCTCTTCCTTTCACCCTGTCTTTGATACATCTAACACATCTCCACCTTGTTGAGGTCTGAGCAAATATAGATTTAATTTATGTTGTGGATCTAGTTATGTTCACGTACCTCTTTTTGGTGCCTGTAAGCCCAGGTGTGCTACCTCCTTGGCATAAAGTGAACCACTCGGCCACAGGACGTCCTGTAGTGAACTCAGTGAGGAACATACATTTATATGAGAAGTTGTCCATTGAATTTTTTAAATACTTAATGTGCAAGAAGAGTGCTGAGAAGGACCGTGTATGCTGGTGATTAGGGCAGGCATAGGAGACCCAGGGATCCTTGCTGCCTGTGTTCAGGAAGGGAAACAAGTTTGAGTTTCTTGCAGAGCCCAAGAGTGCTGCAGCCACTGAACAGCCATCCATGAAGGATGGAGACAGGGCAGGTGGTAAAAATGCTGCTGTAGTCTCCTGCTCACTGCTGCTGTGGGGCCAGAAGTCCAGTGGATGAGCTTGACAATGCCTCCTAGGTCGGACTCTGCAGGGAAGGTTATGGAGTTATTAGAAGGTTATTCTCCATCTGGGAATTTCTCCAGCGCTCAGGAGAGAGGGCTCTGAGCAGCTCCACAGCCAGGAGGCTGTCCTGGTGGCTGAGCTAGATGACAAGGGGACTCTTAACTTGTTTCTCTGCTTGTCAGTAGTTATTTACCTATGGCTTTCATTGCTGGCCAGTGTTAATTATTTTTGTGCTGGAGCTCCATGTCAGTGGTTGTTAATGCTTTTCTTGTTGGGTACTCTCCAGCAACCTCTTTAACAGCTATAGTTTCTTTTCTTTTTCTTCTTTCCATTTATTCAGTAGTTCAAGATAAAATATAAATAAATATATATAGTTAATCAACTGCTAGATCATTGTTAACATTTAAGAATATTTACATGGAAGATAGAAATATGTATCCCTCTGCTAACAGGAAAGAAATTGATTGAGCTCCTGCTGTGAAACAAATAACTGGGGAGAAAAATGTGAAAGCTTACTAGTTGTAGTAATTAGGTCAAAGAATCCTCCTGTAGTGCATTAAGCTATCTGTTACCTTCTAAATAGAATTTAATACGAAAAAGTTTAAGAATAGGAAACATTAGAATCTTCTGCCAAAATCCCATTCAAATTAGGGATCTGAAAAAGAATCAGATATAAAAAATTAGTTTGGACAAATTTAATTTAATCTGTAATCTTATGAAAAGAAGCAATACCATTCTGGTAGTTATAATGCAAATAATTGTGGATTTCTGTCTCAAGGGAATATTTTATTTTCTTTAAAATATTTTGTGAGCATTAATGTTTTGTTTCTAGCTTTGTGATCTTTTAATTGCATTACACAACTACATTAATATTTGATCAATGTCCACTTTGAATCAACTATGTGTTTTAATGGAGAAATGATTCCACTACATAAATGAAAATAAAACTAAATTTCATAATTTAATTTTCAGAACCAAACAGTTAACTCCTGAATGATTCTGGCTATAGCTAGCTTTGGCATATAGTCAAGAACAGTAACCTGACTTAAGGAAAATAAAAAGTCAAAGTATGAAGTGTAAAAATACCTAATTTGTCTTATTGCCAGGTGTCTATTACTCAACCTGTTTTCTACTAAATATGCTACATTAACACTAAATTTATAAGAACAGTATTTCTTTTACTCCTACAGTTTACCTCCATTTTATTAACTTAAATATGCTAGAAGTAATCTTACATGGGGAAAAAATGTGGCTGTCTAGGGCTAGAATCCATATTTCATTTTCCATTTTATTTACAATGTTTTGTTATTTATGTTTCTCTAAAATCAGAAAAGAAAATTTAAAATGTGATTCTGCACTGTACCTGGAGAACTAATGTTAATTCTTACATAGTTATTTTATTGACCTCAATAGGTTTAAAAATGTGGCGACAGATGTGTTTTAGCTTTACAGATCAAACTTGGCGATGGAATTCTATTCATTACTATAGTATAAACCTGGAATTTATAGATCAAAATTACACTGATGCTCTTTGGAGCTAGATGGGATCTTGGATGTTAATTTCGTTTGTGACTGACTGGAATCCAGCTCAGCCTTCTGTTTTGACACGTTACAAAGTTATAGAAACATCTTCTTCATCAAAGTCAATGGATAAACACAGGAAATGGATTTCATGTGCTTGTAGCAATGTTTTGGAGAAGAACAGACATTATTACTCACGCAGGATTTCTGTGTTTGTGGACTTCACAGCAGCACTGAACCCTGTATTGTGGGTCTTTTGCTCAGCTCCAACTCTGAGCAGTCTTTCCAGGGCATCACCAGCCCCTACTTGCTGCAAAGAGGACCTCCGTGCCAGCCACCCAGAGGTGTGCCTGGGAGCTGGCTTCACAGTAACTCAGAACTCACTTAGAAAAATCCGTGCTAACCCTTGTCTGACGAGGCTGCACTTGTGGGAGCTAGAGTCTTTCAAATCAGGCTCCACACAAGATGCAATACACCCTTGAATATATTTCTTCTGTTACTTTGAGTGACCTCTGTTGGCATGGTCATCTTATGACATACGCAGGCTTTACATCCATAGAGAAAGTTGAAGTATTTGATGGTCATGCACTGCCATAAAAGCATAAGGAGCCAAAAGTGTGGTCCTCGATGAGAGTGGGTGCTGCATAATCCCACTGATGTAACCAACAAATAGGCAAGAGCACCTGTAACTGCAGATGTCTTTCAAAGCAGTATTTTCATTTCTGCCAGAATTCTAACCCCAAATTATGTCTTGATTGTAATTTCCAATAATTTTACAGATCTTGATGTTAATCAGTGGCTCTCTCTCAGGTACAGAGTCTGGCCAACAGTTGTGGTTCACACTGTTATTTTGAAATAAATACGCAAATTCAGTCAAAAGCAGAAGCAGGACCCAGTTTTCTTTTTTTAGTGTTCCTGTACTCTATGTCAAAGAAGAAATCTCCATTTTTATCAGTTTATAAAGAAGATAAAAATGAAGGCAAAATAACCCTGCTGAGCTACTTGTACTACATAAAAACATCCACTTCCTTTTGACGCCCAGATGTTGAGAGTAATTCTGCAGTGCATTTTCAAGGAGGGGAAGAAAAAAAAAAGTGTATAGCTTTTTTGTGGTTGCAGATTTCTTCCCCTTACTGAAACAGTGAGACATGTAATGGCTGTCATTTTTAAAAAGATGATGCTGAATATAAGAGTAAAATAAATTGAAAAAAATGACTCCTGTAAAACATGAAATCATTTTATAATTAATGTAACAAAATGTCTTTTTTTTTTTTCATTTCTGAAAAGTTTTAAAATAATCTTGTAAAATTTAGTGGAGGCAGAGTGTTAGAAAGATTAAACATATAATAAGGGAGAAGAGCCTTCCTAATAGCAATTTAGGAAGTGCTTAGGGAAAAAAGTGTTCAGCAGAAGAAGGTGTTATGAAATTAATGATAGAACATTTTGAGAAGATACAAAAGAGGCAACTAAAAAAATACTGGTTTTCTACAAATGAAAATGGGCAATGACTTTGTTAGTTGTGGAAAATATATAGTGGAAAGATAATGCCAAATAAAAAAATATAAAAGCACTTTCCCCCTATTTGGTATTAAGCACCCAAATAACTGGGAAAACTCTTTAAGAGCTCCGAAGGAGCGCTGTAGATAACATTGTAAACCTTGCTTAGCCCTATCCCTGAAGGCTTGTCGGGATAATGACACAGTTTAGGAAACTGCCTCAGGACACGTTAGGAAATTACAGGCATTCAGTTGTAAACTAAGCTGTTAAAAACGATTTTAACATGTCAAGTGGGAGAACACTTAGGCACCCACAGCTTTGTTAAGTGTGGGTAGGGTAGGTTAGGGAAAAGAAGTGATGTTTTAGCCAGGGGCAGGGAGGTGGAAGAGGAGATGCTAATTGATTAGGACTTGAATTTAAAAAAAAAAAAAAAAATCTGTAGGAACTACGCATGGCAGCCTCAGAATTATCGGGAAGCTTTCAACATAGCAGAATAGCCCTGTGATTTCTTTTAAGATATTCCAGCTGGCTTTTGTTTTTCTTAGGAAATTATACCTCCAAAACTGTCAGATAGCTGCACTGTTTACAGTATATATCTGGGCACAGGAAAACTGTTCACTTTTCGTTCCCCGAAGCAGAAACCTGGAGTAGGTGTATACAAAAAGTCCATTTTTATGTGCTTGTCAACCATTCTTGCAGCTTTTACTGCTCTGAAAAACAGAGGTGTTGTGTTTGATTGACAGAAATCACTTACAAATGGATGAATGAGAGTTTAATAAATATTTAATGTAGGGATGCTTGCTAACAGGAATATAATTATAAATTAGAATCCTAATCAAAAGATGCTGGGTGCATTTTGTGCTCTCATAGTTCACGGACAACTACTAAATAAAGAGGGGGGAAGCACCACTGGTAGCTGTTTTGGAGGGTAGAGATGATATTTAGAGGATGGCAGTGAATTTGAAAGGTAACGGTTTTTAGAAAAGCAGTTAAAAGTAAAGATTAACCCTCTTGTGTCTGAGTCTTATTGCCTATTTTGAGTTTGTAATAATGTTTTATTGATGAGAGATATATATGTGTGTGTGTATTTTTTTCTGTGTTAAAAATATCTCACCATTAGTAGAGGAAAATACCAGTGTTTTGGATACTGAGGGTATTTAGTAAGGAAGTGTGCATAAAGTCCAGTTTACAGCATAAAAAAGCCAAACCCATAAAAAAAAAAAAAAAAAGGAAAACTACAACAATTTCAGTGATCCCTGAAGTCTAACTTTTGAATATTCAAGCAGATTGGATATTATGAAGAGCTGTCAGTACTTCACAGCTATGGATGCCAAAGCAATTATGTTTGCAAACCTTGAGATGCATCAGCCTGGTTTTTTACCCTCTGACTTGGGAGCAGGGAAGCAATTTGGCTGAATATTTAGGCAATTAATGTTGGAATTAGCTCCAACTTTTGAATTTTAAGGAGTTTATAAAACTATAACCAGGTATAAATGAACTTTCTGACACTTTTGAAAGAATCCCGTTTTCTGAATCAGGCATTAGCTTCAAATTGGCAAAAGTTGGACTTTAAAATGTGGGTGGAGGTAAGAGCAGGGCTCTGACAATCCTGTCCCTGCCTGAGCTTGGAGCTGTTGTGAAGCATGAAGTGCTGGACCTCCAGCCCTGGCATCTTGTTGACAGCACCTGGGACCTTGCAGCTTCGGGACAAATTGAGTGGTGGGGTCCAGGGAAGACGACCTGGGAGATGGAAGTTTTCTGACTTATATTAATTCTCCTTCTTACTCTGCCCTCCCTTTGGAAAGAAGTTGCTCTCTCCTAGGTGGCTTCTCCAAGGTTGACATGGGCTGTTTGAGTTAAAGATTTTTAGAAGCAACTCATTTGTTGGCCTCCTTTATCCCCTGGAAAGTGGGATCAGCTGGCAGGGTGGGTATGGACTGGCTCTCACTGGAGAGGGGGAGGTGGCAAGGCATGACTGTGGGAAGAGATTTGTACTCAGTCATGTCAAAATGCTGCTAGTATTTTATTTTGAGAAGGCAAGTTAAGGTTTGTAAAGGTTTACGTCTCTCAGAACCTAAAAGGAAATGTCACAACATGACAGAAGACGTACATCTAAGGTCAAGGCTTTGTTATTGCTGAATTTCGAGGCCCTACTGCAGGCAGCAGAGAGGCAGGGTCTTTAGGGAAAGGTTAAAATATTTGTATAGGCAGACTTTTAGGCAAACAAACAATATGTGAGTTGCTACTTGTTCTGGCTTTACCGGTAAGTGATGTGAATGGTGAGGTCATGTGAGGGTGTCTCTGTCAATTCTCTAGTTATAAATTGCATTCTCAGTTTTTCCAGTATGGTGATGAATTGATGTCCGGGAAAATGAAAAAATAAGTACTGTGACATTAAAAGTTGAATTCATTTATTGGGTAACTTCCAGTCGGTTGCAGCAAGGAGCTATTGCATCATTATGGAAGATAAAGATCTTGTCTGAATGGTTATTACTCTCTAAATTCTAGATTCTGTGTTATTAAAAAAGATGCTCCCCTTCCATGCAGGTTTTCAAGTTGGGAACACTTGAAGGCTCCATTCAACACCTGCTCACTTAACGTTTGCCTTAGGAATGATCGTACGGCAAGAGAAACCTTTACTAAGCCTGCTTGGGAGTTTGTTGTCAATATAGGCTGTCTTAGCTGCTGAGTAGCAGACTAGGTGTGAGTAAGTAGAGGTTTACAGAAAGCAGTGTAATTCAAGTGTCATCTCTGATTTCCACTGAAATGGGAAGACTGTAAGTGGGAGTAATTTGCATGTACAGAAGCTGGGAGAATAGAAAAAAGTACATTTACTGAGCTTAGATTAATCCTCACACTCATTTCCCTCTTCTTTGAGTATCCCATAGCATAACTAGCATCAACCGAAGTGAAGCGTTTAAGATAGTCAGACACAGCAATTTATACCTCTGCCTTGAGACATGTAGCCAAGACATTCAGCGTGTCCCTGGAGGAGCTGTGAGGCAAGTCAGACTCCTACAGCAACACCCGGCAGTGCTGGCAGGCAAAGCCCATGAGCTGCCTCTGGTATGCTCTAAACCACCCAAAACCAGAAGGGGGTGTTTGTCTTGAGTAGCATTCCTAAAGTATAATCTTGATTACGTGGGTTAAAGTTGCCTTATAACGTCCTGTAAACGAGAATTCATGTTTCCTTCTATCAGCTTTTGATTGTAAGTTGGATTTTAATGCATTAGTGCTAAAGGCTTGGTAGGTGGGTAAGTAGGTCTGTGTTTAAGGAATTAAGTGTCATTTGACTGCAGAGCTTACTACTATTAAATACATGCGTTATGGTTTAGCTATTTTGGAGTTTAAATATAGATGTTCTTAGAAATCATTTCAAGTCCTTTTATTTCTAATAGTAATTTCTCTTTTTATCATGTAGACAGATCTGAGTGACTGTAATATTTTCACAGCAAGGACTAATCACATTATTTGCAGATATATGTAGTCCCTGGGACAAGTATGGGTTTTTTTTGTTTTGTTTTGATTTTTTTTTTTTTTAATAGAACTAAACCAGTGCAGCACAAGTCTCATTTTCCTGCTGGCTCTTTCAGTTCAGGAGCTCCTGAAATATGGCTGTGAATTGTTTGCAGTTATATGGAGATCTTTTGACATTGATCAGCAAGGAAGGAACTAACACCATCACATTTATTATCATCAGTGACACCAAGAAAGATCTCAATCTGATTGTCTGGGCTCAAACAAGCCTTGCAGCAACCACTACCCATTCTGGTCCTCTCTCATAGCTGGTTCCTAAGGTGACTCAAAAAGCTGATGATCCTCATATGAGAAACGGAGAAGCTATTTCTGCTTTTCTACTCAGCCTTGCAAATCACTTAGCAGGAATCGGTGAAACATCCCAGCACAGAGAAGCCATTCATAATTTTTGAGGAATGAAGGTTTACACAGTTCAGGTTTACATTGTTTTAACATACTATACAACACTGGTGAAGGTGGAGACAAATGGCCATTTATTTATTGTTCTGCTTTTTCCATTAACCCATGGCCAAAGTAAACCACAGGCTCTTGTGGCCAATATGTTACTTCCTCAGTGTTAGAGCTGTAAGTCCCAGGCAAACTTTTACATGGATTTGAAATGATCTTCTAAGATGTCCAAGTGAGTTGTTCTATTTAGTTGATTTATTTTTTTTCTTTTAATCTCATTAGAGGCTTTTTGTTTGAAAGCGGGGCACACAGAGCTAAAACGAACCAGGCATTGATACTAGACTTGGCCTTTATACAGTTAGAGGCTAGTATGTTTGAGTTTTGAAAGGATGGAGAAAATTTCAAGTAAATTTTGAATACAAGTTTTGAAAGAATGTAAAAAATTTTGGACCGGTTTTAGAGAATGGTGTTAGTATACCACAACTCTGAACAAAATTATTATATATGATGATTAATATACAGAATAAGCTGTCAATATTAGCAAAATAGACATATGGCTACAAGTAAATTAGTCATAATTTATGTAGTATACAATTATACGTTTCTGGTGGATTAAGACAACTGTTTGATTTAAATTTTTCTTTCCAAATTCAAGAGAGTGGAAGTTTGACTTTTGTGCATAAGCAGGCTCCGTGATTTAAATTTTGATTCCCATTTCTGCCAGGAACTTCCTGCATAACCTTGGGCAAGTCATTTCATCACTGTGTGATTTTTAGTTCCTCGCTGAATTGTTAAAGGTAGTAATGTGAAACCTGTAGCTGATACCCTATTCTGTTTAGGTATAGGTTTTGCCTATAGACACCTATATCTAACCATAAACGAATTATGCAACAGAAAAATGCATGTCCACTTTGGCAAACAATACTTGGTGAAGAACAACAGCCTATACGTGTCTTAGTTTTATATGATGATATATAATGGTATAAGTAACTTGACTGCATTTACGAGAAATATTGTTAAGGGGAGTGTGTGTGAGCTTTTTTGTTTGAATAGAAGAATTTTTACTAATCCTTATCATTGATGATAGAAATTGTATGTAGAATTTGCCAGTGCCACATGCAAAATGTAGCCTATGATGAATTTTGATATTATAGTTTATTCCAAAATACCTGGGATCCACCAGAATACAAGTTTATAAAAACATAATTCATTCTAGTCAAGGAATGAGCAGAAATTTCTTTTATAATATTTGGCTTTACACAGTGAGTGGGCAAATATTCCTGTGAAATCTAAGAGACTGTGATTGACGTGAAGCAACGAAGAGTAACATATTGAATACTATTACATTGAAAGGTATTAATAATGCATGTAAATCACCTGCTATTTTCCAAAGGCTTAATTCCTTTCCCATCTAGGAGGAGAGAAGGAACAGAGATGTACAGTGTCGGCAGGAATAAGTGGAGGATGATGATTGCGGGACCCTGTTCCAAGTGGAATTGCACAGATGATGGATTTTTCCAATTCTGGATTTTGGGCTGATTCTGTTGCATACTAGGAACCGATCTTAAAGAAGAAAAGGGAGCTGATCTCTACATAGAGGAGTACCTGGGTAGAGCTGTATGGAGCTTCAGGAGCACAAAAACACATATAGAAGCACAGATTGGTGCATGTAGCTCTGTCACTTGGAACCTTTTCTGTTACCCTCCAAAAGCTCCCGTTGAACCTCAGAAGTGAGATGTTGTATTACATGGTGGAGAGACACAGTAAGAAGTCACAGAGCAGGGGAGGGAGGGCTGTTAGGGCTGCCTGGTGGTGCCAATATAATCTGCATAGATTTTCAGTATTATCTGAATACTGTTAGTCTCCCTACATGCTGCTGGTGATTTCCAAGTGATCTGTGATTTGTCTCTGGCCACAACAAACTTCTGTCATCCCCATCACTCACCATAGCCTGGTTCTGCAGAGTGCCATATTGCAATGATCTCTGCAGATGTCCTTCCTGGGGGGTGGTGTTTTCAATTTCTCTATGTTTTCAGTCCATTTTATGTGGAAAAAAGAGCAAGGATGAGGATTTTGGTCAGTGCAGCTGTGGCACAGGAGGTCACGGTGGCATCCTGGCCTGGTGGAGGTCAGGAGAATGGTGTCCACATCTTGCTATATGCAAGATGTTAGGAAGTGAGTTTAACTCCTTAGTTTCTGAAACTGAATTAATGATCCAAGGATAGTATTGTTGAGCTAAAAAGCTGTCTTCACAGTTGTCTTATACTAATTCCCATTTCTGAATCAACTGACTTATACTAATTAAAACCTGTATTTAACCAAATCTGGTTATAAACCATTCATGAAGATCAAGAGATGGGATTTTTTTTTTTAAAGGAATTGTGTGTGTGGATGCCTTGTAAAGAATTTTCTATCACTCCATATAAAATGTCTTTTTATTTTTCTGCTCCTAATTTAAGATTAAATTTTCTTTTTGTGAGTAGTTTGAATATGTATTGTTCTAATGATTGTTTCAGGAAAAAATTGTCGTAAACCAGCTGTGCATTAACAGTGCATAGTTATGGCCTATAGGAGGCTGAGTGCCTGGAGAAAAAGGTTTCTTAGTTCTATATGCATGATGTTTTATTTACATCTGTGTAACAAAAAAACCCCATGCAATACATGTTTTCTGATCATATGTATTATTTAAAATATATATATATAAGCATGTTGCCACAACAAAAGCATATGATGTGTCTTTAATTTCCTGACATACCCTTCAAGGCACAAACCAGTTTGGTGAAGGGGCTGGGCTGCAATAGCTGGAAGTTGCTACATCCCAGTGAGGCAAGAAGGAGCATCTCTGCTTTCTCCCCTAATGTGCCTGTGCATGTTTCATCCTGTTGTACTTCTCTCCCTCCTTTGAATTCTAGCTGATAAGAGCTGTGGAGTTTCTCCTAGGGTATCTCCGAGGGTAACGTTTGAAAATTTACGGTAAGTGTGTGGCATGTTTGAGCATATTCATGGTTAAGGTTATTTTTATCTTCTGAAATGCCAGTGGTGGTCAGTAGCAATCTCGGACAATTGGGTACTCTTCTCGATAAACATAGGCAAAGGTGATGAAGATGTTTACTGCATGCTTTAAATTGTTGATAGGCAACAAAACTACCCAGAACTACTCTTATTTTCTATAAGGCTCTGGGTAATAGCAATGTGCAGGGTGGGAGGCTTATATTGCCAGGGTAAGGTGCAGCTTTGCACCAGCCCCCACGAGTCTGAGAACTGAAAATTTCTCCTGGCTTACTTAAAATACAGGAGGAGCTGTATGGAGAAATCCATTTACAGACTGTCCTTTTTAAATCAGAAGAGATTTAGAGGTTTGTCTGCACCAGATAAGTTGTTGCTGCTACAGTACAAATACCTGAATAATAATGGCTTTGTGGCAAGAAGGAACTGCAGTATTGGGATTATTCCTTCTGCGGTAACTGGTAATTTCTGAGGTTTTGAGCTAGCTCAGTGTTTTGAGCTAGGAGAGCTCAGGGTTATGAGCTAGCAGACTCAGGGTTTTGAGCAATAGAAGTTGGGTTACCGCTGGGCCTGTCGCACCGGTTTTGGATGGCAATACCTGGGGCTGGCTCGTGATGGACTCTGCACCAGTCCTGGTGGGAAGCGAACGTTTTTCAGTCTGTGGGTGTTACTTCTGGCAGGTCTTCTCTCTGGAGTGGTTCTAAATTTGGCTTCTTGTGTTCTAAAAAAAACATTTGGAATTCTTGAACAGAGAAACAATAATGGTTCATATGCTATTTTGAAGGAGTTAGTTGGAAAGAACCACTAGACTTTCCTCTGTAAATGGATAATCATAATGTTTCCAGATGGCTTAGGTAATTTTGCCCCAGTCAGAAGCAGGAAGATGGGAACAAACTAAGCCAAAGGTAGGCGGTATGCTTTCTGACTGCTCTAACAGGGGATTTGTTGAAGTAGGAGACAGGGAGCTGAAGGTTGTAGCAGAGCTGTCCAACAAAGAGCATGGCATACTTCTTGGCATTGCCACAGGAATAGCTTTGGAGAAAGCAATGGTTAGGGTTTTTTCATGCTGCTATTTTTCTCCTGGAAAATGCCCTTTGGTCAAAATTATGTTTCTCTGCTGGAAAAATCAGACTTCAGTGATGCTTTGGATTTTTTTTGGTGGGTAGGGGAGCAGTGAGGAGGGAGACAGAAGCGGTGTCCTGTTACATTGAAAACACCAGTTCTGAGGTGGTATGTTTCTATATTTGTATTGACTTTTTTATTCTGAGTGTGTGCACCTTGAAGCTATAAAAGCACCTGAAATAAAAACTTCAGTTTTACCATACACAATGCTTTAATTTGCCTGAAATCCCTTTGAATTGTTCTGGTTTTTGCCTCAAAAAACCACTTTTGTTAATCCTGATTTGGAATGTTGTTGCTTTTTAAAAAAAAAAAAAAGAAAAAGTGGAATTTTCCATGGAGATGAATCTCAGTTCTAGAAAATCTTTCATCTTATCTGTATTGTTCAAGTGTTGAAATAATTAAGTGGATTATTGTTTCATGTCTTTAGTATTATCAGGCAAAGTCCAGACTATAATATCATGACATTATATTCTAATAAGGTAGTAATTATCCTCTTGTATTTGTTCTGATTCCCACCTGGGATAGGCATGTCAAAATGTTCCATATGACTATAATGTCATATATAAGCCACACCCTTCTTGAATTTTGTCTTGTGGACATATACCAATTGATTAAACTTGTTGATTTAAAAGTTCTTGATCCCTAGTGATGACCAACACCAACTGCACATCATCAACTATTGGAACTATTGGAAGGATTTATACTCAGTAGTCTTATTTTGTAGGTGCTGTCCCCATCCCAGCACTTTATTTGGTGGATACCTTTAATGGGTCTAGATTAGTAATGCTGTAAGAGGTGCACTGTATTCGTGACAGCCCAAACAGTAGTTATTATGGATAGCTTAACTCTTCTGGAATTAATTGTCTTGTGTGCAGAATTCTTGGGGTTTGCTTTGTTTTTGGTTTTTGGTGGGGTTTTTTTTTGGTCTTTGGGAGCTTTCTGTGTACTGCCTTAGACCCTGGCACAACCGTGGGCCTTATGTCCTAATATTGCCATGTTAAGTGTGGGACGATGATTATTGATACAAGCTTGCTGAAACAGAGTTGCAGTCTGGGGCTGAGAAAAATAGTTCCTTGGACTCTTAGCCATCCCTTTCACGCTGCTGCCTGTTGTTTTCTGCTGAAGAACAGCGTGAGGCCGATAGCCATGAGGCACAGATCAGATGTAGAAACACAGAGGACTAGAAAAGAGCTGTGGAAACATAAATGGTTGGTATTACAAAAGAGGCCAGAAATACCCTCTTTTTTTTTTTTACGGGGGGCTCACAATTGCAAATTCTGCTTGGAACCGAGCTTGCTGCTGAAGTGTGGAATTTGTCCAATGTGGGATTAAACAATGCATTGTTGCCTTGAAAACAGTGCTTTGAAAACTAAAGCACTTTGCCAGTAGATCAGATGGGGATTCTGAAACTTAGAAGACGAAGGTCAAAGCTTGCGTGGTGCTAAGCACCTATGGCAAAAAATACCATCACTTGAAACTGAGAGTCTTCAGCACCTTGTGGAAAGAGATCTGAAATTAGCCACCTCTCTTCAGAGTAAGAGTAACTCTCTCTCTATTTTATTTTAAAAAACCCAGATATTTCAGAGTTCTTAAATTTATGGTAGTAACTCAGTAGTCTTAAGCCAAACCATTATGCTTTCAAGTCAATGTGCAAGTATAAAAGAGTCTTGCCAAATAAAATTGGGGCAAAACCCACCAGACCTCTACTGAAGTTGTAATCTCACTGATGTGTGGGTAGGAGTTACGTTCTTAAATTGTTTTGCTGTCCATATTGGAATTGTTGCCGAAGAAAATTTTCTAAGTAAGTTTGGCTCTCTGAAAACTAGTCATAGACTGTATTTGCATCTGGATGAATCTGGGTAAAGAAGTCATTTGCAGCATGTCCTTGGTTTATTTGAAATGTTATCCCCTGAAAATTATTGGGCATATCTAGACTTCAGGCTTTATTCTTGTTGGCTTGTGCAACCAACATCTTTTTATGCACCCCCGGATTCTCCCCATCTCTACCAATTTCCATTCTCTATTGATTTTCTCTTCTTTCTTGCTTCCTCTTTCTTCTCCATCATTGCTGCTTGCACGCTGATTTTCTTTCTACCCTTTGCTACCCTTTCCATTAGCTCCAAGTCACATGGCTACCTAAACCAACAAAAATCTAATGTTGATGCCCTGCTCATTTCAGTTCGGTGGTAACCTTGTCTGTCTCCTGCTGGTTGCCTCTCTTCTTTCAAACCTTAGTAGCAATTTAGACCAATCTTAAGTCTGGGATGGCTGAAACGCCATACCTGTGAACCGCAGCTGCTGCGTGGGGCAGCGACTGGCCGTAGAGCAGGCGGTGCTTGTGCTGCTGAGGCATCCTCCTCCTGTGCAGGCTTCAGTCAACTGGTTTTGCTCTCTTTCCCCCAGGATTTGGCCTAACGTTTCTCGGTCTTAACTACCTGCTCTAATTATATTAAAATGCTCATAGACAACGTATTAGTGAACATTAGTAGATTTTTCCCTCCTCTGAATGTTTCCCATTTTCATTTAAAGTTGATGATTCACAAATACCTGAGGAGAGACACTAGTGTATCCTGAATTGGTGCAATGCACAGTGCTGGTGTTCTTGACTTCCACTTGACTGTTGGTGAATCCTGTTTCCAGTTTGGCCTGCATGTATTTTTGTTTGTCATTGTGTTTATCTGTTAGCCTGTTGTGACACTGTCGATTCTGAGCAGTAATTTTCTGAGCTTAAATAACCCAAGTTTTGAACTTTCTGACCAGTATTATTAAATGGTGACAGAATTAGTCAAGGAGAAAAAAACTGTTCTTGACAAACTGCTCTAATGCTGTTGAATAGACTAAAATTAGCCCTGTCATTCTTCCTCTCACTTTTAGGCATCTCAGGGTAATTATAATTGGCAAAGCCAGCCAAGCTATACCTCAAATGAGCTGAAGTTTTAATGCAATTTTTTTGACGATTTGCCTTTCCCTCTAAGTAAAACAAAGATAATAAAGACTAAGTTAACAGTTGCTTTTTCTTACAGAGTGCGTATCTGACAAACAATGAACCGGTGGTAAATTAAAGGCAAATATTCAAGCAGAATAAAATAATAATAATCAAAAAGTGGAGTAGACAGCAAATGCAGCTGATGCTAAGGAGGGCTGGGTCTAGTCCCAATTCTGATGTTTTGGTTAGTTAAAAGCTGTGATTATGTTCCACATGAACTGCAACTTCGTATATGCATTTTGCATTTATTAACTATGTTATGAAGATGATACAGACGGAGACGAAACTGTTATGGAGGATTTGGGATGGAACAAGCATGCTAATGAGCCTGTGCAAAAATGCATCTATTAGCCAGATGGTGAGTTACACTGGCATTAGCTTCTGTTTACCATCTGTTTAATCCTCAGAAAGAGGCAGGAAAGGAGCTAGAAGTGGTATAGAGGAACAGCAAACAGTAATAGTGTAGTAACCTTCACAATATGTCCTGAATGTTGCTTTTCTTAAGTAGTTAGACTGAAATATCCATTTCTTGTATCTGGCGGTGGCTACCAAAATACCACAAATTCTGTAAGTTTCTCTGATGCTCAGTTCTCCCCTGTATCCCCCCTCCCCAGCATTCCCTGTAAAAGGAAGACAAGTAGTCCCTCATCGTGAGCAAAACACTTACCATTGTTCAAGGCAAGTTGCAATTAAAAAAAAAAAAGCTTTAAACCGCTAAACAATGTGTATCACTGGGAGAAAGAAGAAAAAGGTCCTGAATTTAGAGAGAGAGAAAAACCTTAAGGGCAACTAGTCCAATCACCTCCTCAATAAAAATGTTTTTTTAAATGCAGTTTGCAGTCTTACACTTCTCAAATTATGGAGTGACAAAGTCAGGAAAAATAAATGCCAAAAGTGGTATTAACAGAGGTCTGTATTTTAGGCTGAAACTGGAAAACTGAATTGATTAACATTGTCCTTACGCAAAGGCACTTGAATCTTCCAGTTTATTTTTGCTTATTCGCTAGAGGGTAGCAGAGAGAGCAAGCCGAGAGCTTGTGCTTGGTAGAAATGAGTTCGCTTGCTAGCTTCTGTATTCTTAGACAAATCTGGTGCCCTCCCGGCTCCTTGGCAGAGCAGAAAGGGTACGTTTGATGCTCTAAGTGTAAACCAACAGCATAAAACTTAAGAGCATTCTTAATGTGATTTGATACAATTCTAAATCATTCCTG
>NW_008825410.1:9081079-9086542 GCF_000699105.1 Pygoscelis adeliae
ATTGTTAATAACTGTATTTTTTTTAAGCTTATAATATAAGCATTTTCAAGATGCACATTTTTCAGGAAGCACATTTTCAGGAGGACTATATTGTGCATAGGGGACACTGTCAAATTTAAGTGGTAGATAATTTAAAAATTGTTTTAAAAAAAACTTTATTAGTAGATAATTTTAAAACAATACCTTGACCTTAGAAGGTTACTGCTCTTCTAGGCTGTATTTGTATATGTACCATGGAAATAAACACCTGCAGTCCAAAAATCTCCTGGTGCCACCACATTAAATACCTGACAAAACAAACAGTTATACTGTGCACACCACTCTCCACCTGATTAGCGCACCCCTAACACAGCACTGGAAGACACGCTGGCACAGCAGGAGTTAGGAACCTGTTGGGCGAACATGCCTGTGTTCAGTGTTGTTCATAATCTCTTTTGACATGGAAGAAGGAACATGCTAGGCTTTCTGAACAGAAGCTTGTATCTCAGCACAACTAGAGATCTCTGTACAATATGCCACAAAGAAAAATTACAAAATATTACAAAATGTTTATATTTTTTCTTAAAAAACCATAATTCTCATTGTCTGTTGGCGTTATCCAGGAGTATATCCCAATTTTATGCTTTCTGTCTAGCCTTTCTCTCTCCTTTCCCTTTTTTGTACTTCATATTTGCTATTCTTTTTCTTTCCTTCTTAATCTTCTTGCATTTTATCTATTTAAATTCTCCAATAAAAGAGACCTTGTGGAATGTCTATTATTACTGCCTGCAAATTCAACAGATTTCAGTATGAGTTACCTGTATCCTTTCCAGGGTACAGATCTCTGAAGGAATATCATGAGAAGAGTTTCAGAAAGCTGTGTTGAAGTGTGGCCATCTACTCTTAAGGTATTAACAGGCAAGCCAAAAATGTTGCCCTATAGCAACACACCCCTGCCATCAATATTTACTGCAGTGTACACTCTCTGGCATTTAAGAAAGAAGATTTTAAAGTTACGCAATTTTATGAGGTGTTGTTAAAGGTAATACTTAACTGGCTGAGGCTAATGTCGTTGCTATGTTAGAAATCATTCTTTCTTTCCAAAATAATTCATATTGTGGTTTGCCTTTATTTGCCTGTGATGATGTAGAAAATTGGATCAGGAAAAACCTGCTTAAAATTTTTTGCCGTCTTTATTGTGTGTAATCTATTGGGCATATGGTAATAAAAAGGGACAATTCATTAAGTAGTGGGACTATTTGCCAACAAGAGGAGCCTTTTGAAGTATTGCTCACTTCCCAAATAGCACTTAAGGTCCAAAGAAACACCTTTTTGTAATCTGTTTATATTGTGCTTGTAAAGGAAGGGTATGGACTGAAAATCTGTGTTGCCATCCTCCCTTCCCCCTTCCTGTCCCCATACACGTGTAAAGATGAGATGTCCCCTAATGTGCCTGCTGCCCCTTGCAACCTTTGAAGCTTTTGTATGTGCCTTTGTGCCAGCCCTGCCTTGCAGATGAGGAGGCAGGGGTCTTAGGTGTTGCCCAGCTTGAAGTTCTGCCCATTAAGTGGTTTTTGCGGGGAAAAAAAATATTTGGGAATCCTTTGAATGGTTCATCCCTTTGCATTAAAACCTTTCTCAATTTCTACCTCACTTCTGGTCTGAATTCCACAAAGAGACTGAAATCCACAGAGGGGATTCATAAATGTGCTCCTTATTAAATATTATGCAAAACAAAAAAGAAAACATGTTGATGTAGAGAACTGTCCTCCTTGTTTTGCTGATTCAAATATTTCATGATTAAACATTTAGAAACCAAAACTGAAATATAAACTCACTTTGTATGCTGTATAAAAAATTAAATATGATCCTTTTCATCAAATTGAATTACCACATCAGTCTTCAAAGACTTTGGAGGCTTTGGAAGCTTCATGTTGCAGCACAGCAGACAGATGTCCTACCTAGGGTTGGAGCTTTATCATGTTTCACTTGTGTGATGGATCGTGTCTGTGCTCTGTTCTTTTATCTCTGTTATAGAAGATATTTTGGACTTTGATTCATACCGGGGAGTGTAAATAATGCAATTAGTTCTGATGTGCTCCAGTGAGAGGAAGCCATCAGACAAGCAAAGGCCAGATAATATCTCATCTACCTGAAATCTAGATTGGAATTAGCTGCGAACCAGTTATATTGCTCATTTTCAATGAGTTTGTTATGCATTTTTAATGAATTCTTTTAAGACAACTTTTAAAAACAAATCTCTACAAAATTATGACATTCATTTTTATAGACATACCACTAGATATTTATCTTTACTGCAAAGATGCTCAGGAAACTGAGATTTGAATAGCAGTTCTGAGACGGCCACTCCACTACAGCAGTAATTAGTGCAGTCTTAAGCAACTTCTTGCTACTCTTTCCTTCATCACAAGAGGCTCACATCTGCTTTTCCTCCATTGCTTTAAGGCTGTGGTTTTCAGCTCCTCCTCCTTCCTCCCTCCAGTCTGCAGATTCCTGTGTTGCAAATGTACAGGAGCCTGCCGACAACGTGCTCCCTTCTCTTCACTGAGGGTGAGAGGAGCCTAATACTTTCTATTAGTATACTTGTTCAAAAAAAGTATGTCAGGAAGCGTGGGGAATGTAAGCAGCTGTGATGTATAAATAATAAGCGCTCACCTAGTGGGTGCTCATCTTGGATCGGGTAGGTTTAAGACTTTCCCAGTCCCTGTCTCTGCAGTCATGTATAATATTCCAGTTAAAAATAACTGGTTTGAAGTTCATTTTTGTCCAGCATCCTGTTAGTGGTTGTACAATGTGTATATGTAGAAACTCCTCTACCCCATGCCCCAAAACAAAACGAGCACCAGTCTCTCCCAGTCCCAGAATTTTGAAATCTCAACCACTTTGGTGTTTGGGGCTGGAGTGTTTTGGGGAATCTGTCTTTGAAATATTATCTCCTGCCTCTGTTTTATGGCCTTTTCTTCCATCCCTTCACCCTGTGCTTTTTGCCCAGAATTTGCTAAAAGGTAAGCACCAAGCTGCTGTGCTTTGAGTCCTGTCATCCGGGTTCTTAAACCCTTCAAGCAGGCTGAAGCAATCTCCATTTCTTTGGCTTCTCAAGCAGTTTTTCTAAGCAGAAGTATGTGTCTATTGTGTAAGGACAACTTTGCACCAGAAAAGGCTGAAGTGGCCTGTGGCTCTGCATGCCATGATGATATCACCTAGACGACGTTAGTACCGTTGGACACTGATGCTTTAAACCGCACTGCTCCCGTGGTTTGGGATCATGCTTTCCCTAGTATTAGCCCTCTGGCGAGTCTGACAGTTTTTCTCCAGATGTTTGCAACAGATGTTGTCTCAGTATAGGGGGAAAAAGGGGCCTCACCTTCGTAATCAAAGGGCAGCTCATGTAGATACATGGACCAGCCTACTGTATGTATTAAATAGAATTTATGTAATATCAAAGTACCTAACAGTGATGAAGTAGAAATGTAATGGTTTCTCATCATCCCTGCTTATTTATCTCATCTGCTTTTTCCTTCTGTTGTCTCCTTTTTATTGGCCAATGTGTGTATGCTTTTTTGAGGGCGAGCTTGTCTATTTATGTTTAGAAAATGCCCATCATTTTGTTGATACTACCAAATCATAAGTAATAGTAGTGTGATTCAGTGTGCATAGCATATGTGTACCAATGTTTAAGAATTTTATGAATTTTCTTACACTGTATTTATGAGCCCCCAGAGTATTTTACATACATTCAGGCCACTTCAGTTCCTGTGCTTGATGTAATTAAACTGGCCTATTGAATTTTTTTTAACTAATCCACCTTGATGACGTCTCATTAATAAACAACTTGTTAAATGATAAATTTCTGCAAGCATTGACTTATTATTCAAGAAGCTAGTGAAAATAATTGTTTGGAAGGCACAAAGCCATCTACAAATTTGCAGTTTATGTAAGGATAGCCTAGAATATGGAAAAATTTCAGTAAAGACTGAAAAGTTTTGAAAGTAGGATGATCATGCAAAACCATGCAGGGATACAAATGGCAAGTGTACATGTATGCGCATTATTTCCATGAGCCATTCAACTAATTTTTGCTCAGTTGCAAACCTTGTATCACTGTTATTTCCACCTTCTTGTTCTTGATGCTGCAAATGTATGTTAACCAGTTGTTGCTGGCTTGTTCTTTAGAAATATCTTTGCCTTCCCCTCTCCCCAGTGCATTGGTGACATGTGAACACCACACCTCTCCCTTTCTGTGTATCAGTTCATCTGAGATGCACAAAGTCTGACAAACTTGCACGGTGAATTTCAGCCTCCTCTATGATACCGTGATAGAACTGATGCCATTTGTTAAATGTTTTGGTGCCTGCTCCCATGATTATCCTCTGTGCATGGCTATGCACTTCAGAGGGGGAGGACAGTGGAGGGGGACAGCCAGGATTAATCCTGTCACGAGGGTGCCCGGCCAGTGTGAGGCACTAGCTGGATATTGACGTCCCTTCTCTCCCTCCGTCTTTTTGTTCCCCTTTGAAATTGTCTTCTGCAAACTTCCTCCATGGCAAGGTACAAGTTACATTTGTTTGTAAGGAAGAGGAAAAGAGAACTTTAGATGAACAAACCTCTTCACCTTTCTCAGTCTTATCCACTGGAAACTACAGCAAGTTATTTTTAAAGGACTTTATGTATTTACTTTGCATGGGTAGGCTCTTGTATAAATTAGGTTTAATATACAGACGTGTATATGGCCATGTGTGTACAGCCTTGTGCCTGAAGTGCGTGCCCCTGCTCCAGCTTGCTGCAAGTTTCCTTTATTTTGATCCCTTGTTAGGCTGTGACTGAGGAATCTTATTAAAAATTGTCCAAAGCCCTACACTTTACGATAGTCTCATTGCATTGCTTTAGGTGAATATAGATATCCCCTGAATATAGGCATCCTAGGGAAACTAGGAAAGTGTGCTTTGTGAGTGCGTGCATCCACATAGCATCTAGAAACTGAGTGTGGACGCTTAATTGATATTGGTAGTGTAACGGGTTATTTCAATTCTTAATCTTTGAGCATTTTAGTAATAAAACCTGCATATATTGTGATCTGTGAGTGCCTTTATCATTCACTATTAAGGCCTTTTTCTGTCTCTCCCCTGCTTATGTTTTTGGTTAGGAAGAAATGTGGATTTTAAATCTAGTAAGCGGCTGATTTCATGTAGTCTACATAAATGAGAGTTATGAAAGCACAGTGTGTTTAGCGAGGGAAGGCCAGTGATGACCTTGCCTCCCTGAAGACAAGGAGCATTCTGGATGCCATTCCACAATCTTTCATTTTTATTGGATATTTGGAATATCTTCATTGAGAAGTTACTGGCCTTTGTTATGGATTTTAAGGGTATGACCTATGAGGTATGGAGGCAGCATGGATTGTCCGCAGGGTGCCTGGACGTTTTAATAATTTAAAATGTTTAATATATCTTAGCTTTCAGGAAT
>NW_008825410.1:9086561-9099018 GCF_000699105.1 Pygoscelis adeliae
ACCCTCACCAGCAGTGCTTTCTGTGCAGCAGTGGAAGCCCTTATTCAATGGGGATGAGAGAATGTTTTGACTATTTTAGGGGTTTTTTTTAATCTCCCTTGTACTTATGCAGGGGGGAAGTTGTATTTGGCACATTGTAAGCACTGATTTTCTCAGTAGGAAAAACAAGACAGTGTCAAATGAAGCTGTACAACGGACTCCAATCCCTGGGGTTAGATCAGGAAAGTCCCCTTTATATCTAAAGGGAAAGGGGGTATTTAGGTGCAGCCTTGCCTGCTTTGTCTCCGTCAGGCATGCAAAACCGTGGGATTAGCAGATGCAGTTTAAGTGGCCTCATGCTGGAAGTGGCACAATAGTTCGTTGGTGCATAACTTGTGTCTGTTGACCTGGTCGCTGGTACCTCGGTGCTAATGCCCAGACAGAGGAGTCAGCAGTCACTTTCACTGTGTCTGCTTTGTAAGAACAGTCAGCGGAATAAAGCAAATGCCCAGTGGAGATTAAATCTATACACACTGAGTCTTCATTCGCAAAGTCCTAACGGTGGTGGTAGAAACAGTAGGGGGAACGACAGGTTTTTACAGTTATTCATCCTCTTTTGCTGAGGAAGAAGACAAAATGCAGTCTCAGGAACTTTGCATCTCGCTGGATGGTTTCTCATTCTCGTACGAATCTGGTTGATTAATAGGTGATGTGTGCAGCGACAGTTTTCTGGTGCACCTTCTGTCTGCCGAAGCCCTGACATGTGAGTACACAATATGCAGAGCTTCCACATCAACTCTGAATTTCAGCAGTAATTTGTTTTTCGTATCTCAAGGTAGAGCTAAATATGTTAACGATTTTAATTTTTCCTGAGTATTTCTGAATCCAGACCTCATTTATCTTAATGATTTGTCTAACCTCCATTAAGTTTTTGAATAACTGTGTAGGCTAGAGAAGCCTCAAGAGAAGTAAGGCAGTTAACTTCATTGCAACTTAGTGGAGTTTGGACACATGAGTTATTTATGCTTTTTTGAAAGTCTAATTGGTAGTACTACTTGTTATTTTTCTGTTTTCAAAAGAAGCACAAAGTAGTGCTGGTAAGTTTTATGTATTTGTTTTTTTGTGCAAGATACTGTATTTCGTGCATCTCCTGGGGTCTGTTTGTGTTGCCTGCTCCGGCTGCTATGCTGCAACAAAGAAACTGCTTAATAATGTTAATTCAGTGTTTTGATCGGAAATCTTTTTTTTGTTTCCAAACAAGAATGAGCTCCTTCCTGTGTTTCCTTGTAGTCCTCTTGTAGCATGACAGGCTCCTTTGTTCTTTTCTGTTCTCGCTAGGGAACTACCCCAGTTTCGGCAGCAAGGCAGACTGCTTGCCAAGCCGCCTCCTCTTGAGCTGGGCTCCAGTACCACAGACGAGCTCTGAGTGTGAGATTAGGGAGTTGCTGTACACAGCAGGCAAAGGCACAGCAAGCAGCAGAAGCAAAAATGAACTTTTTAAGCCTGTGTTTAAAAATCTGCTATTTGAATGTGCCAACAGATAGGATGCATCCAGAGAAGAAGCAAAAAATTTTTTTTTTTTTTTTTTTTAACTGTTACTTACACTGTCCTTGGCTTTAGCAGAACTCACCTGGTGACGTGGTCTGGGGCTTTGCGGTAAAGGGCATTGTTGCAGGTGAAATAGGTGGCGTGCACAGAGAGAAGTCTGGTGTAAGCTCCTCCTCTCTCCTCTTATTTCCCACCTGCTGGCTTAGACTCGTCCCCACTGAACATGCTGGTGTCTGTGGGTTCTGCCCTTCACATGTTGTTTCCTCCCTTGCTGTAAAGTGACCTTAGGGGTCTTCACTCGGTGTGGGGAAGCCAGGTACAATAATGCCCAGCACTAGTATCTCATCCTTCTTTGAAGCTAAATGTAGGCCTGGTAGGCACTATGTAATTGTGGTTTTCCCAGCAAATGAAGGAGCAGATCTGGACTTTACCTGAAGAAGCATGCGGGAGTCTTGTATTTATTGAGTTGAATGGTGAGATTTTAAAAAAAGAAAACAACCCACTGTTCACTATTAATAGATTAGCTTTTATAATAGCTAATCCTTTTGTAAGTTGTTTTGATGCTTTAGAGTTTCATGTTAGTTCCTCATTTAAAAAAAATATTATTCGGCAGCCGAGTTGCATATAATGAAGGGTTTGTGGTTGGCTGCCATGTGAAAGGGGTCGTTAATAAGCCATTTTCTCTACCATGTGTAAATTAGGTATGTGATGAACTAGTTCAGGTAGTGGTTAAAACTGAATTCCTTACACACTTATGCATGTGAACACAAGGTGAAAAAATTAGAATTTTGGAAAGCATTTTCTTGGTTTTTCTTCTTATTTAGGTGGGGTAATTTTGTTTTATTTTAAGATCAATGTCTATAAATTACATATTCAACACAAAAATTGAAATAGAGGTATGAAGGCAAGAATTTGCCTCATTAGTCCTCTTATAGATTATGTCCACTACTAAAACTAAGGTTGGTTTTGTTGGTTTTTTTTTTTTTGGGCGGGGGGGGGAATGAAAAACTAAACAATGTTGCTTTCCTCTTTTCACAGCATTTTGTAGTTATAGATCTCATTTTCAGTATTAATTTAAAAATCTTGGTTCAATTAACTAATTATATGCTTTTGCTCTGAAAACTCAGTCCAAAATCTGCAGTAAAAAAATGAATGTTTTATGTTTATGGGATTCTTAATTAATATTCTTAGTGACCTAGAAAAGAATGCAAGCAGTCAGTTTCTGTGGCTAAAGTAGTTCAGAGGCCCTCAGCTTTATTCTACATTTAATAATATATATAAAAAACTACTGATTTCCCCACAAGATGGTTATGATATAGCACACATTAATTTTGTGTGAGCAGGGATAAATAACACTAACATCTGTTCCAGATGTAATAATAGCTAGAGCTTAAAATATGAGTGAGGCACAGTTGTTGTGACTTGGCTCTCCTGGGGCTGCATGGACATCCCGCAGGATGTGACCTAGTCTCTTACTTAGGTGTCTCATCTAGGCACTGCCTCACCAAAATTTTAGATGCCTTTTCCAGGAGGGTGATCCACTCCCATCCAGCCCAGCATAACTACCTGCATTCCCTGGGCAGTTGTTGGAGACCTGCATCTCTGGAGACATGCAAGGGGCAATCCTGCCTGCTTGCCTTACATGCTTGCCTTGATATGTCAACCGTATGAGGAGCACAAATACCTCAGGGGAGTGATCCAGACAGTTTAACTTACATGAATGCCTGCCTGCCACGTCTTGTACGGGCAATTCAGCCAAGGGAGAAGGAAGATTGTAAGCACTCTCCGCTCTTTAAGTTGAGTTGGGGCCACTCTGCAGCCAAGAACTCAAGAGTCATGGAACAAATGAAGGTGGAGGCAGGCTCCAACGCAGGGATGAGGGTGTTAACCTGTCTGGTCCCTGTTTCCAAGGCAGTTTTTGCTTTTAAAATGCTTATCCAGTGATCGAAAGTGTAAAATGTTTACATGTGCTTCCATCATTGCTGCCACTACTGCCGTCTTGGCCACATCTCATTTTTCAGCATTTTTAAATAACTTAAGCTGTTTGCTGGAGTCTGCATGTCTTGGAGCACAGCTGATCAGCAGATGCCTATCTGCCATAAGCATATGTGTGAATAATTAAGGTTAATGCACAGGAAACTTCTCCTAGAAACTTAAGTAAGGAGTCACCTATTGAGTTTTAGTGCCTAGAAGGTTAGGTAGTTCTGCATAATGAGTGAATTATGTCTGTCCTACAACTTAAGTAGGTTTTAAGTTTCACCTTCATATTTTATTTTCTTGGCACTTTGTCTTTCTGCTACCTCCGGGCTCCTGGGGGAGCTCTTAGCATGTGGTGAGTTTGTGGCTTCCCTCTCTCATCAGAAGGTTACTGGTCATCATTCACACCTCTTCTCATCGAAAGCTGAAATAACTGTATACTTCAACCAGTGCTATCTAGAGTTTTCTCAAATAGGATTTTTCCTCTTTTTTTTTTTTTTTTTTTTTTTAATGCAGGGGATGGTCAAGTGAGGCACATCTTGGAGACATTTCTGCACTGATATTCCTGGCTTCTCTAATGTCTATCAAGGAAGGGGCTGGTTATGTCTTTTATCTTGGCCTTGAGGGTTTTATCGTATGTATGTGTGGGAAGGAAGGGAAAGGGGAAACTGGCAGGATGGGAAAAAGGGATTTTCTGTTGAGTGAGTACCAGCGCTGGCAAATGGACATCACTTGAATTGCACACAGCCTGTTTTCTCTTGTCCTCTGTTTTCACCAGCTTACACTCAGAGTGTCCGGGAAAATGAATTGCATTTTCCCTTTATTAATTATTGTTGTCATATGAGGGCAGTCTTACTAGGCCTTCCGTGCCCAGGTCATGACAAGTAAAGGAGTGAGTGGAGCTGGCACATTTCTTTTAAACTGGAAGAAGTCAAGAAGAGAAGCAGCAGCAGAGAGTGGATGTTCCAGCTCTGCAGATGCTTCTCATTTTCCTGCACTGATGCCCACAGACGCTAAAACCAACATCTAAGAGGTTAATGAAGTGTATGTGCCTCCATGCTTGTTCAACAGCCAAGGGTGAGTTTAGTATAATCAAAGTTATTTATTTTGCGATTCACTGAAATAAAAAATAGTTTCTTAGTTGTGGGTAATGTTACTTGCTGTAAAATGACTGTTTCAATTGTGAAACATTTATAACATACTGAAATATACATATTAGTAAAAATAATAGTCTGAGGCATCAGATTTTGAAATGATACTTAGATATTGTGCCCAAAGAGTCACCTGAATTGATAATGTATTAGTTGAAATAGCGGACCCTGATATGCAGATCACTCTTAGGATGTGTATTTTTGTATTAGGGTCTGTGAACAATACGATGTTTTCACTTATTTCCTGAAGTCTAAGCAATAACGTTTCATCATCATTAACCAAGAATTGTAAAAATTATTTCCACATTAAGGTTTAAGTTTGATCGGTTCTGTGTGCTTACTTTTTATAAATAATATTAACTTAAAAAAAAATCATGTAAATGTATTTTATTGGGAAATAGTGTTTGAGCAAAGCTAGGATCTGGTTATCAAATAGTTTTTTAGCTAGATAATAGGCTAGAATATCACGCTGACAAAAAGCTAAATAGAAAAAAAGAGATTCAGTTTGTAGAGATTTGGTCGGCAAGATTTTGTCTATCTCCAAACAAAGAGAGGCCAGATCAGACATCGGGTCTGTAGTGATACAGTTTTGTTCAATTCATTTGCAATTGTTTTCCCTTTATAGTAGCCTGTGAATAAAAGGCTTAGGAGAGGAAAGTATTTTTAAGGAAAAATTTTATTTCAGCCTAAGTGAGAAACTAGCACATAGGAATTGTGATAAGGAGGAAGGAATGAAAGTGGCAGAGGAAAAAAAGGGGAATGATTTAAAATAATAATAATAATAGTAAAAAAATAATTAAGGGAGGTCTACACAAAATATGTCATTTTAATCAGAATACTAACTAAATGATTATAGAGAGAGACTGGAAAGGAGGAGTAAAATTGCCACTGTTTTTTTTATACCTTAGTTAAGGAAAATAAAAGCTGTAAATATCCCCAGTAGCATTATTGCCTCTTTAAAACCCTTTTGATATGTGCAGTAGAAAAAAATGCATAGATGGATTTCCCCACGTTGCCCCTCCAGGTGAAATTTATGGTGTAAACACAATTGGGTGTTACAGAAAACTAGTTTTGCGTTGTAAGTGAGTGTACAGAGATTGCGATGATGCCGAAGTCATAATTTCTTAGGTGTTACCCTATCCCCCTTTGGATATTGTTGGACCAGTGATCAGCAACTTGTGTCATAAAAGCCTTTCAAAGATGATGTAGGTAGGATTGATTGCTGGTAGAACAAGGCACAAATGAATTATGTTTAACAAGTATTCTAGTATTTCAAAATACAAAAAATGAGTAAATTGGAGAATAAAAAAGCCACTTCACAAACCCTATACCAGAGTTCAGTAAACAAGGTTATTAAGTTAATATTCTGAATTTCTATCCTGATGCTTTCAAAAATAACATCTAGTGAGTCAGCCTTTGGACAAACTCTCTTGGTACTGAAGATTGCTCATTAAGAGCAAACCTCCTGCTTCTGCATTTCAGAAAGCCAAAGAATTAAGGCCTTTTTTTCAGGACAAGGATATTTTTAACTTCACAGGCCAGGAACTGCTAGCTTTGTTGACAGGCTACAAAAGATGCTCTAGCAGTATTGGAGCGCCGTGTCTGTGGACGGCAAGATGGTTCCCATCCAAGCAGCACAGCAATAGCATGGGCAGCTTCTCAGGGCCGTTCAAGCTCAGCTCCCTTGGCTGTTTACTAACATCTTGCTTTGCTAGTCCTGCTGCAAATTTTTTCTTTAGGTACCGTAAATTATATTCACCATTATTTATTCTTCAAATCCATTAGATTATTTGAATTCAAATTATGAAGGGAATTCCTCAGCAAATAATGGCCTCCACTTTTGAAGTAAATTAAAACTAATAAAATGCTTGTGTAAAAACAACCTCGGAAAAAATTGCCAGCTGTATTGGAATAGAGGATCAGTTGAATTTATTTCCCCAAACACACTACACTTTGTGGATATTTCCTCCAACCACAACTGACTTGAAAGGAAGAGAAACTTTATTCATGGAAATGTAGGTCAGCCAGCAGTACAACCCCCTTTTTTATCCACAAAGGCTCCATATTTGACAGCCTATATATAATAAATAAGTAATGATGATGTGTGGACAAAACAAGCTAAACAAATTATAAACTTGGAGGAAAACCAGCTAGACAGTCTTGATCCAGTTGGTGCCTCTGATTCACTTTGAGGTGGTCTCCAGAGCCTCCACCGCAAAAATGAGCTATCGTTCAGCATGCCTGCAGCATCTTCCCTCGTGTCCCAGGCCTGCAGCTGGCTGTCTCATGTGTCCCAGCTGCCTTCGGTCTCGGCACAGGGGAGTATTTCGCTGCCGAGCTGGCCGCCGATGTGAGAGCCCAGAAGCAGCCAGCTCATGGGGCTGGGAGATGGGGCAGACGTGCTCATCTTTGATTTCCCACTTGTGTGTCCATCTCTGAGAAGTAACAACTTTATCTTAATGAGGATAATGAGGCAAGTCAAAGAGTATTTGAAGATGGCAGTGGTGTGACCCAAGAGATGGGAGAAGATGAGCTGCAGCGTATTTCTTGATGAGGTGTTTCTGTAGTGGGGGAGTGAAGGGGGCCGCGAAGGTGAAGGCTGCGGTAACGTGGGGCAAGGTGTGAAAGAAGTGTGTGTGGAAAAGGATTATTAGCTTGTGTGAGTATCATAATTCAGCTGGCTAAGCTATTTTATGTTGCTTCCAAAGGTCTGTCTTTACCCCACTGTGCTCTTTTGTGTTCTCCATGATAGATGACTCCATGCCATTAAATCTCATTTGAGTGAGCTCTTCCAAAGAGTCTCCCTCTGCTGCTTCTGAAAAATGTGATATACCGAAGGGCGATGTTTTCGGAAAGACTTTTTCTTTTTCTTGTAAAAATACTCTTCTCTTGGCCTGTTTGTATGTCACTGCATTCAAATCCAGTGATTTATCCAACAATAAATAAATATTACCGCTCTGTAAAGCGTGTTGTGAGAAGGCACCACGTAGACTGACATACACACACACACACACACACACACACACACTGTACTGTAAACTTGAACTCACTCTGGAGTAACTCCTGGACTTAATCTAACTGGACAAGAGCTACTGTTAATGGTTTTGCATAGCGTGCTGTGCCTTTTGTGACAGAACAGGTATGTGATGAACTGAGATACACCTCTAGGACTGCTGTGCTTTTCCTTAGCAGGTCATGGCAATGTCCTGTGAGCTGGTGGACAGCAAACAGATGAGAAAATGTATGAAACTCTTATGGATCTGTAAAGTGACAACTCTGTCCTTGCTACACTGTCTCATACATAATTCCCTACTTCTCCTGATGAACAGTGCCAGTTTTAAAGAGCAGTTTTATGGTACTAGAAGGATGTCAACATGATAATATCTTCCGCTGAAAGCTTTGGCAACAAAATTCTAACGTATCTTTACCCAGTATTCTCCCAGTCCCAGATGTATTATGGCTGAGTTATTCCCTGATCTTTCATTCTTTCTTTTTTCCCCTCAAATTATGTATAAACATTTAAAAAACACCTCATAAACATCATGTGTTACGGCCCCAGTATGTGTTCATGTGTATTTCAGTGGGTCTGTTCTACTCAAGATGAGAAATGTAAGTTTCCAAAAGGTGAGGAGAATGAGATGATGAAGGGAAAGATCATCTTTATTTATTTACCCTTTGGTTAAGCTTCATTTTCTGAAAAACCTCTAAGTACATTTGTAAATGTGAGTTTGTGATGCCCAGGTGTTATTGTTGGTGATGTCTAACATGTTAAGAAACATCTATTAGAAATTTAGTTTTTTATCATGTGCAACTATAATCATAGATTATAATCTATGATCATAAGTATGATACAACCTTTTTAAATTATGACCTTAATTATAGCAACTTTAGTCTTAGCCCATTAAAAATGTTTGAGGCAAGTTGCAGATCCCGACTAAAGAAATGAGGGAGTTCTCTTTTCCTCCCTTGAACTTACGTGAAACGATTGCTACGTTCCCTTGCATGCCAGGCAAGGCTTTACAAGTTCTTGTAGACCATAAGTAAATGGATATGTGGCTGAGATGGTGCCTTGGGGCTAAATGTTTGTGTAATGATAAATCTGAACAAGGAACAAAGCAGCCCATCAAAAACAGTGCTTATTGTTAGATGTTGATGCTTGAAGGCTGGGAGGGATGGGTTGCCTGAGGAATGATAAAAATTATGATGTTTACAAGAAGACATGTTAAGTTGTGTAGAATGACTACGTATTTCAGTGCAGGAAATTGCACTAATGCAACTTTAAGGTTACACAGTTAAAAATCATAACGATTCATGGAATATTGAAGTTGTGTCCCATGACAAAATTGTTTCAGGTTCCCTGTGTCCCTGTTTTATGGCCCTGCGTGTGTTCAGTAGTAGAAATACTAGCCTAACCTACCCTGCATCAGGTTATGTGCAAGAGGCAAAACAGGAGTGTAAAATTATACAAGAGGACAGCAGAGATAACGTTGCTTTAGGAACCTTCTTTTATGTTTCTGATGTAGCAATTAAACCATAAACGTTCCGTTACTACATTAACATAGTTTTAGCTTGTCTAATATCCTGCTTCTTCTAAAGGAAAAGAAAGCAATTGCTGCTTTCCAGGAGGAAGAGAATTATTTTTTGTAAATAACAAGTGGTTATTAACACTCTGGACAGTGTTCAACCATTACTGCTCCACAGTTACTGGTGGTGCTGCAGCACTGTTCACCTGCCTGCCCCATCTGAGAGGTTACACTCTAAATTAATCTAATGATAGATTCCCTCAACATGTGTACTGTAACTGAGGGGCCCTTCCTCGTTTTAGGGCTCTAGACTTGTATCCTTTGCGATTGCCTCCCTTTTTGTGACCACAAAGGTGGAAGGAGAGTGTCTGCCTCTGGCTTTGCTTTCCAGGCTGGGAAGAGCAGTGTGGGCTGAGCCTTGGGCTTCCCTCACAGCTCACCAGCCTTGTGGCATGGCAAGGTTCAGCCTCTGTCGCTGAAGCTTTTACAGAGCAGGAGCCAGGCTTTAGCTACATCATATATTCAAGAGCTTCCAAACTGGAGGACGATCTGTTCTGGTCTTTGAAATGTCTGGAAAAATCACTCTCCTACTGACTCTGTGTAGACTTCCCTGCCATAGCTTGTCCTTGGATCTCCCTCCATCTCTTGTGTACACCTGCCAACTGCTGTGCTTTCATTTATTTTGTGGCCCAAAGCCACCATTTTTTCCCCCTGAAATGTTTCTGTCTATTTGTTGTGCATTTGACCATTTAAATCAGATATTTTGTGTCCTACAAGGACCTCTGAAGTACTTCATTTGTGTTTCTGCATTGTGGATGATGGAGTAAAGAGCCTCTGTGAAGCCTGTACTCCATGGATGAAGTGCAGATTGTAAGTGATATGCAAGTAATTTTCTCTGTACTTTCTAGGTCAACAAACACTTCCAGCTTCTAAGAAGCTTCCCTCAAAATTCTCTGTATTACTAAGACATGTATCTCTCTTGAGCTGTATAAACTGTATTTGAACTATGTATAAAAAAAGAAGTTTGGTTCTAATTCTTGGAACAGGTTTTGGTGGTTGTTTGCTGTGCTGAGAGGTAGGGGTTTTTTTTGCTTCTATATAAAGTTTATCAGAAGTAGTCTATAAATGTTTCTTTTTCTACTCAGGTGTTGCCCCTCCAACATAAATCACGTGTGTCTGTAAAGGTAATTGTTCTCGGGGGGAATTGCTTTTGGCGAGACAAGGAATGAGAGGCTCAAAGGTTATATGCCAGAAAGATGTCTGCTGAGATAAAACGTGGGTGAGTAGGTATGTTAAAACTGGTTATGCATCTTTGATAAAGAACCTGTTGTGCTGTTTTGGACTAGACAGCTCTAAGCAAACAGTCTTGGATGTTGAGAGAGGCAACCCTGCTCCTATCCTTTTTTTTTTTTTTTTATTCCCTGCAAGGTTACTTTGAACCCAGACACTAACCATGTCCCCCCTCCCTGCGCCCCCAGCCAAGCAGGGGACGAGGGCAGCATGGGGGCATGTAGCTGGCAGCTGGGGATGATGGGGTGGCTTCTCCCTTGGGACAAATATGTTGCGTCTTTATTTCTTTTTGATGATTACTTTTACCTGAATGGTGCAAAATTGCAGATACACAAATTCAGATACCCAGGTAAAATTGCAGGTTTAATTTTCATTTAGTGGAGAAATAGGGAGGTAAAGTTTAACTTCTCTAGAGACTCAATTTTTACAAAATTGCATACAATATTACTTAGTGAAAAGCAACTTTTTCTACAGTATGCTCATTTTCTGATAATATGAAGAGGTTTATAGCATGGCTTGAAATTAAGTACTAATTTAATCATTCGTTCTTTGTGGCCCATAGCTGAAATGTAGTTTAATTTCAATGACAAACTTCAAACTTCTATTTTATCCAAGGCGTTTTCAATTAAAGTGGAGCATTCAGTGAATAGGAAGAAAAGAAATACGGGTGCTTGTCTTCATCTCGTTGGTTAATAGATTATTCTGGAAGGTTGATAGATAGAAACAGTCTTTTCCCTGGGTTCTGTTTGGAAAGAGACAAAGTGCTGTGGTTGATGATAGAAGCTTCTACAGATTGTCATATCTCTCTGTTACATGTCTTTATGCAGGTTTTTATGCCTGATTGCTTAGGAGATAAACCTTATGTCTCCCGTGAATAGATATATTTCACCACTTATGTCAGTTCTGGCCTTTAATGTCAATACTCTCCCTCCTATACTAAGATTTATTTAGTGCCATTTCTTTTCCCTCGTCTTTGTGTTGTGAATCTGGGTTCTGCTTAATCATGTACGCACCAGAGAGTCTCATGAAAAGTAGCAGGGTAACATTTGGAATTTTCTTCAAGTCTTTATCCTTTGACACAATGCACAGATTTTGTTTTTCCTCACCAAAATGCAGCAAGCCCAAACATAATATTTTGCCAGAATCAGCAGGGATTGTTGACCTACTGCCTGGGATTGCTGTGGAGAAACCCTTCTCCTGAGTTTTTCACTCTGTTACCAAGTGATACACAGTCGTGGTTCCAAGCCAAACATGTAGTTTTGCTCCTGAGGAACTGTGAGTGATGAGAGCTCCTGGGTTTACTTGAAGACCTCAGTTTCCCTCCCATTGGTGGTCCTGGTGATGCCACCAGGATGGCAGGAAAGCTGCTGCCTTTCACTGTATAGCACGTTACTCTTCATCTGATGAACTCACTGACTGCTCCCTGGTGCTGGCTCCTCTTGGGAGAAGCATTAAGTGGCTGTAATTATAGTAGCAGGAGGTGG
Source organism: Pygoscelis adeliae (assembly GCF_000699105.1). Lineage (NCBI taxonomy): Eukaryota > Metazoa > Chordata > Aves > Sphenisciformes > Spheniscidae > Pygoscelis > Pygoscelis adeliae. The sequence continues at coordinate 9,098,514 of NW_008825410.1, forward strand.
TAACCTCTTTCTTGTTATGTTTGACTTCCTGAAGCCATGCAGCATACTGATGTTCAGTGCCACAATGACCAGAGACCCTCTGCAGGTCTGGCAAGAAGTAGCTGGCAGTTATGGGGCTGTCCTTCCTAATGAGAGGCTTCTGCTCAGCCTTGGAGGATCTCCTGCATTCAGAGTTAGACCTTATGAGTTGAAGAGCTGCAGGGGAAGCTCATTAATAAAGTTGATGAGTTGGAAGGCGAGTGCCAGGGTTCTGGAAGCCCTCCATCAGTGTGGTTGTCTTCCTAGCTGACGCTTGGAACAAACATAACATGGAGGTGTTGTGAGTATTGCCACCCGACCCCCGCTCCCTGAAAGTCCCGAAAGGTGAATCGTTGCAACAGGAGCCACCGAAAATTGGTATCCTGATGTTCTGAGTGCAGAGGGGTGATGCAGCTGTTGAAATGAGGCTAGCTGACGGTGAGATGATCCTCTGGCATCTACAGGTTTTGCTATCTAATAGGGGGAA
>NW_008825410.1:9099058-9100313 GCF_000699105.1 Pygoscelis adeliae
GCAGGGATTGAAGTGCTTACACTGAAGTGAGATTTTGGTGAAATGCTTTTCTTTTCCTGAGAGAATTTCAACCCACCTCCTCCAAATTAAGTGCTTTAGGAACTAAGTGATCAGGATACTCAGAAATCAGCGGAAGAGTCTTTCTGTGCCATTCTCTGCTGCCAGGACTGCTTCTGTATTTTACATTTAATAATTATTGGAGTACAAGTCCATTCCTTTATCTCACTTCAGGTTCATGAAACTTAGAATCCAGACAATCCACAACCTGAGAGGTTTTTAAAATAAGCTTGAAATATTCACATACGCTATCCATCTAGACATTAATGCTATTCATATTCCCATTGTATTGGTGGTTCTGACATATATGAGTGTTTCTCACAGCTGTGCTTCTCTATTTCATTTTGGCTGAGAAATAATGATGGTAAGCTTGAAAGTGATGCTGTCTTTAGTGGGCAGGTTTGGAGCCCTTAGTAATGACGAGTTGTCCTTGGGGCTGGTGAGAGCGCGTTTGATTGCTTGTGTGGATAGGGCCTCCCCAGCCAGGGCAGCGGTTCCAGGATTTATCCCTAAAAGGAGGATGAGCTCGGCTAGGAGAAGCAGTTAAGTTCTGAGGGACGGTGCAGACGAGTGTAAAAGGATTTTGATATTTTATGTGCCTAGGTTAACAGATGGCAGATGCAATACCATACACATTAATGTAGAATAAATAACGAATCTTAGAGAAAGGAATAAGAGGAAACATCTGCTGAATTGAAATGCGATGTATCATATTGACCGAGAGAAGAGCAAGTTACCATGGAGAAATTCTCAAAATGGGCAATACAAAGAGCAAAAACCTCTGTTACTGCAATTTAAAAAAATTTTTTTTTCTTTGTTAGAACACAATGTGTTCATCTAGGGGTGTATCATTGCTGTGCAGGAACGTATATATTAGTTTACTGGTTTAAAGAGCTTTCCTCTACTTGGACACTGAGCTGTAGAGCATGTACAGCCATACCCCATTGCCTGCCAAGGGTGCTTTTCTGAGAAATGTGCCAGTGATTCAATGGAGAGTGAGGCAACTCTTCCCATCTGAATTAATGTAGCAAAAGAGGGATGGTGCAGTAGCTCGCTCTGTTGAATCCTTTTGCATGAACCTATAAATGAGCCAATTTCTGTCAATGCTGCTTCACAGTAACCGGGGAGGGACTGATTTTATTACAAGCAAGCAAATTGTTTGATTCTTTGGTTTGGTGGGAATGTTACTTTCTAGGGA
>NW_008825410.1:9100357-9115924 GCF_000699105.1 Pygoscelis adeliae
TCTGGTTCCTTCCAGTGCTGATTATTGTTATATACATGTTGGTGAATTTTAATTATTTCTTGGTGTTTCTATTTTTAGATTGTGAAGTGAAAGGAGGCATTGATATTTTTGGCAGGTTCAATCCCTCTCTCCTTCCTAGTACTGTATTTAAACACCAGTGCTGTAGCTGGCTTTATGCAAGATAAGTGAAAAAGGGTCAATTTCCATCCTGCAAATCCCATGAACTAATAACAGAAATACTGGTAAAAGATTTTTTTTATTTTTGAGCCTTAATTTGTTTTGGTTTTGTTTTATGAATGTTAAATCAAAGAAATTTAATACAATTCCAGTTAACATTAAACTTGCATGTTAGCCTGGAGAAGATACATATAAATTCATAAATGCTGTACAGCTGTATATTGCTATATAAATTTCAGTGGTCATTTTAATATTTAAAGCATGTTATTGTGGTGTTTCATTTTTAATATTTGTCAGGAAAACACAGTCAATACTTTTAACCTTTGTATCCAGAACCTGTGCTTATTCATATTTGCAGAATAAATAATCCAGAAATGAGTGAAACACTGATATACTTATTGTGTATATTTTATAAAGATACACTGACAGGGACTCTGAGATTCCTATCTCAGTTTTTCCATTTAAAAAATAGATTTAATAATATGACATTTACACTAGTATACCACTAATTATTGCAGTTCCAATACTTGGGTGCTGCTGGACAAGTACCATTGGATGGAAGGGAGATTTCCTGGATCATTAGGTCCAGTGTGTTGCAGTGCAGGACAGAAAGGTCCACACAGTGTTCACTTCATGATACACCTTCCATCGATGAAAGGATCAAGTACATACAAAATTGAATGGTATTAAGAAGACCTGGGTAAGTCAAATGAAAACGTGAAGTTGTCTGGAGCAAATACTTCTAGGACAAGAGCCCAGAGCTCCTGCCAGCAGCAATGTTTAAAAGTGCTTGTTTTAGCAGTTCTTTCCTGCCTATGGCTTAAAATAAAATCAAGAATTATTTTTTAAAGAAATAAAAAATATCCCAACACCACTACAATAGTGGGAGAAATTTGCATCTCACTGCTTATGTCCTCTCCAGTCTTCCCTCATGGACCAGGTCAATGAGGAAACACAGTTGTTCAACAAATACATTATTATCCCTGCCTTTGTACCTGTGGGTTCTTTTTTTTCCTACTATGAGGTTTGTTTCTGACTGGTTCCCTTATGCTGGGGCAGAATCTGGATGTTGCAATACCAATGTCTTTTGTTCTTTCTTGAAAGCTTAATGTGAATTAATTTCTTCATTCAATGTCCTAACTAAAGTACCACCACAAGAAGCCACAAAGCTATTCACTGTTATCTCTGTAATATTATGGGCCACTTGCAATTGTGATATCTAATTCAACACATTTCAAAAAACAGGAACCTGGTACAAAGAATGGAATATGATTTTTTTTTTTTTAAAAAGAGTGGAAATTACTGGAAAACTTGCTGAATCAGTATGTCGTGTTTACTTGTCTGTAAAGTGTTCACTTAAAAAAAAAGACCAGCAAGCAGGCAAACAAATGTCTGGGATGTCATTCATAATAAACATACATGAGCATTGGATTTAACATTTAAGGAAAGTAGGCACTTTATGGTGTTGGGACAAGAAAAAAAAAATAAAACTAGAGAAACAGAATCATTGGAGAAAGCCAAACTAAATGCAGTGGAATACTGAAAGTTAAAAATAGTAGGCTTCTGTCTATTATGAATGCTATCATGGTTAATAAATACTCTGACAGAAATACTAGAAGACAATATAGGTTCTGCTGAGACCTGTGAAGTTTTCCTTGGAAAGCAGGATTTTAAACTCTTTACAATATGGTAAAAGGAAGAATTTTCATGGGTCACTACAGACCCCATAAAACCAGTTTCCACCAAATGTTATTCTATTTTGAACTGTTAATGTTTGTGAATTATTGGCAGCTGTGACCTAATAATTATGCCATCTTTCCTTATTTATATTTTCTGCCTGATGTAAAATCTCAGCAGTTATTGTATATTATTTGGCCATTTTCAGTGCTTTATATTTTTCATCCAAGTCAACAAGAAAAATATTTAAATTGGCATTACAGAATACTCCTGCAGCACATAAAGATGTTTGCTGATTGAATGTACAGAAGAGTGACTAAGACAAAATATCCCTCCTAATGTGAAAGACATGCATTTACATTTTTAAGCATTATGTTACTTGGGTAATTCAGTTTGACATGTGGCTGTAAATAAGTTAGTTGAAGACTGAGTTGCTTTTGACATGGTCTGCATGTGTGTGTGTACAAAATGTATTTTATAAATGTACATGTGCATGGCAGCAAATGTGATAAATAGCACAAGGTATATGTACTTGTGTGGTTTTGGCAACTTCAGTTGCAGTGTTTAGCCCACTAGGCTTATTCTTCACATTCCAGATCTCAGAAAGGCTTCAAAGAGCTGCTAATTATAAAACAAGCCAAACCCCTGCTTGCTTTCATAGGTATTTGAGAAATGGCTATGCGCTCCTTTTCCAGAGGAGAAACCCTATAATTTAAAGTGCCTGAGCTGACATGGCGGGTTGGCAGCAGACCCAGGCATGGGGGTTTGGGCTGCACCGGTCTCTGGTGCCCGAGGCCGGGCTCCCGCGCTGGGCATGGGCTGCCAGCACAGCCCTCAGCCCCCAGCCCACCTGTCTGCCCTGGCCTCTGCAGGCATGAAATGCACTGCAGCCAGGATCATTTATTCTGGCAGCAGCAGTTTATTCCCAGTCACTGTCTTTTTCCAGGGATTCTCCCTTGCCCCTTCGTCAGTAAATTCAAAAATTTCATTCGTGCAGTGGGAGGTGGGCCATGGCTGCCAGTATAAGCTGTGTTGCCTGTGTAACTGAAAAGAGAAACAGGTTTGAATTCAATAAACCATACCAGTATTTCCATATAGATGTTTTATCTTCTTTGTTTAGAGGCTCAAAACCATTTTCTAAAATGCAAATAGTCTAATTATATCTGAATAAGGAGCTGGAGAGTTGCTAACAAATGAAGTACCTCCGTCATAAGGTAGCTGCTTTATTTTAGTGATACTTCGCTTAAGTCTACTTGATTATGGTTTGCTTAAAATTATGAACGATAAATATTTGACTATAAGCAAAAAAGGGTTTGGGTTTTTTTCCCCCTAGTGCTTTCATTTCCATGACCAACCTAAGAGTTACACTGGTGGGTTTTATCTTATACTGGGAAGCTCAGTGTCTCACATCATCAGGCTTGTTATTACACAAATTTATACTTGTTTTGCTGCCTGGATTTTGAAAGGGGGGGAAAATTGTAGGAACATTAGGTAGAGCCAAGGAAGAATATTTTTATGGCCACTGCAAAACATTACACATAAATAATTTTATTATTTTTATGCCTAATGTGACATCTTACCTATTCAACCATTGAAAGGCATATTAAATGAAAACTCTCTGAATGTGTGCAGTTATAAGGTACTCATAACATTCACATATTTAAATAGTCGGTGTTTTTAATGGATCAAGCTTTGGTCAGGGGTTAAAGATGCAAGGTCTGCTTTTGGTACTGCTACTGACCTTCTGTAAGACCTTGACAGTCCCTTGCTCCTGTTCCTTTCCCCATAATTTACAGTCTAATACAAAGGGTAATGTCTCTGGGGCAAACGGTCAATCTTCAGCATTCAAAGCATGTCCAATATAAAACCTTCCCAGTCTTGACTGGAACTTCACTGCCATGTGAAAACGCACATCGTTATTAACCCTAGCGTAGTTCTTGAAGCTGATTTCAGGTTTAACAGAGGAAATGGCTGCGTAAAACTTGCTCTTGGGAGTTACGGGATTGTGGTAGGTAAGCTTTAAAGCCTGCAGTGTCTGGCAGCACAATCCCTCACATTTCAAATAATTAATTAACGTTCCTCTTTACTGCATTCTGTGCCCATATACAGAAGCAGCCCATACCACAGCCCAGGGATTTTAATGACGTTGCAATAAAACTGTCCTTGACTTGATCTGGTGGTCTTACTCAGGCGTCCCTTCTAGGAGCTCGCTGGTGGTGGCAGCCTCCTGCTGCCCCCTTTGCAGGAGCTCTTCCCAATGCTGCTTCAGTGCGAGGCCACGTGCAGCTCCAAAAAGGCCACGAGAGCCCCTTGGGAAATGGAGGGCAGCTGACTTGGGAATTTCCCTTCTTCCTTCCTGTGCTTGTCCCTGAACTTCATTTTTCTGGCACTGAGTGTAAGCCAAACCCTACTGCATGAGTCTGTGTTGTGCTGGAGCCTGCTGCATGATGGCATTGAGCTGGGCACTCCCTGTGCAGACATGCAGGGAGTGACAGCCCCACCTTGTAGAGCTCATGATCAAAAAATATTCGGGGCCTATTTAGGGTATTGCGATCTTCGGTCTGGTGTCAAAAATTCCCCAGCATAAGGCAAAACTAAATGGAAGACTATTAAACATTGCATTGCCATGCTGCTGTTGGTACAACAGTCTGTGCTATTGCATATAGTAACAACTGGACAAGCATTACACAGTCGTGTGGATGAAACCTGTATCTCAGATTTTAATGGGGTTGCAGTAAAGGAAGTCCATCGTTTAAAAGCTGCTGCTTTAAATACATTTGAGAGGATAAATTGTGCTTTGCGTACGTTTTTGATGAGATGTTTTGACTGCCAGAACCTGCTTCTACTCTGACCTTAGTTGCTTCAGGCTTTGCCCTGCGGACAGTTGTCAGTGCTTCAGACAAGTGCGTGCTGTGTAGTGAGTCAAATGAGAAATGGTCCTTGAATTAGCCAGGCCACAGGTTTTTTTGCAGCGCGGATAATCAAAATGTTGGATTCTCATCCTAATAACAAGCTAGTAGCGTAATGTGTTTCCATCCACCACTCCTGCACTATACTGGTATTTTGGGGGATAAAAACTCCTGTGTTTTGATTGTATATCCTCTGCAGGGCAGCAGGCCCTGCATCTGTAGACACCCAGCTCAGTGGGGCCAGCTCCTGCCCCCTTCTGCTGAAGCCATGGACATGAATCCCTGTGGTTGTGTTTTCCCAGAAAAAACAAAAACCACACAGTAGGTAACTTCTGTGCATTTTAATCCACCGCTTCATCATCATCTAGCCAGGAAGATTGCAGGAGTGTTTACTTTCTTGTTAGAGCTGTAGTAATTTTCATCAGCTTCAAAGTATTATTTATTTTTGTAGGACCAAATATTTACTCTGCTAACTGCTTCTTTCAGTATCTGTTTTGAAGGAGTTAGTCTTCATTTTTGACTGCAGGAGATGGTGAGATGTAGTTATTTCCCTGTATTACCTATCTAATTTCAGAACCTTCAGTGGGTTTCTGTCCCACAGGACACCATGCTATTTCTTCCCTCAGTTGCCCTCTAAACTTCCTCTCTGACATTGCTGGAAAGGCTTTGGGTTGGTTTCCATCAGAACACACATTCGGTGACTGTTCTTTTCAGCGCTGCTGTTAAAAACCTTCACCTGGTAGAGGTTAGAAACTTATTTTTAGAGACGCAGGTCTGACCTAAAGGCAAAATATAGAAATCAGTAGAGCTCAAAATTGGCTTTGCTGCTTTTGTGAGTTGTCTGCATGTGCCACAATCCCTGCATTACGCTGGTCTGCGGGGGGTCGCAGTCCCAGGTCTGACAGACTCATCACTACCCTGCGAGAGGCTGCTTGCGAGGACAGAATGGTGACACCGGGGGAGAGGCACAAAAGGACAGCATGAGGTGCGAGCACGGAACCCGCACCTTGAATCTGTGGGTTGGCTGCTTGCCTAACAGATAACTTAGGCCTAGATGACCTAACCGTTGGAGGTATGTGGACTGCATTCAGATTTTGGGGGTACCCTCTTTGCCCTGCCAGCTGACACCTCCCCAGCGCCAGCGGCTGCTCCCGTTTGCTGGGTGTCCCCGGGGAGAGGTGCCGGGACAGACGGACGCATGCCCTGCGCTGCCTGTTGCCTGCTGCTGATAGAAGCTTTTAGCAGCGCAGCACTCTGTGGCTTGAAGGCGATTACATTTTGGCAGAAACAGGATATTTAAGATTAATTTTGAACCCAAATCATTATTAGTAGTTTTGCAGTGAGATAGTGTTTGCTGGGAAAGCGGTACTTTTCAAAGTTATCACAGCACTAAATGGAGGGGGAATCGCTGGCTTTACCGAGCAGCTCCCAGACTTCAGGCTTCTTTTTTTTAAATTGGTTGTGAACATCCGAAGTAGGTCAGTGCATATTTCAAACATTTCACAAAATACTAGAGCTCTTAAAGCCTGATTAGGAGGGGTTACTAAATGCTTGCTTTCAATGTTTGCTCCTTCTTTCAACGTGTCTTTTTTCAGTTCGTGTTCTTTGTATCTTAATATTGCTTTGTTGCTTGTGGAACAGATTGCAAGTTATTTTTGTTAATGGTTTTTTAAAATCTAAATAGCTTGGGATTTTTCTGTTTGCTTTGGGTTTTTTTGATGCAATGTTTTTTCATACTTGGCATCATTTTATTACAGAGTGACGCTTTCTATTGTTTCCTCATTTCTGTTTCATAATACTTTGTGTCTTTTAAAAATGTCCATTTTTTTTGCTTTACTTACTCCCTATATTGGACTGCTGGGACTCATGTAATCTTTTCCTTTCCCGCTCATGAGTTCTGTTTTCCTTTTTGGACATGGACTCTCTTTAGAAGAATATTTTTCCTGTCCGATAACCTTCTTTGCTCTCTTCTTCATACTGTCCTTTGGAGATGGAGGAGTGGGGAGACCTATTAGACTGCTTTTGTTGTTTGGGTTTCGTGTTTTTTACTCTCATGCTGTGCTTTTAATGTGGCTTTCTTATATGGTATTTTCATAGTGTCCTGGCACGTGCAATTATTTTAGTCTTTTAATCGCTCTCTTAGGTTTTCTTTTAGCTAAATTCCCTGTTGTAATGTAAGTCCTCTCTTTAACAAGTACAACAGGGACAGGTTCAGCACATGGGGACAGGCATTTTCTTCAGTGCCATGTTGAACAGCGGCTACTGCAGGTGGAGAGGAAGACCTGGGCTTGCCGAGGGAAGTGGGAATGTGCTGTGCAAAGGGGAGCAGGATTGGAGGCACGAGCAAGTGACAGTAGAAAATACCATGTTCAAATTATTTAGAAAAATACAGGATATTGGAGTCCTTGTGGGAAAGGGGAGAGAGAGACGGAAAGGAGAGAAATCAAAAGGGGATTTGGAGACGGGAAAAGTTGGTAAAGACACTATGTCTATTACAATGTGGATGGATGCTATATGGGAGCAGTAGGAATGTGTTCAGTCATCCCTGCTGATACAGAACCACTGATAAGACTTTGATGCAAACAGTAGGGCTCCTCCATAGTGGTTGTCCCTAATCTAAGCTTTACATATTTGTCATGAAGGGAGGAGCAAGAAGTATTTGTGTGGCCCAGGTTAGTAAAAGGATCCTTAAACTGGAATTCTCATCCTTGCATGAAATGCTGTTGGTCTGACTCTAGAGTTGTAGAAACTCAGAGTCCTCTGGTGGTCTGAAAGTCCATGTGAGAAAAAATAAATGTGTATGAGTAACATATATACTTTAATAATATTTATACAGCTGTAAGAGTTTTACTTTACTTAAAAATTTCAGCAACTGCATGTAATCCAGAAATATTTCCATCAGCCTTTTGAACAACAAACTTAAAGTGTCGTAAATGAAAGTCCAGCGATCTTACCCCAAAGCCCACGCACATAACACATGTTGTATTGTGAGCTGATAAATCTGAACATCCGTTCCTTATTACTACCTTTATTTTTTATTTCTGAAGAGTATTTACTTTGCTGCCTTAAAACTGATATGATTAGCAGCTCAATAGCATCAATCTGTATTCCTGAAAGATAGGATAGACATATATTGTAGCTGCAGATGTTATGAAAGTTTGACAAAAAATGTCTGATAACTTCTGTAGTGTTCAAGGTCATAGAACAAAAATTTCTCACATACTGTAGGAACTTGGTTTTAACCTGCGAGTCATAAAATAGAAGCTGTAAAACAAGTCTGTGAAATATAGTAGAAGAATATTAGTTGTTTTCAACTGACAATTCATTTTGTAGGTACTGAAGTAGACTCAGCTGTGTATCAGTTCATTCCTGGGGAGAGAGAAAGTGTATGGTCAGCATAGACTAATGTCTTTTTATGAGGAAAGGTTTTTATTCCATTAGTACAGTAGGTTGTTGAAATAATAAAATACGTACTCTTCACCTCTTATTTTCATTTCCTGATGTATGATAGCTTGAACTGCTGTTGAGTAAAATTTGCAGCAAATGTTCCTCCTTGTGCTCATTTGATATAGTTCACACTCCATTAACGTCCTGATAGAGAGAAGGACATTACTGCGTAACTTTTTATTTTCCTGTACCTCTGAGATGACTTTGGGACACCATACTGTGACTGCAGATGACTGCAGAACATCACGTGGGTTTTAGGTAGTGTCAGTGCAGTGGGATGGATTCTGCAGTGCTACTCACAGACTCTTAATAAACTTGATCATCATATTCTGAATTAATTATGTTGTTTAATTTTTGAATCATTAGTTTATAGCTGAATTCATCCCACTGTGCACACACTTACTGGAGCACTCACACTGTGAATGCCACTCTGGTTCTGACAATTACTTTAGCTAAGCATATCTGCAGGCCCCCTTTTTAAAGCAAATTATTTCACATTGTTAAAAAAAAACCAACAGCAAAAATCACCTGTCCGTGATATCGCAATAGAAAGGTGTTTCTGTAAAAACAGAATTTATTTTGTCTATTTCAGGTTGTTTCATGCGATATCTTAAGCACTTTTTTGCGTGTTCATCTTTAGTAATTTCTTCAGCAGCAGATTATATAAAGGCAGTGTTTGTATTTGAAAAATTGTCTCCTATACAGGTAGGACAAAACTAGACTTAATAAGTCACCTGACAGAGAGGAGATACTGAATACAAAATTAGTTTGAATACATACATTTGTTAAAGAGGTAAAGATCTAAAGACAGATACTAAAGGAGCTGTCTGGGTGGAAAAGATAAGGTGACATAGATCACTTTAATGAGCATTTCAGCCAAAATTTAAAATTAAAGTGCCTAAACTTGGCACCAAAACTGCTGAATGCTTTTCATTCTTCTTAACTGAAATGAAAATAGAAACTCCTTTTTCATCTGACAGGGTTGTGTTTATCAATCTAAATACATGGCCTGTCAGAAACAATAAGTATTTGCAGATTCCTTTGAGGTCACTGGGAGTTGAGTGTTAAGCAACCTTTTAAATCTACCCTGAGTGTCTGTGACAGAGTGCATGAGCCTTGGGGCTGGTGGCATAAGGAAAGGGTTAATTAACCAAATCTCTGTGGAAGGGCCCCCGGCAGCTTATTCTTATGGGAGGATCTGTGGGGGTATTGGGTAGGATCTGTGGGTGTCTGTGACTGTCTCCAGTCTCTGTCAAGTGAAACAGAGGAAAAAGGAGTAAAATGAGGCTGGAAGGAGCCCAGCTTTTACTGGGTAGGCTGAGATCAAGCAAACTCAGGGACAGGGGTGCCCACATTTGGAAGACCTCATTATTTAACCTAGTCTTTAAATGGGCATCACTTTGTTACAATAAGAAGGGGCTTAGTATCTGCAATAATATGTTCCACTGCATCACATTGACCATCAGGCTATAGTTTATTCTTTTGATTCCTTTGTGATTCGGGTACTATAAGATCAGCTGCATGTGTTCAGAGGAGACTTGAACTGTAGCTGCTATGACCCCCTGCTGTTTTGCCGGCTTTTTTTCAGCTGACTCTAAGTCACAGAGGCTGCAGACCAGTGCCAAACTAGGCTCTTTATCATCTGTTTGATCCCGAAGCAAGATGTAGAAAGTGTTTGTTATCTGCAAACAAACTATAGAAACAGGCAAACCCCTTTGTGAGGTACCTGTGCTATTGTAATGTTTGAGTGCAGGTAATATAAGCAGATTTCATGCCCAGGGTGTGACTTCCGACAATAACTCAGTAGAAATGATGTTATTGGTAAGAGCTGCTGGTTTCCAAGAAGAATAGGGAGGGAGAAAATAAGGAGGCTGTAAGTTATTTTTTGGTTTGCTAAAAAATGTTTTCATTTCAATTGTTCTTAAAATTATTTTCTAGGATTTGTATTTTGGATTCCTAATCCTGCTCTTAATCAGATTTGAGAGTCCTGAAAATCAGATACCACTCTTTTCGGTAGACAAAACATGAGGTATTTTTCACTTGTGTTTTAAGCAGGATTTTAAGTTGATGCATTTGAAGACTGACCTGAGTTAACCCTAGTGGGAATAAGTCAGAAGGTTCTGATACTGGCTTTGGATCAGGTTGTGCTCAAGATCTTCTAACTGTGTAAATCAGGAGCCTAAGAAGCCTCAGTTCATGCTAGTAGCCATCTGAAGAAGAGCTGAGACTGACTCAACACCTCATGGAGCTTTTGACTAACTGTTTTCTTGGCACCTTTGTAAGTCTGCCCAGTGTGAAGCACTGTGCACGGGGGAGAACATCTCCATCTGTTTTCTTGATTGTGTTTCAGTTCCTGTTCAGTTAGTTCAGAAAATGTCAAGATTTTGCAAACTCATGGTGTCTTGACTTGCATCAGGTTTTCATCCTTATTCCTTAAAAAACAACCAAACTGAGGAACTATCCCAGCCTCTTACTCATGTGATACGAAAGCAAAGACATGTCAATGTACAATGCATGCCTGCACCATTGTTGAGGAGGGTGTCTGAAGCAGTGTGTCATGAACATAAACTTCATGAGACTCAGGATAACAACTTAGCACGTACTCAGGATAAGTCACTTTAAAGGCTGTGGAGGCTGGGAAGAAAGCCTTTATTTGACTTCAGGGTTGTGACTGAGTTGTTAGATGAGAGTTTGGTTTCATCTCGGACTAAAGGTGAGCTGCAATTTTTGTTAATGAACAGAACATTGTGTGAAACTTCTGAAGAAGATAATGGACCATGCAGACACCTTTAACTGATTTATGGCTTCTTTGTCATTATCTTAGATTTCTGTGCACTTCATAAGGATAGGTAGGAAATAGCAGGCGATGTCCTGATTTTTTAAAAGAAACTTTCTGAGTGATCGGGAGATGTGGCAGAGCACCAATTTGAGCTGATTGCATCAAGTAAAAACTCAGTACTTGTTATGCCCATTTTCATTCCATATATACAATGATACATTTGCTTTCCTATCTCTGGAAATTTTACTTTTTTGTTACTAACCCGTGAGAAAAAGTAAATTAATTGGTGCTCCTTGACAGCCTCCTGGAGTTCTAACACTTGCATCTAACTTACAGTTCAAGTTTTCTTCATGATTTGAAATGTTTCACATTACTTCTGCTTCCTCACTCTCCTTTTTGTTCTGCCTGTCTGCCGTAGGAAAAATTCTTCCAGTTTTATCTGCTGTGATCTTTTAGGAAGCTTCAGTCTCTGGAGTCTTTCTTTAAATTCTTTAGTAAACCAAAAGCATTGAATTGTATTTGGGTGAAAATTCCTTTTCCTCTTATTTTTGTATAATACATGAATTGCATTTTGACTCCTGGAATTTCTGAAATATAACAAATATGGTACTATCCAGAAATGATAAATATCAAGCAAGCAGCCTCAAAGTAAACAGTGCATTTTCTGAGACTGCAGTTTTTGAGTCCATGCTAATGAAATAAGTGCTGTCCTGGAGAGGTGGTATTCTCCTTTCCATGACAGTTTTTACTTCTACTTTCTTTTGGAACACCTCAAAAAATTTAGCTCTTTATTCTTGCTGTACCAGCTCAAGAAACTCACTTGCTTGAAAATTCTTGCCTATTCTGGAAGCTGGCCCTTACTTAGGTGTATCTGGCTACACGTTTTTAGTAGTGACGCTGTGTCGTGACTCATCTATGCTCCACCACAGCACCACAGACCAGACGCCCATGTGAGCAGTGTAGTCAGTGGGAATGATAAGCTGATAGCATGTGTTCAGTCCCGCTTTCGTCAGAGTGCTGGAGTCAAAGTAGCACTAGTTTGGCTCAAACTGAACATCACCTGTTTCTCCAATCTTCCCATATGACATTTATTGTGAAAAAGGGTTTAAATGACCATCTATGTAAGATGTTGCTGAGCAGCCACGTGGAATATGTCAAACCACTAGGAAAATGACCATTTTTCATAAGATTAATAATGCCGAAAAGGAAGTGCAGTCTTTGTGGTTGAAGACAGCTGTTTAGTGGGGAAACATAATCCTGGGGACAGCTCATAGGAGCCAAGTCTTGCTCCGGTTTGTCAGCATGGCCTCTACGGTGGTTCATTATGGAAGAGTGGTGATGTTCTTGCCAAAAGTCATGATGCTAAACTTGTGGAGTATTTTTATTGTCAATGTTATTCCTAGTGACCTGGTAAAAAAGGAGGGGGTGCAAATGAAGTAACAAGAAGTGCTTGGACACACCAGATGATGTTGGTCTGCTGCTGCCCTGATGGCACAGAAAGCAGTCTGCAAACTTGTGGCAGGAGCCTCATACCTTTCTGTCTGTCCTGGACTTGTGAGGAGCCCTTTTTGCAGGGAAAGTAAAAAAAATCTGTAGAATTTTGAAGGTGCCTCATGCCAGAAGAAAACATATGCTTCAGCTCCATACCCTAAAGTACTTGATCAGCATTGTATATTTTATTGAGGTGCCTGGTAAGTATGCTTTTCAGGCAAAGATCCAGCAGTTCACTTCTGTATGTCTGTTATTTGCTGTCACCTGAAGAACAGAATAAAAATCCCACAGGCACATAAGTTTTGTACAAAGTTCTGGGTATAATGCAACAAAGTGGATCCAAATTCTGTGGCACTGTATATTTGTGCAAATGTGCGTGTTGCATAGGAATAAATGTGACAGTGAATTAATACAGTGTTGATAATAATATTTTATGTTACCTTTATTGTATGTCTTCCTTACAGTCTTGGATGATCTTCAATTTGCTGCAGAGTTTAACTGTCTGGAGAAAAACTGGTGTCTGTGTAGAGAAAGCATGAATGGTTTGTGGCACTCAGTGAGAAAAGAAGTTTAAAATCATGGTGTAAAGCATTTAATGATTGTTTAAAATTGACTTAGGGAACAGACTGATGTTATATCTAATTTGATGAAACTACGGGTTATGGAGAAAACGGGGGCCCATTGCTGAGTAGTCCTTCAGCTTCCCTTGTGTTAGATCTAGTGCTCATGTGGATTCAGGGTAAATCAGTTGAACCAGCCAGGCTGATGGGAAGGCAGCCACCAAGAGAGGGATCTAATGTTTTGTGTCTTGTTTTGAAGGTTATATGCAAGGTCTGGGTCCTTCTTGGAGAAGGAGAAAAGGAGATCTTGCTTTTCAGCAGTTGGCATTTGCACTATTAAGTATGTGTAATGTAAAACTTCATGCTTACGAAAGCAACAACATACTCATTTATATACCAATTTGTCGTTCAAATGTTACCCTGTGAGTGAGGGGACTATAACCCTCCTTGCTGCCCCAATGAACCCCACTTCTGGCATGTGGTTTTTCAGCCACATTTGGTGGTTGTGGTTGGTTCCAAGGTAGGGAATTTGACAATATGTCGTGCTTGCAGTTTAATTTGAGAAGTAAGTAAATAAGCTCCATTTGCTCTTGATTTTTTTTTTTCTTCTTTTTTGGTGAAGTTTTAATGGTAATTGTATCTGACCACATTTTTTTAATAATGCCAGATATATATATATATAGATATGTATGCTTTGAAACCTTCTTATACTACACAGTTCAACAAGGCATTTGTAAAACTTGCACAGTCTAACCACTGAACATACAAAGGTTCAAAGCACTTGTGCTTCCATGCTGCTGGCAAAATAAGACTACCTCTTAAATAAATTCTATAGAGAACTACTGTTTTAAAAAAAGAGATTCTTGTGGTTCTGTGGGAAAAATACCATTCCACGTAGTACAGAAACTGTAGCCAGTTTAATACGTTTGAGTTCCATTTTAAGCAAAATATTAACCTTTAAAAAAATCTACACATTTTATGAGTTCTGGGTGATAGCTGTTTCTTTCTCAATAGCAATTTTTTTTTTCTCACACTCATGCATAAAAGAAGGAAGTCAGAGCAGTCCAGATCACATCATCAGCTTAAAAACCTAGCTCATCCACTGATAATGCCAAAGCCACAAACACACAAAACTGTTTGTCATCTGATATCTGATCCTGGTCTAGGAGAAGTTGTGTAATAGGAGTCTTTCCTTTAATGGTAAAGGTCTAATTTTTAAATCTTTTTGAAATTACTTTAATATGCAATGCATTTAAATAAGTCCATAAATAATGGAAAATCTGATTTCAAAAAATTAAAAATATTGTCATGTAAAATTAGTTTAAATATTTCTTTATGTTATATATGGTTTATAAAATTTTTGTGGTTTTTTAAAATTATGATTCACTCAATTGGAGTATGCATAAGACTGCCATTTAACACAGACAGGAGTTTATATCAGGTGCTGGACTAAAGAAGAAAAAAAATATCTCTAATATAGCTGAAATGGATACCAAATACTTTGCTCTTTTAATAAGACAATTTATGCTTTTTTTTTAGAGCTTAAATTCACTTCCTCTTTTTCTGTTGACATGTTTAAGTTTACACTCTACCCTTGAAACATCTCTGAAAATACATAACACTGTGTAAAGAGCTGGTCCTGGGCAATGCTCATTCATTCATCCTCTCCATCTCTCCTACGGCTTTCGTGCTTATTATTGTGATAGCTCCATTAAAGACTGATTTCTTGTGTCACCTTTAGTTTAAAAGAAAATGTTTCATAATCATAACTGAGTCAAATGTCCAAATGAAAAAGTGTTTTTTCCCATATGCTTCTGCATAAAGCCGGCCTCTTATCTACCTGTCATTACCATAGGAGACATGGTTTTGTTTGTTTTGTTAAGTTCTGTAGCCAAGTAGTTATGCCCGACCAACCCAGCTGCCTTCTGTGGCAGAATGACTGGATTTGGGGATGAGGGCATAGCTGTCAACACCGTTTATCTTGATGTTAAATGGTCATTCTATGTTGTCTCCCACAGTATTTTTGTGCTCAAGTTGGGCCATAGTCAGGGTGGGCAAAGCAACAGTGGGATGGTGGGGCTTGGGCGTGGTGCTTAGTGCTGAGCTCTGCCTGGAGGCCGGTGGCAGGGTGGTCCCGCTGGGGCTTGTCTGGGGCCTGTTGTGTTTAACCTGTCCATCAGGACCTAGAGGAGGTGACAGAGGGCACGCTCATTGAGTTTGGAAGGGACACCCAACTGGGGGGACCTCAGGGGCAGGGCTGCCATCCAGAGGAACCAGGACAGGCCAGAGCGATGAGCCCAAGAGTGACCTCATGAGATTTGGCAGCAGCAAACACCAAGTCCTGCCTCTTGGAAAGAAGAGCCCCTTGCAGAGCGCCAGGTCCTGGTGGCAGTGAGGGACAGCAATGCTCCAGGCTCCATGGACAGGGGCATGGCCAGGAGATCGAGGGGAGGAATCAACTCCCTCCACTCAGCACTCATTAAACCTCATCTAGATACAGACTGGGTGCACGTTGGCAGCGCAGGCA
>NW_008825410.1:9115943-9147366 GCF_000699105.1 Pygoscelis adeliae
CTGCATGTCTTTCACACTTCACTGTCCCTTTTTTAAGAGTCCGAGTGGTGTTATGTGTTATCTTAAAAGTTACTGCAAAGCTTTAAAGTGCACAGAGAGTCAAGTTAAATGAAGAGGCATGGGGTATTTTCTTATCATTGATTGATGTGTTGCTGTAATACAGCAATGGCATAACTGGCTAAACAAAAATAACTTCCACAAAACCATCTAACATGGGGCACTGCCAACAGTGGTACCATCAGAGACTTGCTGTTGCTTTTTACTGAGTTTGAAGTTAATGAAAAGTTAATGAGTTGTAATTAAGGACTGAAGGAATTGAAGATTCTTTATCAAAGTTCCCAAATTCTGCTCGGTGAATAACAGTATTTGATAAATGCAAACGTATTGATTTATCCCTTATCCTAATTGCTATTCTGTGAATAGAATGGACATTTCCCCCCTAAATTAATAAAAGATCGCTTTTGAGGGTTTAATTAACTGTTCTTTGAATTCTTCATTCATCTAAAATTAAACTTCTGTGACAATTATGCAACTTTAAAAAAATTCCTTCTATGTAACATAAACTACAGAGGCATACATTGACTTGGCAACCTGTTATTAGCTTGCAAATGGAAAGACTTATGGCTGGAAAAAGCCAGCTGCACCTGTTGTTTTTGCTAAACAAATCACCCTGAAGTACACCATCACTCCAGCCGGCCACTCTGTCATTTGTAGTGCTAGGAAAGCTTTTTCTCATCAATAGTGTATGTTTTTTAGAAATGAGTAAAACCACACAGTTCCCTGAAGTCTAACTGGTATATTTATGATTTTAATAGGGTCTTATGGACCATTGGTAAAATAACGCACTTTGATTCATGAATAATATTAGCTATAAAGAAAAGTGTCTTAAATAAGGTTTCAGGGTGGTGGTGGTTTTTTTTTTTTTACCTCTCACAGAGCCAATCTGAGATTTGCGCTTTGCAGATTGCATGTGTCCATTAGCACCATGTTGAAATTTGACCTTGTTTTTTCATAGTAACCAAAATAGAAAGATTATCCAATTATAAACTTTCTGGAAATAATGGACAGTAATCACAACTGTGGTCAAGGAGGCTTCAGGGGATCACATTTGCGTGTCAGCTGAGCATAGTTTTAAGTGAATTTTGTGCTGTCCTGGACTGGTGCTGAGGGCTGCGCTCCACTGGGGATGGAGGGGTGAAGGGGGCCTCTTCCCTAATATTCTGTCAGGCATTTGGAAAGGGGAGAGGGATGAAGCTGCTCCACAAGGAAGATCCTCAGGGCAGCTCCTTGCATTCGTGTGAGCGGGCAGATGGATATCTCTCTCTCATTTCCACGGAGCCCATTTCTGTAACAACTTATTATCATATATTCTCTCCTACTTGAAAATATGCCTAATGTGGTACTGCCATGATAATTGGCAGATTTTTTTCCCTCTTTCTTTTATCCTAATCTCTGCCTTCTGATAGCTGAATCTTTGCTTCTTTCCCCTCTTCTCTGCCCCAAATTGCCTTTGTCACTAGCAGCTTCCCCAGGGGACCGCTCTGCGCAGGCGCCCGCCAGGCTTCCTCACCATCACATCTCAGGTGTGCCTGATGGGGGATATCACCCCACAAACTGCAGGGCTTCCTTTTCGACAGGCTTTGTAGCATAGTTAACACAGTAAAACTTGATGCTCAGTAGAATAAATGGAAAGAACAACCAAAGGAGCAACTCTAACTGCAAAGTCTGGTGGCTGAGTTAGAGATGGTACCAAGGCTGATGTATAGTATAGCGGCTACTGTAAGATAATTTAAATATGCCATAGTGCACTTGGAAAGTATAGGATTAAATCCTGAATCGGGACCAGACTCTTATTATGTGGTTAGGTTCTGCCAAATTAAAATTACCTGTGCAATTACATTTGAGTGTAGAACCCTAAATGGGTGGATTTAATCACTAGAATGAAATTGGTGTTAGTAAGGGATAAGTGACTGTGATCTTATTAGCTGCAGAATAGACAGAGGTAGTCGCTGCTAGTGAAAGAAGATGGCTAATTTGTTTGTGCAGTAGAAAATTGTGGGGAAGCTTGGGAGGAAAAGTTTAAGCAGAAAATGTTCCAAACCATTGCTAATTAAAAAATATTTTTCTTTTTTTCTGTTGCTGTATAATGTTGCTCTTCAAAAGTATTAAGATGTATGTCATACTACTTGGCAAGTGACTAAGAATGGGATTATTTTATTCAGCTGAAGACATCGCCATATGTGAAAGATACATTAATTAAGGTCTCATCTTTAGACCTGGAGGGGTTACTTGCTTCAAGCTAGCTTTGTAGTCACTGCCTCCATTTTTACTATGTTTTATGGCTGTTAGAATTGCAGAGTTGTTATATGTAAAGAGGGCAATAGTTTTCTTTAGGTTCATGCATTATCTGGGAGCTATTTGAATTCCCAGTTGCAAAACTTACTGTTGACGTGGGAGTAAATCATTTAGAAAATAGTCTTTAAAGGCCAGCAGAGATGGAAAAGATCCATTTAATTCTAATGTGAAATATGGAAGTTACTCAGATCCTATTCTTCCCCCTCAAAGGAGTTTTTATTGAGGTGAGAAACCTGATTTTCTTGACCCAAGTTACTCCAGACTTCCCCCCATACAGACCTTTTCACTGAAAGGCGTTTTAAGGACTATTAAAATGAGGGACATCATGAAAAGTTGCTCTCAGAATTTATAACATTAATTTTTAATAGCTTCTGAATTATTCTGTTTATTTTATGGTTCATATGATAACATGGTAGATTTGGTGGTTGTATTTCAGTGCAGGGAATTCAGGTCAGACTTGCTGAAGCCTCCCTGGTAGCAGACTGGTGCCTGTTAGTAGCACAGGAGAGCTTACTTGAGTGGAGTTATTGTTCTCCTTCCCATTCTTCCTTTTGCCTATTTTTCTTTCTGTCTCTCTTGGTTTGTATGTGTTTTTAAGTATATATGTCTGCCTGCTCTTTATGTAGCAGTCCTTACAGCATCATTTTTATTTTAACCCTTTAAGATAAATCAAGAATATATTGAAGTTAAATTTTTATTTTATTTGATTAATGCATCAGTACAAATGAAACAACTTTGAACTAAGACTGTATATTTTTCTCTCTTTTAGTCATTACAGCCAACCAATATAGCATCAAGAACAGCCAGATCACAGAACACTGTTTGGTAGAGCATAGTAAATAATGTGTTCTTTGAGAAATAGAGTATGCATTCAAAACATCATTTTAGCAATTTCCTTAATGGTTCTAGGTGGAAATGCTAGTCATGCAGTGTCCTCTTTATTTTAACTTGTGTTAACCTGCCTTCACAAATGTCCATTGAGCTTTTTTTCAAATGAGATTTTACGTTTATATATTGCACTTGGCATGGTCTCCAGTTTAGTTTTCCATGCAGAAAATAGTTTGGGGTTGTTAATAATGTACTTCATAGACCCTTATGTTTTACTGGTAGGGTTATTGGTTCTTTTCAAGATTCTTGTTGGCTGAAAAGACTACTATTTCAGCTTTCTTTGCTTCATTGCCATCTACTATTGTCTGTTGTTTGATCACTGTATTGGATTTTCCCTTTATGTTCCTGACGAGCAGTACCTAATGATGGAGGCTGGAGGAGCCATCAGGGTAGCCTGGATGCCACCCCAAATATATGCCAGAAATAAAGAAAACAGCAGTTGCTGCATTCCTAAAGCATACTCTGTGCTGCAGCCTTTTCAGACTTAAGTGCTAGTAATTGGGACCATTTGTTGTCATTTATGTAAATAAAGTAATGAATCATCAAATATGCAAAGCAGGATATTAAGTAATCTGCATAAAATCTCCAGATTTCGGAACATTTAGTCTCTACAAGTATGGGTAGATTGAAACCAGGAGATATCTTTCCAGATGGCTTGAGCATGTGAGGATGCACTGCCTGGGCTTTTTTGGGGAGTAGTGGTTAAATTCAGATTACCTGAACTATCATATATAGCTATATAAACACAAATAAATCGAGTTGCAGATTTCTTTATTGTTGTTTTAACAAACATGTTCATCTCTCCAGAGTTGCTCAGACAGCAAGGGATCGGGCAGCTGGCTGTTTGTAGACAATTTACTCAAACCCATGCAGTCAGCATTATGGGGCACTTGATATGTTGCTGTGAGGACAGTAAGTGACAGAAGGGAATTCAACACCAGTCACTTGCAATTTTGACACAGAAGGGAACCTCGTGCATCATATATGTTGCATTGAGTTAAGTAACACTGTGCAAAAAAGTAAAGCTTGCTGTAGTGTGATGATGCACATCTTAAATGGGACTTACAGGAAAGATACTTTTTTCTTTTCTGTGGTGGCCAAAAACACACATGCAAAAATACAACTCTCACATTTTCTTCCTTTGTCTCTCCCCAAACACTGGAAAAGCACAAAGATCACAGAAAACTGATCACATTAGTTTCTTGAAATATTCATTAATGGGTCTCTGAAAAAAATTGCATCTCACAAATAGACGAATATGTTTTTCTTCTGCTGCTGGCGAAGTTGTCACTCCAGGGCTGCTCCCGAGAAAAGGACACTGGGTTGGTGTAACACTCTCTTTCTGTGCCTGTTTGCAGTTTAGATAGTGGCTCTGGCTAATTATTTTTGCTTTTAAAAAAAGCCACAAAATGAATTCTGGTCTGAGTTGTTATAGAGAGTCCTGTATCTGCTTATTTGCCTTCCCATTTCCATAGACCTGTGGAGATTTTTCTTTACATCCAAGGTCTATGGTGGAGAAAGATTGTGATAGTCCAGTGCCAGAACTAGAGGCTGCCCCAGACAGCTATTCTTTCTTACCACCTTCTTCAGAGGACGACCGTTATCTTCCCATTGTTCTCTTTTCTTTGTAGTTTGCCTCCTCCTTATGAGAGCATCCACCGTGGCACCCATTCCTGAGGGTGCTGTTGATGGGACTTCGCTGGATGAGGAATAGCTAGAATTCTTCATGTGGGATATGAGTGGATTACCTTCACACCTGTAGTTTGTCCTCCTTTCAGTCACTTCTTTTACTTACTTCTCCCATTTTTCAGCCCATGTGGGTGATGTGGAACTTTAGGATAAAAGAGGAATATTGAAACAATTAAATTGGTTTATCTCTGCATTGCCCATATGGGCAGAATTCTGTCAATCAAGGTTTGCATTTGTCTCCTGGCATATCCAGTCTGTTCCTGCTTCCTACCTGTTTCCTTTTTTCTTCACTCCAAGACTTCATTCAAACCATCATATGGGCTGATTTTCTGGAAGGCATATTTTATCTTCTGTAAAACTTTAAGCTTTCTCCATGTTGTATTTTTGATGTGTTAGAGCTCTTTAAAAGGTTATTCTTTTATTAAGAGGTGGTCATTTGAAAATGATGATGCAAAAAGCTAGAGAAGGCTGCGGATATGCTAAAACAAATTAGCAACTAACATTTGAATCTAACATTTTCTCCCGAGTAAAATGTCAGTGTAGTGTTTCATGTTGCTCCTCTCCCTCCCCTTTTTATAGTGGCATTAAAGACTAAGCCAGCCATAGTTTCACTTATATAATTTCAGAAGAGATTTTGAAACTTCGATGCTTTTCTCTTTTATTAAAAAACTACTAATGCTATAAATTTGACAAAAGATATTTTTGTGCACATCTTTAAAATGCTTTAAGAATCTAATGTGAAATAACTGCAGATGTGGAAGGCAGTATTCATATGTTATTTAACAGTGAAGTAATAATGGTAATGATCCGCTGTGATTTATAGCTAAGGGGCATTCCTTTAAGAACGTATTAAACCTAAGTTCTCATTTGGTTTGATTAAAACATCAGAACAAGTGAAACAACTTTGAACCAAGATTGTATAAATTTTAGCTCTTTTAGTCATTACAGCCAACCAGTATAGCACCAAGAACAGGCAAATCACAGAACTCTGTTTGGTAGAGTTTAGTAATAATTTACATACGGAATAAATTTTTTAGTTTTGTATTCTTCTGTGAGTGGTTGATATCTAGAAAAAGGTAACATTCTGCAAAAAAAAGTATTTGCTTTGAGTTGCATGGGCAGCTGCTCACAGCTGATTGCTCCTTCCGGAAATGCTTAGTGATTAACATCATTTCATCAGGATAATGTACCCCAGCCTGCCGTCACAGTTGGCACCAACTGGAGATCTTAGCAAGAGTCTTGGCAAATAGTTCAAATGTTACTGGCTGTGTTTGCACGCGAATGCCCCACTGCTTTGTCCTTCTGCACCGTCCATCCATGGGTGGATGCAGTTACGTCTGTGCAAGTGTGCTTAGGCTCGTATAACCCTTCAGGTGGGGAAGGGAACCAAGTGAGGTCGTCAAAGGCACCCTGAGGACAGAACACCACCAGGTGAGGTATAGTAGTCACGTAACTATACTGGTTTAGAAAAACTGTAACCATGATATAGTTCAAATATGTGTAAATGCTTTGTTAGTAGGCCACAGACCTGTGTACTCAGGCAAATACAGGACTTCGAAGGTCTTGAACCAAAGCCAAATATAAGATGCAGAAGTGACAGAATAATAAAGAAAATTCATTCTGCCCTTACTGATGGTATTTCTGGTTTTGGGGCAGAATAAGGTGTTCAGATTCCACAGCTGTAAAATCTATCTTTAAGAAAGGTTTTGCTATGGTTTAATTTTCAAAAACTGGAAGAAAAGGAATTAAACTAGACCTGAAGGGTTTTTTTCCAATTTTTATTTTTTTTTTTTTTAAGTCTTGGAGCTGAGATTAAATTTTTATGTCCGAGTAGTAAATCTCTGGAACAGGGTTTCCTGATAGAAATGACAACTCTGCTTTAATTATAGCATCTTCTAGGCAGCTATTATATTACAGCAGGACCCTTAACAGACTTTTCTTTTTAAGACCATATTAAAGAGTAAGAGGACTTGCCGTAATTACAGCTTGCTTTCTGTTGGGGGGTTGACCTGTCATTGAATGACTGATTAGGTTCCTTTTGCGTGGTTTATTTTTCCAGGAAGAATCTTTTTAGATTTGTGTGAGTCTCAATATATTGAACATGAAACACCTTCTGTATTATGCAACTATTTCAGAAATCTTACAAAAATAAAACACTGGCACATAGTTCTAAGACAGCTTTAACATCTGCAAAATTATCTTGTCACTAATTTTGCATGCTTCAGTTACTAGAAAATGTACCTTTCTGAAGCACTAAACTTTTTTTTTACCACGACATACCTATCTGTGACTTGCATCTGAAATTGTTTTCATCACTGATCTTGTTCTTTTGGTGCCTATACATTTATTTCTCATTTTGCGCTGAAAATGTTATGCCATCTGGTTACTTGCTCAATTTTGTAAAGAGAAGACTTCATTAATTTATGGTTTTAACTTCTGCACCTGCAACTTCCATTTATTCGTGTAGCAGTTGTTGCCTCTCAATAGTTTAGAAACAGTCTGCTGGATTTGAAATATTTGTATATGCATGCTTCTCTCTTCTTTAGGTAGTTGCAGGCCAAAGTATGGGAGAGGATTTGGTGAGGCTGAGAAAACACCACATCCTAAACCGTACGGCATCAGCTGCCAATTTTTCCTGGTTCACGTGTGAGGGATCCTCTCCCCTCCCCAGCTCCTTATGTGAGAATGTAAACTAGAACTTCATGGGTGCCCAAAAAAGGAAATTTCAAGCTTTGCAAATGCTTTGTTTGGATTAATAACATCTCTAGTTGTGTTTCTTTTATCCCAGGGGGCACAAATGTTACCTAAGTTAATAGCAGTATAATAACCTATTTAATATGCTATGGTAAAAATACCTTCTGTTAGCTAACTCTTAACAAATTCTTGTTGTCATATTTCAGCAGTTATTTATTTTCTGGGCAGGAAAGAGGAGACTTGTATTTTGAAACTAATAGGATATTGTTTTAAACAGTGTATGGAAAATGTATGGTATTCTAAAAATATTACTTGTTTACATATATGTGATTATTCAAAAGCATACACTGCACTGTTGGTCCCTTAATATTAACTTCTGCAGTGTGAGACAGTGACAGAGTTTATTCATTAACCCAAAGCACTAGAAAACTTCCCACAGCACTTCACGAAAACCTGACAAACGGAACTGCTTTTTGCTTAATGATATGTTACATCAGTACGATGTCTCTACCTAGCTGAAGTTAGCTATCTGAAATCTAAGGGAAAAGGGGTTGGGTTTGTTTTGGGCTTTTCGCTTGTTTGTTTGTTTTTTGGTTTAGGCTTTTTTTGGTTTGTGGGTTTTTTTAAGTAGTTCAGAAGAGTACCTTGGGGCTTCAGAAAGCCTGAGAGCTGACGAAAGACTTGCTGCCTGGGGAGCTGCATTAGGAACCTGTGGTGGAGGGGTTGGGATGGCAGGGAGGGACCTGGCCCACAGCCGAGGAGAGCCCAGGGCTTCAGGGGAGCTGGGATGGGGAGAGGACCTGTGCAGTCAGGATGCGAGTGATGGGGAGCTGGCAGCAACCCTGGGCTGCATGCTCTTGTGCTGTTTCATCCCATGAGTGAAGTGATTTACTGCGTCTACATCCAGCCTGAAACACAATCAGCTAAGCAACCTGGGGTGGGTTTTTTGGGTTTTTTGAAAGGTTCGGTGCTTATTGCTGGAATCACCAGCTTCACGTCTCGGAGCCTTTAAAACAAACAAACAAGACCTTTTTTGGGAACACTGTGCCACAGACTGCAAACAGCTAAATGGAGTAATGACCAGAAAGGAAGCAAATCCTCCCAGAAATGGCAATCAGGCATGGGATAGTTTAATTTCTGGGACTTCGGAGAAAGAAGGTTGGGCATCTACTGTTGGACAGATTTAAAGATATTTAAGCTTCCAGATCATAAATGGGCTCTGAATATATTTGATAATACAGAATCACAGAACAGTCGGGGTGGGAAGGCACTTCTGGAGATCGCCTAGTCCAACCCCCAGCTCAGGCAGGCTCAGCTACAGTGGTCTGGTCAGGGCCATGCCTGGTTGGGTGTTGATTATCTCCAAGGATGAAGACATCATGACCTCTCTGGTCAACCTGTGCCAGTATCTGACCACCTTCACTGTGTAAAAAGCTTTTCTTATTGTCGTGGTTCCTAGGAAGAAAATTAACTCTATCCCAGCCGAAACGAGGACACTTATGTTATTTATCTTCCTTGTATTTCAGTTTGTGCCCATTGCCTCTTGTCCTCTCTCTGGGCACCACTGAGAAGAGCCTGGGTCCATCCCCTTTCATCCCCACATCAGATGTTTATGCACATGGATAAGATGCCCCTGAGTCTTCTCTCGTCCAGGCTGAGAAGTCCCAGCTCTCTCAGCCTCTCCTCACATGACATAATGCTATTAGGCACCTGATTTCTATTCCGGTACCTAGATATTACTGAAAATGGTTGTCTTCGACTGGAGTATTCTGGGAATTTCCCGTGTTTGAGGAATGTGTTTGACTCATCCCATTTCTGCATGGCTCTGTCTCTGCTGTGCAACAAAGAGCTTCTTCCTTGTCAAAAAATGAATGTTGATCAGGATGTTGCTGCTGTCTCACAGTGCAGAAGTGTCACCTTGATATCCGAACGGACAAGACTTAGGGCCCAGGCTTTTCCTGGCAGAAGCAGATGATTAACGTCTCCCTTTCCCATCTCTTGTTGCTATGTTGCTATAGAGAGAGCCTTAGGAAAAACTTGAATTCATGATGTCCTTTCTTTGCTTTGAAATTAAATTATTTTAAGTTTACAGGTAATGTGACTGTCTGGTTAGACTCCTGCTTCACTGATGACACTGCTCTTTCCGAGAGCACCCTGTGCTAAGGGTGCTCAGTTTGGGTGAATGTGCAATGTGCAATAATCTCAGTAGGATTTCGCCTTAGCAGTATTGATTCGAAAACTGAAACACCATTGTTTATGTTGTCAGTCAGAGCTGGATTTTGTATCACAATTGTCATGTGTTTGGGAGAATTAAAATATGTCTATGTAGGATCAGTGGCATTATTGTCACTGCTTAAAAACTCTTCTTAAGCACAGAGCATTTGCGTTTGGTAAAGAAATCGTAGTGGAATATCTTCAAAATAACTGTTTGCAAAACAGTCCGAGATCTTTAGAGGGAATGACAGTACTTCTTAGGCTCAGTAGAACTGAGCTCTCACATACTTATTGGCTTTCACTTTTTCTCTTCCTTCTTCACTCATTCCTCACTCCAGTTACGTGATTAACTCTCCATTCATCTTCTTGTTTCACTCCTGTTTCTGTTCTCCGTCTTCTTCTGCATGACCAGCTGTGCCTGAGCACTGCTAATCAGCCCAGAGTTACTCTCCTGTCTGTCAAGTCCCTCCTTGAGAGTTGAAGTCTTCCCACTCACTTAGAGCTTCTACTGTGTTGATAAAATAATATGCAGAATATTATCAGTATCATGGCAAGTCTTCTTGTATTGCACTTAATCTGTTCCATTCTTGATGGGGCAACAAAGCAATAGACAATATGCTTTATAGAGGAAGCATAAACAATTACCTCTTTAATGTGGGACTCTTGAAAAAAAAAAAAGGAAATAGCATGCAAAAATATTTTACTACATTGCACAATTACCATCTCAGAAAATGAGGAATGTCTGTAATAATTTAGTAATGTTTTCCTTCTTTTTGCTTGTTAAGCATCTCTCCTAAATAACTATTAGTACTTTAGCTCCGGTAGTATTGATATGCTTATGTTTGTTCTAGCTTTGAAAGAAAATGGTCCCTCATACTCTGTTATTGATATAGCATACTGGTTGCCTGGGATATTGAGGAATACATTTTAAAATTCAGCGTGAAGATTTTACTGTAACTGTAGCTGTGATGTTTTCTCTTGTTTACACTGTGTTTTTTTTCTTTAGAAATTGTTTGCAAAATTACGGTGGATGGAATTTTCTTTTCATGTGACCAAATGCTCTGTGTCTTGCCAGCATTCACAAGCGCAGGGCTGGCAAAGAAAGTTAGGCAGGCTTTGCCTAGGCATTTTCAAAGAAAAGCACCCAGGAACTGAGGTTTGAAATAATGTAGCCTGAGGTCAGGAAGTTTTTCTTTGGAAAGTCAGTAGAGAACATGGTTATTTGTGGTGTGCAAGAATCCAGGTTTTTTTTAGGTGTATATGTTTCAGTGAAAGAGGAAAGTATAATGGGCAATATTCTGTGCAGTGTTGTTTCCCAAGCAATGCCAGTTAATAATAAGGGATTTGGGCCATTTTTCAAAAAGAGATGATATTCACTGTCAATCCTTCATTTATTTTGGTGAGTTAGAAAATACAATGGTAGGAGAATATGCATCATTTAATCCAATTTAAGCTTGCACCATGCTTAACTCAAAGAGAAGTGGATTCTTGACATCAGGCTACCGTATAGCGCTGAAGCGGTGCGGTTTTGGCGCACAGTGAAGAAATCTGCTAAAACAAGAAAGCGTTTGTTTGAGGGAGAGGGTTGGGAGACGAATGCGGGAAGGTCCCGCACGCAGAGGTAACCCCACGCCCGGGTGGTTTTTCACGTTGTACCTGCGTAGGTGGGGCATTCCCCTTCTGCTCTGGTGCTGCCCCATGCCTCATTGGTGCATGCCAGGATCCTGAGAGAGTCCCTGGAAGAGCATCTGCTCCCCATGGTGCGGTTGGGACTCAGCGCCGGAGCAGTGTCATCTGTTTTACCCCAGCACACATTTACATTCCACAGGTCCGGGAAACTGTCTGCGTGACCACCCAATGCCTGGTGTTTAAAACTGATCGGACTGGCAGCACGGCACTTCACATCCAGCTGCGCTGCACACACGAACTCCCCAGCCTCTGTGCTGGAAAGTGAGCTGGGAAGGATTTTTTCAGAAATTGCTTTTGGAGCAGGTACATTCCTGCACAGGCAGAATGTCCAAACCCTCTCGCTTGGCTCGTGCCAATTTTTCCTGGTTCACGTGTGAGGGATCCTCTCCCCTCCCCAGCTCCTTATGTGAGAATGTAAACTAGAACTTCATGGGTGCCCAAAAAAGGAAATTTCAAGCTTTGCAAATGCTTTGTTTGGATTAATAACATCTCTAGTTGTGTTTCTTTTATCCCAGGGGGCACAAATGTTACCTAAGTTAATAGCAGTATAATAACCTATTTAATATGCTATGGTAAAAATACCTTCTGTTAGCTAACTCTTAACAAATTCTTGTTGTCATATTTCAGCAGTTATTTATTTTCTGGGCAGGAAAGAGGAGACTTGTATTTTGAAACTAATAGGATATTGTTTTAAACAGTGTATGGAAAATGTATGGTATTCTAAAAATATTACTTGTTTACATATATGTGATTATTCAAAAGCATACACTGCACTGTTGGTCCCTTAATATTAACTTCTGCAGTGTGAGACAGTGACAGAGTTTATTCATTAACCCAAAGCACTAGAAAACTTCCCACAGCACTTCACGAAAACCTGACAAACGGAACTGCTTTTTGCTTAATGATATGTTACATCAGTACGATGTCTCTACCTAGCTGAAGTTAGCTATCTGAAATCTAAGGGAAAAGGGGTTGGGTTTGTTTTGGGCTTTTCGCTTGTTTGTTTGTTTTTTGGTTTAGGCTTTTTTTGGTTTGTGGGTTTTTTTAAGTAGTTCAGAAGAGTACCTTGGGGCTTCAGAAAGCCTGAGAGCTGACGAAAGACTTGCTGCCTGGGGAGCTGCATTAGGAACCTGTGGTGGAGGGGTTGGGATGGCAGGGAGGGACCTGGCCCACAGCCGAGGAGAGCCCAGGGCTTCAGGGGAGCTGGGATGGGGAGAGGACCTGTGCAGTCAGGATGCGAGTGATGGGGAGCTGGCAGCAACCCTGGGCTGCATGCTCTTGTGCTGTTTCATCCCATGAGTGAAGTGATTTACTGCGTCTACATCCAGCCTGAAACACAATCAGCTAAGCAACCTGGGGTGGGTTTTTTGGGTTTTTTGAAAGGTTCGGTGCTTATTGCTGGAATCACCAGCTTCACGTCTCGGAGCCTTTAAAACAAACAAACAAGACCTTTTTTGGGAACACTGTGCCACAGACTGCAAACAGCTAAATGGAGTAATGACCAGAAAGGAAGCAAATCCTCCCAGAAATGGCAATCAGGCATGGGATAGTTTAATTTCTGGGACTTCGGAGAAAGAAGGTTGGGCATCTACTGTTGGACAGATTTAAAGATATTTAAGCTTCCAGATCATAAATGGGCTCTGAATATATTTGATAATACAGAATCACAGAACAGTCGGGGTGGGAAGGCACTTCTGGAGATCGCCTAGTCCAACCCCCAGCTCAGGCAGGCTCAGCTACAGTGGTCTGGTCAGGGCCATGCCTGGTTGGGTGTTGATTATCTCCAAGGATGAAGACATCATGACCTCTCTGGTCAACCTGTGCCAGTATCTGACCACCTTCACTGTGTAAAAAGCTTTTCTTATTGTCGTGGTTCCTAGGAAGAAAATTAACTCTATCCCAGCCGAAACGAGGACACTTATGTTATTTATCTTCCTTGTATTTCAGTTTGTGCCCATTGCCTCTTGTCCTCTCTCTGGGCACCACTGAGAAGAGCCTGGGTCCATCCCCTTTCATCCCCACATCAGATGTTTATGCACATGGATAAGATGCCCCTGAGTCTTCTCTCGTCCAGGCTGAGAAGTCCCAGCTCTCTCAGCCTCTCCTCACATGACATAATGCTATTAGGCACCTGATTTCTATTCCGGTACCTAGATATTACTGAAAATGGTTGTCTTCGACTGGAGTATTCTGGGAATTTCCCGTGTTTGAGGAATGTGTTTGACTCATCCCATTTCTGCATGGCTCTGTCTCTGCTGTGCAACAAAGAGCTTCTTCCTTGTCAAAAAATGAATGTTGATCAGGATGTTGCTGCTGTCTCACAGTGCAGAAGTGTCACCTTGATATCCGAACGGACAAGACTTAGGGCCCAGGCTTTTCCTGGCAGAAGCAGATGATTAACGTCTCCCTTTCCCATCTCTTGTTGCTATGTTGCTATAGAGAGAGCCTTAGGAAAAACTTGAATTCATGATGTCCTTTCTTTGCTTTGAAATTAAATTATTTTAAGTTTACAGGTAATGTGACTGTCTGGTTAGACTCCTGCTTCACTGATGACACTGCTCTTTCCGAGAGCACCCTGTGCTAAGGGTGCTCAGTTTGGGTGAATGTGCAATGTGCAATAATCTCAGTAGGATTTCGCCTTAGCAGTATTGATTCGAAAACTGAAACACCATTGTTTATGTTGTCAGTCAGAGCTGGATTTTGTATCACAATTGTCATGTGTTTGGGAGAATTAAAATATGTCTATGTAGGATCAGTGGCATTATTGTCACTGCTTAAAAACTCTTCTTAAGCACAGAGCATTTGCGTTTGGTAAAGAAATCGTAGTGGAATATCTTCAAAATAACTGTTTGCAAAACAGTCCGAGATCTTTAGAGGGAATGACAGTACTTCTTAGGCTCAGTAGAACTGAGCTCTCACATACTTATTGGCTTTCACTTTTTCTCTTCCTTCTTCACTCATTCCTCACTCCAGTTACGTGATTAACTCTCCATTCATCTTCTTGTTTCACTCCTGTTTCTGTTCTCCGTCTTCTTCTGCATGACCAGCTGTGCCTGAGCACTGCTAATCAGCCCAGAGTTACTCTCCTGTCTGTCAAGTCCCTCCTTGAGAGTTGAAGTCTTCCCACTCACTTAGAGCTTCTACTGTGTTGATAAAATAATATGCAGAATATTATCAGTATCATGGCAAGTCTTCTTGTATTGCACTTAATCTGTTCCATTCTTGATGGGGCAACAAAGCAATAGACAATATGCTTTATAGAGGAAGCATAAACAATTACCTCTTTAATGTGGGACTCTTGAAAAAAAAAAAAAGGAAATAGCATGCAAAAATATTTTACTACATTGCACAATTACCATCTCAGAAAATGAGGAATGTCTGTAATAATTTAGTAATGTTTTCCTTCTTTTTGCTTGTTAAGCATCTCTCCTAAATAACTATTAGTACTTTAGCTCCGGTAGTATTGATATGCTTATGTTTGTTCTAGCTTTGAAAGAAAATGGTCCCTCATACTCTGTTATTGATATAGCATACTGGTTGCCTGGGATATTGAGGAATACATTTTAAAATTCAGCGTGAAGATTTTACTGTAACTGTAGCTGTGATGTTTTCTCTTGTTTACACTGTGTTTTTTTTCTTTAGAAATTGTTTGCAAAATTACGGTGGATGGAATTTTCTTTTCATGTGACCAAATGCTCTGTGTCTTGCCAGCATTCACAAGCGCAGGGCTGGCAAAGAAAGTTAGGCAGGCTTTGCCTAGGCATTTTCAAAGAAAAGCACCCAGGAACTGAGGTTTGAAATAATGTAGCCTGAGGTCAGGAAGTTTTTCTTTGGAAAGTCAGTAGAGAACATGGTTATTTGTGGTGTGCAAGAATCCAGGTTTTTTTTAGGTGTATATGTTTCAGTGAAAGAGGAAAGTATAATGGGCAATATTCTGTGCAGTGTTGTTTCCCAAGCAATGCCAGTTAATAATAAGGGATTTGGGCCATTTTTCAAAAAGAGATGATATTCACTGTCAATCCTTCATTTATTTTGGTGAGTTAGAAAATACAATGGTAGGAGAATATGCATCATTTAATCCAATTTAAGCTTGCACCATGCTTAACTCAAAGAGAAGTGGATTCTTGACATCAGGCTACCGTATAGCGCTGAAGCGGTGCGGTTTTGGCGCACAGTGAAGAAATCTGCTAAAACAAGAAAGCGTTTGTTTGAGGGAGAGGGTTGGGAGACGAATGCGGGAAGGTCCCGCACGCAGAGGTAACCCCACGCCCGGGTGGTTTTTCACGTTGTACCTGCGTAGGTGGGGCATTCCCCTTCTGCTCTGGTGCTGCCCCATGCCTCATTGGTGCATGCCAGGATCCTGAGAGAGTCCCTGGAAGAGCATCTGCTCCCCATGGTGCGGTTGGGACTCAGCGCCGGAGCAGTGTCATCTGTTTTACCCCAGCACACATTTACATTCCACAGGTCCGGGAAACTGTCTGCGTGACCACCCAATGCCTGGTGTTTAAAACTGATCGGACTGGCAGCACGGCACTTCACATCCAGCTGCGCTGCACACACGAACTCCCCAGCCTCTGTGCTGGAAAGTGAGCTGGGAAGGATTTTTTCAGAAATTGCTTTTGGAGCAGGTACATTCCTGCACAGGCAGAATGTCCAAACCCTCTCGCTTGGCTCGACCTTTGTCAGCTAATACGGCTCCTAAATCGCCTTCGTCTAGGAAAGAAGACTTTAACAGCCGATCACGAAAAATTAGGCTAGGTGAAAAGATTTTGAGAGCTGGCAGTGAAGGAAACCTGGTTAAACAGCATCAGCAAGAGCAGGTGGAAATCACAGAAGGGCTTGTGCCACGGAGGGCTCCTTTCCGGAAAGGTAACCAGTTATTTCATGCTGCAAAAGAAATAATCAAATGCATTTGCAATTACTGCCTTTTTAATAAACCCCAAACATCAATTATTGTAGAATAGGGGGGGTGGGGGGTGTATGTGTGTGTGTATTGTTTCTAAATGACAGATTCTGGTACATAAAGCATTTGTTTTGAAAATAAAAGGACTCAAAACATTTTTGCTGTTCATTTGTGGCTGGGTGCTGTATACAAGCTAAAAACGTTGGTCTGTCAAAGTGGTAAATCACAATCTTTTACAGTCTAAATGTGACCATGTATCGTGAGGCTTTATTTGAAATGATAATTTGAAATTATTTGCAAGCATGAGAAAGATTAAATAACATGAGAAAACAGACACGAGTGCAGGCACAGAATCTCATTCAACCTTGCAAGTGAAACTCCTGTTGGTGGGTCCTAAGGAGGGAGCTGTGAGTTGATTTCTTGTATAAAAACTGAACAGATCAAGTGTATTTGGAAAGGCTTATATGCTTTCAGAATGCAAACAAATGTGGAGGATAATATAAGATTATTATGATCTACTTTCACTGATCTGTTGAGCAATGGGCTGCAGGAATATTACCATTGCCTCTTTTTAACTTAGTTTTTGTGACAGTACTCCTTAGAACCGCATTCAAAAGTAGCCATTTAATCTGCACGGTGAAAAATGAGGGCAAATTGTCATTCTATTAGGAAATAAAAGTAGTAGTATTCTAATTGGACTTTTAATAGGTTTTATATTTAAATATGAATGAGAAGCAGAATCCCTTCAATCCAGAATAGAAATTGCCACCCCTCCATCCTAAATCCATAGGAAAAAAGAAGTGTAAATCGTAGACCTTTGTAACTTGAAACTGTGTATTTTCATTTCACACACATGGCATCCAAGGTTACAGTTTTTATTCCTGGCTGAATAAGGTTTAAAAGAACTTTTTTCTCCTGCAGTATTTTTATTATTTCACAAAGAAGGGAGAAGTGATGACACCTAATCTTACTCAGGGAGATGGATGATCTGTTCGTTTCTACAAAGGAAACTGGGTCTGAAGCACTTTATTAAAGGCAGAAGAGAGCAAAAAGAAAAACTGGAGGTGGGAGGGCTTAGACTTCTGGTCTCACTCACAGACCGTCTTGCTTATTTAGCGATGTAATGTGGAAAGTCATTTTTGATCTTGTGATGTATGCAAGGAATTAAAACCTTTATTCCAAAAATAGCAGATGTACAGTTTTTTCTACCCTGGTAACCAAATATTTATTGATGCTATAGTAAATGATGTTTCCCAGTCAAGTTTTTGAAATTTGAAAACTTTCATAGAAAACCCTGTAACAGTAGGGTTTTCACCAAGTTAAAGGTTTTTAAACAGTACTTTGTCCCCTTTCTGTTCTTTTATTTATTTGGTGCCTTGAGAAAAGGAAGTTATGTGGGATTTACGGAATAGCAAGTGTGTCCTTTTAAGGGATGTGATTTCTATGGAGCTCTTGGGGCCTGCTTTTACTCATTTTATTTAAATGTTTTTGGGCTATATAATGCTTTGCAACTAAAAGCAAGGGTTGCACTCACTGCTTAGTGTTTTAGGTTAGATTTCTCTAAAAGAAAAACCTAGTGGCTATCAGTAGTGCTGCAATCTGGCGTGTGGTTTTAGTATTTATAGCATGACGCTTACTGTATTCTGGAGCATGAATTAATCCCTGTTACGTACTGGCTTTCTGCATTGGGATGATTTGTGTACATTAGGCAAGATGTTACTGTGAGTTGTTTTTGCAAGAGATGTTGAAGAACAAATATTGATACTTCTGAAGGCAGGGTATTACAAGGGAGATGGAAATGCAGAGTGTGTGGCTTTTCTCTGAAAATGGGACTGGCTGGCTGGCCGGCCAGTCTCACTGCACCCCAGTGGAGTCCAAGCATTGGCCAAAGTGATTTGGAAGATGTTTTGTG
The DNA here is from genome assembly GCF_000699105.1 of Pygoscelis adeliae. Classification (NCBI taxonomy): domain Eukaryota; kingdom Metazoa; phylum Chordata; class Aves; order Sphenisciformes; family Spheniscidae; genus Pygoscelis; species Pygoscelis adeliae. Next base: position 9,134,288 of record NW_008825410.1, read on the forward strand.
GGAAGCAGGTGCAGAGCTGGATGGTGGAGGGGTGGCAGATATGGAAGAAGCCAAAAGAAACAGCGAAGGGTATAGGAGCCACAGGGCAGTGCCCTGGGGATGGGGCTGAGTAACGCAGGAGAGTGTCAGCCGCAGCTGAAGGCTGTTTGAGTGTTCTTGAGGAGGAAAAGAGGGAAAATGGGAGAGGTGCCAGAGGGCAGGTACAGGCTGATTGTGATGGCTGCGATAGGGAGCATGGTAAGGAGAGGCTGAGAGCTCCCGTGGGAAGAAGACTGGGTCTTGGAGGAGAAAAATGGGAAAGGAAGATTGGATTTTAGGAACGGGTGGGTTGGACAGGCTGGGATGGGGAAATGAGAGCAGGAGGCTCTGGCAGGTGGGGAGCAGGGTCCTGAACAGCCTGACATGGAAGAGGGGGATCTGTTTGACCAACTTTCATCTGTTGTCATGTAATGCCAGTGAAACCCTGTGGCCCTGTGTGTGCGCATTACCCCTTCAAATCCTGCTCCGTGCACAAGAGAACTACCCGTGACTGCTGGACTAGTTTCTACTAGTGAGCTTTGCATGTCTTCATGAGCAACACGATGGGATTTCTGGTTTCTCTGAAATTCTTTTAAATTAAAACCAAAGAGGTAAAATGCATGAATGGTGTCAATAGACAGCAATCCAGCAAAGCTCAGTGCTTAACAGACAGGAAATCCAAAATTGCAGTTACAGTCTTAATGGGACTGTAAAGCATGATGACCCATTTTAATTATGATTATATGTTGGGTTTTTTTCTACAGGATTCCTGCCTTGTGTTGTGCATGGGATGGGTTGTGCTTAACTGATAAGTTGGATTGTATAGGCGGGGGGCAGCTTGTGGCAGAGAGAAAAGTAGTCCTTGTAGGTAAAGCCATTAAAGGCTGGAGTCAATCTCTCTCTGCCTCTGCCACCGAGGTCTGTGTGGTATCGGACATACTGCCACAGCTTTCACAGCGGAATGCTGGCTGTGTGGATTTGCTTTTTGTTTTAGTTTTTGGATGTGCAAGTCTGAGACCACGGGTTCTGATTTGCAGTGCTGAACACACATAACAGTAACTGAAGTCAGTGTCAGCTGTGATTTTACTGCATGAAGTACAGTCTAATATGAAGGACTCAAGAAGGTCATCTTGTACTTATCTGTTACTCTTCACCTGAATTTGATGAACATCTTTGACCATAATTTCTCTAGATGCCAGCTTCTCACCTCGATAAAAAAGGGAGGAAGGGGTAGAATAAGATCCTTACTTTACAGGGACTGTTGTGAGAAGGGCATTTCACAAACATTTACCTACTTTAATACAGTAATGAAGAATACTGAGGCTCAGGCTACAAAATCTGTTGCTTGGTCGTCAGACTGAGGTCTGAGAAGCATGCGGTACATGAACCCCAAGTCCGCATCCAGAATAGTTAAGATGAAGCATTTGACTGCCTGCGTATGCAGTGAGCCCTGTTCATTTTGTGCAGAGAATGAGACGATGGCCCATGCCAAGGATGGGGGGGGTGGGGGGGATGGGGGTAAGGAAAGACTGTACCGCAGTGCATGTACACATGGGGTGGGAAGCAGGGTGGCAGAAACAGTCTGAGTTTTGGTATTTCCCATCTGGCAAGTGACTATCTTTGTAAACTCAACATCATTTTAGGATTTGCTGGTTTGAAAAAAAAAATGGAGATAGGTAAACCTTTCATTTTTCATTCTCTCTTTCAAGACTGAATCAATTAAAATATGATTTTTTCACCTCTGGGATATGTTACTGATAGGAGACCTTTATGAATTTCTGTCACCCACACTTTCCTCCAAGAAAAGCAGAGAATATACTAATGACTGTCTTTTCAATTTCCTTTCTCTGTCCCATTTTATTGAGTTTTGATACTTGCTTTATTATTTGGCTTCACATTGTTTCACTTTGCTTTATTTTTCACTCTATTTTTTTCCATTAGATTTTCCTCCCTGGTTTCTCCTCTGCACTTTACTTTGCAGACTATGGTAATTGGAATGCAAGGCCAATATTTTTAGACTAAAACTCTTGGTGTCTCATATTCAATTGGATCCAAAACTAGACAAAACCGGTTTGTCCCATCCCTAGTTATTCGATAGGGGCCAAAGGACTTTAGGGATATAGTGGGATTCATATCTATGGGCTCTTCATGCAAAGCAAGCAATAACAGCACCATAAAAAGTGGAATTAATTATGTTTTCCCCATTTTATTTTTATGACAAACTCCAACATAATGGAGTATATAACGACTGTATAATCCGTATGTGTATTACTAATTATCTCCAAGCTTGTTGTGGTTTTTAAATAAGGAGGTATTGAATCATGGGCAAAGTTTGGAAATGATTCTTTCTGACATTCAAGTAATATCTATGGTATTTTTAAGGCCAAGGAGTTTATCTGTCAGGAACTTCCATTTCACAGCATTTCCTGACAGAGATGTACCTACAAATAAAGAACACATGTAAGATTAGGGGTTAGCCTTCCAAGGAAGTTCATTATTAAAAGAATAGCAAAGCAAGGAATGTTTGTATTTAGCCTACAGTATTTATGTTTCCTCTGCAACTGTTTAATATTCATCAAGACAGAGAATGCAGATCTTATAAGTACTTGTATATACAAATGTTTGTTATCTCACAAATTTAATGCTGTCTTTTTTACTGTCAATATATATTTTTTTTGCTTTTAAAATGCAGAGTTTTTACTGCGATCTTAAATAAAAAAACAGAAATTTTACCATCTTGTACAGTAGTCTGAAAAACTATAATGAAACTAGGGTTGCTATCAGATGTGTGCATCCTAATACAGTTAATTGTTCAAAATTTTGAGCTTGAGACCCATAGATTTGCAAATTGATAAGGAATGTATTATTTCATTTTAGTATATTAGTATTAGAAAGGGACAAATATCATGGACCATTAGATATCAAAATACAAAAGAAATCTAGATAAGAACTTTTCAAGCTGGAAAAGAACATTATTAAAATAACTCTTGGAATTTACAATTGCATTGCAGAAACAGGGATCAGTTATCAGACAGTAGACATTCTCTCATCGCCCATGTACATTTATTTCTGTAACTGTTGATGTATGACTTCACCTGGAGGATGAATAGGGCAACCGAACATTCTTCCTTCCAATTAAGATTATGCAGTATATAAACTGGAGTTACGGTTATTGAAAACTGAACATCTGGACATTTGTTTAGGTAAGGAATGATAGGCCAGTCTCTGTTCTTATTTGCTATGAGATCATGACTCAGACCCAAGTATAAAGTATACTTTAGCTTTTTTTTAAGCATGATTTTCTGCAAAAATTTGTCATGTCAAAACACCCTGGCAGGCTTTCCTTCATCAGTAACCTTTTTACCCATTATCTGAATTTGTGCAATTATGATGGAGAGGTAGGTGTCTCAAAAATACTGCATTTCAGTGATATACTGTGTACACTGTATTCTGTACAGGATACTCTGTTCTGTACCTGTCAAACACTACATGTGTATATTTTTCTATAATTTTGTGGAAAATTGCTGGCTGGGTAGAGAAGGAAGACCTGATTAATATCATGTTCAGGGAAAAGCTGCAGTGCGTGCTCAACTCTTCTAACACATCAGAGAGTTCATGTGTGGGTGAGACCTCATGAAAGCCATACCCCAGGGACAAGCTCAGGTTCTAGCTCACAGCTCGGACAATTCACCAGAGAGGCAAATCCAGCCTGTGGAGGAGATTGCGTGAATTCCATGGAAACTTTTTGGAGCTGAATGCATGCTGCAACCTAAGTATAATTCAGTTTACTAAGTGAGTAGTCAATCACAGAAAAAAAAAGGTGCACTGGAAACCAGGTTACAGTAGTTGCACTGCTTACAGAACTATTTTTCAATTGCAAAAATATATTCACTGAAATCTCTTCCTTTGGGACCTAGCAGAATTGGAAGGAGAGCACTATACATCCCCTTGGGAAGCTCAGGATCTTCCATTTCTTATACTATATGGGCTAATAATACAGGATGGGAAAAAACCTGACCAAATCCCCCCACAGCTCAAGAAGAGCTTAAACCATCTACATGAGGGAATTTTGGAGAGGCTACAATTTTGGGGGAAATTAGGTATTATTTTTTTGAAGATTGATTTTTCTTTAAATTGTGTCTCTCTGAAATCAGTCAGAAGTTTTGAAGTTTAGAATAAATTAAGGAAATGAATGCACAGATTGTAGGTACTTAAGTGTTCCCCATTAATAGATCCCTGTTCCATAATGTAACTTATCAGTATCACTTTGCCATATGTAGGATGTAAGAATATATTTCATATAGAGTATATAACTTTTTCTGTATGTACAGAATTTATAGCAGTTTAAGAGTGTAGTGCAATACTTAAGTGCCGCAGCTGAACTGGAACCATAGTATTTCAGTATTAGAGGTTTCAGTAGATGCCAGTCAAACAGTACCATATAAATCTGGACTAATTTTGCAAAATTTGGATGAGAAGGCTCAAAAATATTAGTCCCACTGTCAAAACCCCCTAAAGTCTGGTTGTTTCTGCAAAACAGTTTTTTTCTTTCCAGAATTGACCCTATGAATATAACGTGTATAATTTTTGAATGTGTCCTGTTATCAAAACAAGAGCTAGAGTTTTGAATTGAAACCATAACTTTCAGATTTATGCCTTTATTTAATGTTGTGGATATTCTAGTAGACCGAAATATTACTTGTGAGTTCAGTTTTAGTAAGTTTATTTGTATGATATCAAGATGGGAATTGTTCTACAGTTGAGAGGTTCGTCTTTGAAAGTGGAAAGAGCCTCATGGAAATGTGATAAAAAAAAATAGCAATGCCCATGTATTTAATATCCCTTGTACTTGGTATGTTTATGTATCTTTTCTTTTTTGGTGGATGGACTGCAGTATTCTTCTAAACCAGAAAGTCAGCTCCTATCTTTTGTTATTATTCTTGCCTGCTAATTAAGTGATGAGATTGGTAGAACTTTCTTTAATCCAAATCCCCAGCGTTATTTGAAGCCCTATTGCATGGGTTTGAAAACCAATGTGAAAACTCAAATTACCTTGTAGAAGAGACTTTGGTTTAGGGTGCTTGTGCTATGGTGGGAATACCTGAGCAGCACCACAGCTGTGGCCAGCTGTTAGAAATCGGTGTCAGGCAGGATCATAAACTTTCAGATCAGTTTCTCTGGGAGATGCCAATTCCCTTTCAGTCAAAGCTTTCAATTTGAAACAATTTGGCTTTTCTTTGTATGATCTTTCCCAGAATTTGGATTCTGAGGAATCTCAGAGGACTTGGAAGTCTCTTGGTGAAAACAGGCCTCGGTACCCATACACAAACAGTGATGCTGATGGAAATGTCAGTGTCACCAAGCTCCTGAAGAGTCCCGTTGCTACCCTCCAGAGTCTCTCAGGTTAGCCTGCGCCTCCTCTGAAGTGGGATTTTCAAAGCTGGACATGGTACTCCATCTCTGAGTGCAGTGGAAGGATTATGTTACATTTCTTGCAGACAAATATTTGTAAATCCTAGTGCAAGTACAACTTTTTACACAATGGCATGGTAATGTTTTAAGCTTCTGGTTAACTCCTAGAGCCATTTTTGCTGTTAATCATCTTTTAAATCTTCTAAGCATTTGGAAGATTTCCTCCTGCCCCAGAAAGGTGATCATCCTAGCTGATCTTAATTCCTAAATCCTTTCTTGTGTTTTAATGTTAGGAACAACATTGGCCCTTTTCAAATCTTCTGGTATTTCACCCATCCTGAGTGAATTCAGACAAATATTAGGAACACAGACATATTCATAATTTAGTTCTTGGAGTGCCCTAGGATGCGACTCATGGGACCCAGCACACTGGTTTCATTCCTTCTCTATTTAGATTTTGTTGCTGGTATTAATTACGAAAGACACATGGCCACAGCTGACTCTCTTAGTGAAGTCTGATATGAGAAAGGCATTCAAAATTCTCCTTTCCCCATGCCATTTGTTAGAAACTGTCTTTTCCCACTGCGTAATGGATCCGTCTTCTCTTTGCTCTCCCTCTGACTACTAAGGCATTTATGCAATAAGTAGCCACCCAGGCCTGCTGCTCATTTTAAGCAAAGGTAGAAGACTTGGGGCCCAGTCATGATTTCACCCTTTTTACTCTCTCTGAAAAAAATGAAGCAGTTGCTAATGCTGCTTTAGGGGGAAAAAGAAAAAAGAAAAAGAAAAAAAAAAAGAAGAAAAAATCAAAACATCTGGAATGCACAGCTAGCTGGCTGGACATATGCAGAGTATTAATATCTAGATATTTAAGAACAGACAAAGTTGTACTATTACTGGGGAATGTGTGTTTTATGATATCCATCTCCTGCTGACATAGGCTGTGGTTGTGTCCTGGTTTAGATAACACTTGTCTTGAGCCTGATACTTCCAGTTTGTGAACAGGCTAATATCTTTGCTGCAGCTCAGACATACGAGAAGCTTCCTGGGCAGTGAAAACTTTGGAAAGAGACCTCCCCGACCTTCTGTCTTCCAAAACTGAGATTCATCTGCAGCATCTAGATGTGAGATAGATAGACTTAATTCAATTGTTTGAAATCAAACTTTGTAAGCAGCTCTTGTTGGAAGACACAGGAAAGGAGGTTTAGCCAGAGAAGGTGAGACTGCAGCCCCACTGTGTGAGGTGCAGGCACTGCCTGGCTAACATCCAAGTTTCAGAAAGAGCTGTCCTGCCTGGCTGCATCTTGGCCATAACCTTGCAGAGCCTGAACTGGCAGTTAGGACCTGGAATGTGCATCACCTCTTTTTGAGGCTGCAGATTTATCTTTTGGCGATGGTGTTCTGCCTGGCTGGAGATGCTCCCTCTCTCCCATTACATATGGTTGCCAGTGCCTGGCGAGTAGGACCTGTCTCTCTTTCAAATCTCAATTTCATTAGAGCAGAGGATAAATATCAAGCATAGCACTGGCGCGGGTGATCAAATAGCACCTAAAGGGGTTAAAATTAATCCAGAAGTTTGAGACCAAAGTCCAGCCTTCCCTAAAAATATTTCCAATGCAACAAGCCCTGTGCTGCCCTATCAGTTATTATTTTGTAACACAGATTTACAAATGAAGCCATGAGTGCATGATAAATGATGTCATCCACATGCTGGGCATTCCGGGCAGTATTAAAATCATGCATTCAGTTCGTGCACTAGCCATGTAAACTCATATGTTACACTTGGCCATTTTCCAGCCTGCACATCTCACTGTGCATTTTGCTTTTTATACTGACAACGTGCACACTGTTTGTAATTAACTGAGGCTCATCTGCCACCTACCTTGTGTTTCCCGTTGTTATAATGTACGCAGTTATGTGATCCAGTTTAGCTCTGTGCTGATTTACCTCTTATATTACCATTTGATCTCAGTTCAGATAATTATGCTTCCCATTATTCAAGCTTGAATAGCTTTGAATGCCAGTCTTGACCTCAGCGGTACTTGCTGACCTCTTCCTTCGCAGGGCTCTTGTAGCTCACAGCCCCACGTTCTGCAGTGGTTTGCATTGTCCATGGTTGGACAAGAAGCTCAGTGTGGGGGGAAGCTGCAGCTTTTGGGCAAATCAGACTACTGACATGAAAAGATATATTTACACATCTTCAGAAGTCCTTCAGGATCAAGGAAATGGTTTAAATTGTACTGCCTTGAATGATGCTTAAAATAGGTCATTCTGGCACCAAAACATCCTTTATACACCTTTGTAATGCTTATGCATGAGTACGTGATGCGTACCTCTACACAAGTCATCCACCTGCAGCTGAAGTAAACACATGCATCTCCCAGGGAAGTTTCTGGGGCACACAGTGGTGATAGTAATTGCCATGTAAATATCAGATTGGAGTTAGCTGGTCAGGAGATGGTTTTAAGTAGAAAAACAGTGTAACTAGAGCTTACTTGCTGATGACTAAGTGTGTAAAATACATAACTGCCAAAGCAAGTGGATGTTCTGTGCGCTGCTTAAGAAAGTGCAGAGAGGAAACCCTTCTCCCAGGCATTTGTAATGTGTATACAGAATTGATTTTGTATATCGACTGAATGCAGGTTATCCCAAGCTAAGAGGCTCATTAGTTTATGTGCAAGCTACCTGAGTCATAAGACACAGCTCAACTTGGTTCTTGAGTTGAGTACAAGACCCACAAAGTCAAAGGATCAGAGGCTGCAGTGAGTTTTCACTCTCCTTTTTTATTCTGCTCCAGAAAGCTTCTGCTATGTTAATCTCACATATAACACAATGGAAGTAATAGGTAAATGGAGGATACTGAAATAGCTCTGGAATGGAATCCTTAGATATTGAAAATATTATTTTCATTATAATCTCAAGCTTTCTGTCTAAAGATAAATACAGAAAGGTTACTCTTTTCTTCTTGGAAGTTTGCAGAATGGTTGCAGTCCTAATGAAGAAATCAAATTAACAGGTTTTCATTTTATATAGTTAAAGTTAAAACAGTGACTTGGTAATTTCACCTGAAAAATAAAATAATGTTTTGCCATTGCCTGAGGAAATTTATTTAAATGAACCTTATTCTCTTTGGTTTATAGTGTATTGTTTGTTTGGGGTTTTTTTATATCATCAATTTGATGTGTATCAATGCATATAAAGTAAATAGAAGTGCAAACAATACTTGTGCCAGTTAAGCTAGTTCTGTATTTTTAGAGGAGTTCAGAGGCTTATCAATCATACAGGTATTTCTCCATGAAAGATATCTCTGTTCAAATGCCGCTATGTCCTAATATAATCAAAGGCATAGCAAAGAGAAGGTTTAACTTACATAAATATTTTTGGTTTGTTTTCCATGCTCTTAAAAACTAGTCTTTGCTAGAAAATTATGACACAGTTCTGGAGAGTGATTGTAATTAATCCACTGCCATGCTTGTCTTCACAACTGGTGAAATTAGGGAATAGTCATACTTGGCATCAGGGCAGCTGCTGCTAGTTAGCTGTATGGTTTGTTGCAGACAAAACAATTCCTTCCTGCTTGACTGGCAAGTTATTTTAACACAGTGTAAATTAAAGATTTCAGTGGTGTTCCTAGCTGCTTGAAATCCCCTCGGGTGCCTTACTGACATGACCTCCTCGAACATAACGCTGATCTTGTTGCTTGTTCTGGGGGTATTAGGCGTTGCTCTCTCGTACAGTATGCCATGGAGCTACTCCCCGAAATCATCTAGGAGCTTCGTTTAGCAATATCCTCCTGTTTCAAGGATTGGGGGCCAGTGGCAATAGACTTGATCTCTCCTTCTACTCATGTGCTAAATCTATACTATGCATCCAGAGAAAAAAAAAGGTGACCTGTAGTCATCTTCTTTATTTAGTAATTCCTGTTCAGCCTTGCATGAAAACAGTAATTTTTCAAGAAGTCAAAATGGACTGCATTTTTTTTTTTAGTCAGCTAACCACTGAAAATGCAGAAAACCATCTTTTGTCAAAGGAGGGAAATTTCCACCAGTGCAAAGCCAAAAGCTTTAGGGACGAAAACGTGGGAAGCTCCAGGCTTCTTCCCTGGTCACTGGTACAGAACATCACTCCATCACAGCTGGTCCATGAAGATCCACAGAGGTGAACTACAGTAGTAGTTTAATAATGATTTCTGTATTTTCCTCTCAGTAGCAACACAGGAGTTGAATTTCAAATGGTAAGTTATGACTAAAAGCATCTATTTGAATTTCTTTAGTCTCTTCCCTTTTCTGTCTGTAAGCACAAGTCCTATTGCAGATGACAGGGTAGAGGTTTTTCCAAGCCCTCTGTGAAAATATCGGTAACATGTAACAGGTGTAGCCTTAATTTTCACTCTTGATCACTGCATGTTTGAGCATGCAGTCCTAACACCAGTTGGTCTTTTATTTTCTTCAAAAAGTTGTGTAATGTTTATCAGTACATTGACTTAAGACATATCCATGACAGTTGGAGCCGTTCTGTGCCGCTCCATGGCATGTAACAGCTCATATCTTTATATCCTATATAATCTATATATTTATTATATATAATAATTCTGATAAAATGTCATCTCTCAAGCAGAAGCCTTGTCACGCTACATATTTGAAAGCCAAAACCAACATTTACTGATCATTTTAAAATGGTGCTCATAGGATGTGTGGCCAATGAGCTTAAGCGTTCAGTAGTTTCTCAGACAGTGTTCTAGAGAGATATGAGAGGAAGTTTGCTCAAGTGTCCTTATCTCTTCAGGAGGCACATCGTATCTCAGCAGTAAGGAAATGCAACCAGCTGATGGGACTAGATATTCTTGCATCATTAAAGAAGCTAATATATGAGATGAAAGATCCCGTAGATTGTGACAGGACTATTTAAAGAGAGCTTCTTAACCCTCTAAAAAGGTTTTGAGTAAGTTCGTTTCTGGTTTTCATCTGTATGCTTGCTTAGAGGACAGTAAAAGCAGGTACAGATCCACTTACAGTTTGAATCATCTTCCATGCATATGTTTGCTGTAGCTGCCATGAAGGTATGTGATGAAGGTAGAAGGGGCTGACCTGCAGGCAGTGTCAATGTGGAATTGCAGTCTGCTTATTGCCAGGTCAGTGGATCCCTGGTCAAAAGATGTGCTTGAAAAAATATGCGCTTCGGTATGTGAAAATATAGATTCAACCTGTGTGGATGGATCAGTGAGGACTCCCTCACCTTAGCCATGCACCAGGGTGTCTTTAGGGGGAACAGGACTCCAGCAGAAGCAAGGGTTGGGTGGTAAGTGAAAAGCACTGTAAAGGAAGGAGATGAGGTGTGTGTTAGGAAACTCTTTAGAAGCTGAATTCTGACTGAGTCAGAATTGGTGGCAAAATCTGTGTCGTCTTTTCATTGTGCTGATATATGGTTAAAAATACTTGAAACGTTTGTAAAGGATTTGGAAATTTTTAAATGAAAGCTGATATACATGCAGACAACATTACTGATACTTTCAATGGAAAAACTGTGTGTCTGATAACACTTGTGTTGAAGATGGTAGAAGTACTGTGTAAGATCTCTTTTAAATTACCACAAAATTACTCCTACAGAAATTGATACAAATATCTTTTTTGTCTTCAGTGATTTTCTAAAGAACACACTGAGTAACATCAAAACTGGTTCTAACTACTTCAGCTCTAATTTTCTGAACTATGAGAAAAATTAAATGTTCATTTTTTCCAAGGATTGAAAGAAGTACGTCTGAGCCCTGGGCTTTTCTCTTTTACTTTCTCAGCTCACTGCAACTGTACTTAAAATGGACTTGAAGTAAACAAAGCAAGCACTCTCACCATTTATTATATTAGGTGATCTTAGCACAGGCAAGCCTTGTAAAATCAGCAGTGTGTTTAAGCCCCTTGGGAGCCTAGTAGCTAGGGAAAGGTGAGCAAGATATTTACACATTTTTTCAGAAGGGGAGTGCTATGAAACTGCCAGAGCTCTTCTCAGTTTCAAAAAGCAAAAAACCCCAAACAACCAAAGAAAATATTGGTTTTGGATGATGCAATATGAATTGCATCCTACCTGCTTTGGTACTAAACATTCCCATAAACGTTGTTAATTATCAGACCATTTTACTAAACCAAAGTGATGTGTATTCAGCAGTTCTATTAAGTGATCACAGTCAATATTCACAGATAAATGGATTTCAGTTTTTTGATGTGTCTTGATGTGTGGGACAACCAACTGTAAGGAGGGGAAGAAGAATGACTTGCGCTAGCTGATTTAAATCAGCTATTCACTAGCCAGGAAAATTTTTTGACTCAGTATACAGGCAAGTCCAAGTCCGTAGGCTTTGTCTTACAGCGAACAAGAATTATGGTTTCTCCTAGCCTTAAAAAAAACTCTTCTAGAGTGGGAGTAATGCAATTCCTTATTCATCTGTGGTTTTTGCTTTCACCTTCATCTATCCGTAAGAGTTGGGGTACCCTTCATTCGTCATTAGTGGACAGCCTGAGCGCCCGGTTGCTGTGTGTAATTGGTACCGTTTCAGCCCTCCTGCGAGGTTAGGAGCTGGGGAGCATGTTTCCTCGCCCAGGCACCTTCTGACGGCTGCACGCACCCGTTTCACCAGCCGAGGGATGCAAGGGCTCATTTCTGCGTTGTGTCCCACAGGCAGCAGTGAGTTATGTTTGCAGCCCCAGTCCAACTCGCCACAGTCTCATCTGGGCAATTGATGAGCTGCAAGGTTGAGCTACGATGAGGACACTAATACTTTATTGGATGTGGCTGTCTAGCAGGTGTGTACGTAATGATAGTAAATAACATTGACCAGCAACATATCAGCATGCTCAAAGTGTCACAATAATATAACACACTCTGGCTTAGGGTATATTTACTGTCTCTAACATTAGTTTTTAAAATTGCAGCTCGGTTAATCTAACGGTGTGGCTGTATATTTTGAAAGATTTCCTCTTAATATGGTAATGTGAGTATTACCTTTAAAAGGTTCAGTTATTTCTTTCATCCTCTTTCCAATATGTTTGACTCCAAAGAAAACCTTTTTAACTGTTTCTGCAGTTTATAAAGAAATGTGTCCACTTATTAAAGCCAGACATGCCATTTGTTAAAGGAATTGCATCCTGTGAGGCATCCTGGAGAATGTTCCTTTCATCTTTTAAAAACTGCTTCAGCTAAATAACATGGGTATTCGGTCTCCCCGAGTTCACTTAACGAATGCTGTAATGCTGACTTTAAAATAAATAGATATTTGGAAGGAGCACGTTCCTCCCTGCTATGCTGAAGTTCTGGTATTTGCAGTATGGTGCAAGATGCCTTATAAATGTTGTATCTGGACAATTCAGCATAATGCATCTAAAGACAACTCTTCGGATTCTTGAAAGTCTTCCCATTGTAAATCTCCACTCCCTGAGAAATCATTATGGAGGGCATCTCCCTGCCCCCCTCTAGTCTGATAATAGCAAAGTAGAAAAGCAAAAGTTGTAACTCATTAAATGAAATTCAACTTCTGTTTAATGCCTGTGGAACGTCACTGTAGATACAGGACTTTATGATAAGGGACTGGAGAATAGAATTTTGCCTTGGAAGGTGATGGGCAGCTTTAATTATAAGCAAAAACACATTTTCACTGCAAT
>NW_008825410.1:9147396-9154869 GCF_000699105.1 Pygoscelis adeliae
TGTTGTATATCTTGTGGGCTCTCTGTGGCACTTTCATCCGAAGATAAAATGGTGTTCCCAGGGCCAGCAGGGAGAGCAATATGTTTTCTTTCAGAGCTGCTCCTTGGATTGGAGCAGAGAGCTAGAGAAACTTGTGCTCTGAAGACTGCTTCCTTGTCGGATCGGTTGGTTTTACCCTGTCTCCCTCAAAGTGCAAAAGAAAATGAGGAGTGGGAGCTACTGGGATTTGCTGAAAGAATGTTTGTGGTTGGTCTTAGTATGTGTATGGAGGAGGCTGCCATGAGGTGTCAGCTGGGATGTGAGGTGTCAGGGTGTCTGGGAGTGAAGCTGATGAGCTGGACTGTTTTCATTAAAGTGGCTGTTCTGAAACCGTACACGTACCTGTGGTACTGCTGTGGGCACTCATAGCGCTTCAGTGTTTTCTAGATCCAGATGCAGCATTAAACCTCCCAAGAATCAAACCAATATTAAACACTGTCTGTGGGCTTGTGTTTAGAAGAATACAGAAAAAAGATGTTTAAAGGAATAGGGAATCCTTTTTGAAAGGTCACCAGTTGAATGGTGGCCCTCATTGTGCATCCCGGGTGAGCAGTTTGCAATACATCCAGAATTAATTCCTCATCTCTGCGATGGGAGCTGGTTTTCTTCTGACTCTCGCAGGGCTCTAAAGGTCTGCCCAAAGCCTGGAGTTCAGTGGGGAATGAATCATCTTTAGTAAGGTATAAGTGTCTGGGAATTGAATCAGGGTGGGGTTAAGTTCGGCTTAAACTCACGTTAGCAAAATGTATGAAACAGTGAACTGTAAGACATATTTCACAGGAAAATTCAGTGGCTCTAGCAGTACACCAGTGAGAGCTGCCAACATAAAATGTTCAAAAGCTATTTGTTAGAGACACCAAAATTATTAAACTGCTTAAGAATTATCTGGTCTCTGATATTGAGATTTTGAATCAGAATCTCTGATTTTGAGGTTTTGGTATTCATACTTGAGAATACCATAGATGTTCTTCATACATGATATCCAGAAACTTACTTGAAAAACAATAAAAAAAAAGGTTAAATAGTGAAATTGAAAGGAAGCTGATATCTAGTACAATCACACAGCTTACAAGTTTAAGCTTGAAGAAAAATGCCGGATACTATAAGGCTCAGGAAGAATCACAGGAAGTTCTTAGTACTGTATCAAAGCAAAACTGGAAAATGCATGGCTGCATTCATTATGATGTTATACTTGCATTTTAACCATGCATTTAGCAAGAAGAAATTTCCCATAAAAAAATTCCAGTGGTTTGTAGTTTTGTACTGTTCTGTCTATATGCTTACATTGATATAATGTAGATTTTGTCAATGTGTTTGAATATAGCTGAGTTTATGCTGAAGCCATTGCTGCTAGGACATACCAGCCCAGATAGATGCAAGAATTAGTATTTTTAGTTCAGTTGATCAAAATGGCTTGGAAATATGAAAGGAGTTGTAGTTTGGATAGTAAATAGTAGAAAATGTGACTGTTTCAGAAAAGGTGAAATGATACTCTGCGCTGGGTCAAAAACTGGCTGGACGGCCGGGCCCAGAGAGTTGTGGTAAATGGAGTTCAATCCAGTTGGCGGCCGGTCACGAGCGGTGTTCCCCAGGGCTCAGTATTGGGGCCAGTTCTGTTCAATATCTTTATCAATGATCTGGATGAGGGGATCGAGTGCACCCTCAGTAAGTTTGCAGACGACACCAAGTTGGGCGGCAGTGTTGATCTGCTCGAGGGTAGGAAGGCTCTGCAGAGGGACCTGGACAGGCTGGATCGATGGGCCAAGGCCAACTGTATGAGATTCAACAAGGCCAAGTGCCGGGTCCTGCACTTCGGCCACAACAACCCCATGCAGCGCTACAGGCTTGGGGAAGAGTGGCTGGAAAGCTGCCTGGCGGAAAAGGACCTGGGGGTGTTGGTCGACAGCCGGCTGAACATGAGCCGGCAGTGTGCCCAGGCGGCCAAGAAGGCCAACGGCATCCTGGCCTGTATCAGAAATAGTGTGGCCAGCAGGAGTAGGGCAGTGATCGTGCCCCTGTACTCGGCACTGGTGCGGCCGCACCTCAAATACTGTGTTCAGTTTTGGGCCCCTCACTACAAGAAGGATGTTGAGATGTTGGAGCGTGTCCAGAGAAGGGCAACGAGGCTGGTGAGGGGTCTGGAGAACAAGTCTTATGAGGAGCGGCTGAGGGAGCTGGGGGTGTTTAGCCTGGAGAAAAGGAGGCTGAGGGGAGACCTCATTGCTCTCTACAACTACCTGAAAGGAGGCTGTAGCGAGGTGGGTGTCGGTCTCTTCTCCCAAGTAACTGGCGAAAGGACGAGAGGAAATGGCCTCAAGTTGCGCCAGGGGAGGTTTAGATTGGATGTGAGGAAAAATTTCTTTACTGAAAGAGTGGTTAAACATTGGAAGAGGCTGGCCAGGGGAGGGGTTGGGTCACCATCCCTGGAGGTATTTAAAAGACGGGTAGATGAGGCGCTTAGGGACATGGTTTAGTGGGCATGGTGTTGTTGGGTTGATGGTTGGACTCGATGATCTTGGAGGTCTCTTCCAACCTTAATGATTCTATGATTCTATGATACCTAGAATCAGGCAGTATATAATTTCTTTCTTAGCCCCAGTTTGAGGAACCTGGAGGGTGAGGTACTAGCATACATTTGCAAGTGCAACATGAGCTGGATGGTTGTTTTGGGTGATGGAGTAGTAGATAATTTTGCTGGAAAGTTATACAGGATTATTGAAGAGAATTGCTAAGTAGATAAGGAGGGAAAATCTAGGACTCCTGAGAGAATAATTGTAGAAAGAAGCCAAAGAATTCTTAAGGTTTTGGGGGAACAAGAGATGGGAGACAGCTTTGGGATCATACAGCTACTTACATCTGATAAAGTCTAGACTATATTGAAGGGATAGTTTGAGATCTGGGTTACTTTATGGCAGTACTGACAAATGACAGAAATTGGACTCGTAGACATGATGAAAAAGAGAAGTAAAGAGGATGGGAAGTTTTGGCTGGGCTATGCATATGTTGTGGTGGTATTGTAAATGCATTAAAATGTTAATACTTACAGTATATTAATAGACCCATTGTTTTAAAATTATTCAGTGTTGTTCTCTCCTGTTGCCAGCATTTTAAGTGCATTAAATTACATAAGGAAATAAAAACGTGAGCACAGGTATCCAGCTGAGTTCCTGCATGTCAGATGGATGTCTAATACAAATTAAAGCACATGTTGGGTTTAGATTGCAATCGTTATGGATTACCTGCAGAGTACAGATGGGAACACCAAAGGGGATCTGGAGAAGCAAAAAGTTTGCTTCCTGCAAGGGTATGAGATACCTGAATCTGAAAAGAAACCAGAGAGGAACGGGAAAACGAACGCTATTTTGAGTGATAAATGACTTTGTGAGACTCCTGTTGGAGCAGATCAAGAGTGACAGTAAAAAGATGGGGAAACGGGGAGGTGAGAGCTGAGATGATCTCCAGTAGATCTGTCAGCTCTAGAGAAGGAGCATGAAGACATGAGAAGGTTGTGAAATGAACTGTGCAATGAAGAAAGTTTTGGGCTCTTTCATTATTATATGTCAGTAACAAAATAAGGTTATTGTCAGTGGGTGGATAATATGCAGCCTTCCTCATTTTATGGGATTTATGAGAATAGTTTTAAACTGATGAAATTGGATACAGGAGAAAGTGCAAGAGCGACCCATGTGATGCCTGTACAAGCCTTGAGGGCACAGGGAAATCAAAATTGGATAAATGAGACTACAGAAGTGGATAAAGGAACAACATTATTAGGTGATAGCTAGCAAGAAAAAACAAGTTCCACTGTTGGTAAAAATTGTGACGTGAAGATACACTTAGTGAAAGGATCCCACCTCATCTGGCTGGTCAGATGGTGAGGTCAGTGTGAATCAGGGAAGTGTTGGTGCATCAATGTAAGGATCCAGGCAGGTGCATGGAAGCCTGAGGGCTATCTATGCCGAGGGGAAAAGAGATCCAAAAAAATGGCAATGTGTCCAGGAAGGCTTGTATTGGCAAGTGGATTCGGTTGGGTGTCTGTGCACATTAAAGGCATAAAGCTTTGAGAAAGGGAAGATGGGATCAAATAGAACCTCCTGGAATAAAAAACATTTGGAAGAAAAACTAAGATAAAAGCGCTGCTGAAGTAGTGTTACAGTAAGCCAAAGGTGGATGGGAATAAGGACAAGAAGAAAACGACTCGGAAACTGCCATAGGTCTGTAAGGTTTCCAAAGGACAAATATTTGAGAACTTGCAGACAGTAGTTGATTAATCTAGAATAAAAAGTGCAGGGACTACTATGTAAAGCAGGCATGAATGGCATATTTAGTCAAAAGGTCAAAAAACTGCTGGAATCAATATAAATATACGATTGATATACATTGTAAAGAAGTTCCCCATATTTCACTGAATAATAATCATCCTAAAAATAGTATTAAGCATAAGCAAGCAGTTTGCAAGGAATGGAAAGAGGATTGACCAATACAGAGAACTGTACCTTAAAGATCAGAAAACATGGGAATGAATTGTAAATTTCTAAGAATCCGGATTTAATGATTTTTTTCAAAATAAAAATTATAAAAAGTAAAGAAGAATGGAAGTGCAGTCAGTGTAAAAAGATGAAAGTTTTGACATTAGCAGTGATACAGATGGACAGGTTTTAGATGTAATGGGTAGCATTCCTCATATTTTAATGATGCTATCGAACCTGGGACAAATGCAGGGCAGCTAATAGGAATGATTATGCAGAAATGGAAATTCTCACCTCCAGGGGGAAGCAAAACTTAAATTATGTAATTGTTTAAATCAGAAGAGACCATATAATCCACATCCAAGAACTTGCATAATATAATTGCAATTCCAACAGCAAGTACTTTTAATAAATGTATCATATCACGAATTGGTATTACCTGGAGGAGTAAATTAAAAGTAGTACTTAAATTGTAAAAAATGACTCAGTTAAAGAGCATTAGTATGATCTCAATAGTATGCAAAGTCTTTTACAAAAAAGTTTTAAGGAAAGAATAAGCAAATGACACAAAACATGATAAATGAGTTAAAATACAATATAGGATCTCCACAAGAAGGTCATGCCTGACTAAGCTGATATCTTTAATTGAAAAGATAGCTAAGCTAATTCTCCAAACAGAAGAAGTAATCATATATCAAATCCATATGGACTTCAAAAAAATACTGTGTTTGTCATGTGCTGTGTAGAGATTTGTTAACACAGGAATTAAGAATGAGTTGTAGGAGAGGAAAGAGGATGAAAAAATTAACTAGAGGCAAAACTGGGGCTGGAAGGCTGGCTGGAGGTCACCAACGGAGCTCCCAAGGACTGATTATTATTATCACTCTAACATAATATTTCCATTCTTGATTGTACCACAAAACCAACAATATTGCAAAAAAATACAATCTTGATGACACAAGTTATCAGAAGGATTATGTAGAAGACTGGAGTTTCATGTCGAAGAAATGAGATGACCACATGAAGTGGAAAAATAGTGCAAGTGGGATGAAAGGCTGCTGTCAGAAGTGCAGAGTCATGCACCTGGGGGCTTGTACCAGGGTTGTGGGGAGAGACTGGACAGACACTGGAGTGCTAATCACAAGATAATTGAAGCATCAGCGGTACAGTAGTGGAAAAAGGACAAATTTGATTGTAGCATGGATCCTCTAACATCTGGCAGTGTTAGGAAGTATGTTTCCAATGCGAGGAAGTCTTAACGCTGTTTTGTATAAGGTATGTGTAGAGGATAACGCAGAAAAATCTGTGCAAATGGGGTCATATGTAGTTAAGAAAAGTAAATTCAAACTGGAATAGGTGCCAAGGCAGGTTTCTAAAATGCCTTGGGTAATGGAGAGACTGTTTTATGAGGGGAGATTACAATCCTTGCTTTGTCTGACTCTGTAAAAAAGAAAATTGAGAGGAAATACAATTGCTGTCTCATACACAGAAGGATTTGTACATAAAATATAATATCAGCACAAAAAGAAATAATTACAAACTGGTCTTGAGAATCAGTGGGGTGGAAATTTAGGTGGCTTCCAAATATGAAGCACAGTGGTACAAGGCACCTGACTAATTTTTAGATGAAGTTGTGTTGATTCATGAAAAAATTGTATATGATGTAGTGCCTACAGGGAACGGATTTGGTAATAAAAAGGATTTCTTTTCCTAATAGAAGGAGACACTGGGAAGATGGGGATGGAAGACTGTTTAAAGTAATACTGGTAAAGGTAACGTGGTGATATTCTTGTAAATTAAGAAAGTCATGTTTTGGATTCAGAAAGGAGGAAAACCCCATATATTTCTGATGTCTGTAAAAAATACACATAAAAATTGCTTTTTAAAGAGAATTTTGCTTGTTTGGGGAGGCTTATCCTAATTTGGCCCCTTTTTACTACATGGATAGTTTTGTTAAATGAAAACCTATTTGTATTTCTAAACATTTTTTATTTTGAACATTTTTTTCTACTTTATTTTGGTAACTGTTTTTTACACTGTACATCTGAAAAAAGCAAAACTATACTGCAGCTGGCATTGTGCTAAATTTTTCACATAAAACTTTGATATGTCCCAAGTGTGACTGTATTTTGCTGCATGTTTATAACAGTAATTATTTTTGATGTTAGCTTTCTGCAGTAAAACACAATTTCTTGCAACTTATGGGAAGCATAAACTTTTTGGCTCTCATATTTAGCGTAGAGAAGAAAATCTCACAGCAAAGAGTAGTTAGTGTCTTGTGTTAATATTTCTACGATAAGTATGAGTAGCTGAGCTGATTATTTTTATAGCCTGATTAAAAAAAGTAGAATGGAATAAATGGGCTTAGTGCAGTGCTGTATAATGTAATCCTCCTCACGGCAGCAAAGAAGGAAAGATTTCTGCTGGAAATGGTGTTTGGTCTAGCTCGGTAATGCAGTCTTTCCTTCAATGCACAGAAAAATATTGGCAGCCTTAGGCTATGTTTCGTATAATGTCACTTCAGTTATTCAGGTTTTTTTGGGCTTCCTTTTTCAGCTTGAAGGAATTAAGTTCCATTGAGATGGAGAAGATTCATATCTGAAATAGCGTAAATTGTTTGTTGGTTTTGTGAAATGTGTAAGTCATAACTATGTGAGCAAAACCAAATCTTTAACTTTGATGGCATGCTGTGTGCTTTCCTCTCTGCCAAAATGTTTGTCCTTGGAGGTGATACATGGTGGAACCTTCTAAGGGTAAAGATAACGACACAGCGATGTGTTCCTGGGACCAGAGTGTTGGGTTAAGTGTTTTGCTTCCCCCCACCCCCCACCCCCCAAATTCGTTTCAAGTAAATGTTGATAATTTACACAGACTTAGCGAGTTTGGTGAGTAAGTGAATCCCAGCAAAAAGTTAGGCTGTTGCCCATAGTCTCGTTTAGAAGAGCGAGCATTTTCAGCAAAGCAG
>NW_008825410.1:9154945-9164562 GCF_000699105.1 Pygoscelis adeliae
TTCCTGCTGGAGGGTGGCATTTGTGATGGCTACCATGGGGCAGGAGCCAGCCGTGAGCTCCTCGCCCTGCTATGCTGCTTTTATCCTGGCGTTTTCTCTGCAAACAGGTAGTCCTGCTTCACACATAGTTGTGTTTTGGATTTTGGCTATGTCAATGCAATTGCATTGCTTTCAGCTCAGTTATGATGGTGTAGCTGAGATGGCAATCTGGTGTAGGGCCCCGTCGGGAGGAGGATGCTCCTGCGCCTGCCAGCTTGGCCCCCCAGGCCATCAGCAGCGGCATCCCTGCTGAGTTGGGCACCGCCAGGCAGGGGAGAAGTGACTTGCGTGCAAGGCAAGTGCTCAACCCGTGGAGACATGCAGAACTTGATCTAGCGTTGTTCTTGATTCGCACTATTCTCAGTCTTTCTGCAAAGTCACCAGCAGGGGTGGGCATGGGGAGGATTTTCTCTGGCAGGCAATGATGAGTCACCAGTAGAAACCGCTGCTGGTGGGAGACTGCCTATTTCAGGAGTTACAAATGATAAACTAGTTAAAAAATGTAGGTGGAATAGGAATGGGCCCAATATGAAGCTGGACTATTTGCAAGTTTGTGATTTTCTCAATATTTTTCATTTTGAATGTTCAGATATTCCTGCATTTCATTACTAAATATGTTGGTGTGTTTGTGTTATTTCCTGCTTAGACATAACTAGGGCATGTGGAGGATCTTGGAGGAGATCTAAGATAGCTATCATCTGAGATTTCTATCCTCAATTTGCAGACCATGCTGCGGAACAAAATCTGAATATTCATTTTCAACTTTTGGGGGTTGCTTATCCAAACTATTTGAAATTCACCAACCATTATCAAAGCTTAAATCATCTTCTGTTTGCTTCAATCACTGAAAGAGATTGCAAATTCTTACTTGGGAGAGTAGTCAGTATGGGGAGATGTACTACATAGCTCCAACTTTGAAAGTGGCACAGTTCAAGTTACATGTTCTATTTTTGGTTTAAAAAGCCCCCTAAAGCAATGGAGAAAGGACATCTAAAGATTTACATTTCCTTTTTGGAATTTATAAATAGAGGCGATCCTGCCTTAGCAAACTGTAATAGGCAGCTTTGCTATTTGCTTGTTTATTTGAGCAATGATGAAGTTACATAACTTTTCTTTAGGTAATACACTTGTTGACATAAGCAAAGTCAGTTCCTGTCTTTTATATCTGGATTTACAGCTTTCCCATTTTGCCTGCTTCCTATATATGAATTACATAGTCTTAGCCCCTGAACAACTGGGCCTTGTGAGTAGAATATGGTATCAGTGGAGTATCCAGTTCAGCATCACCCTGTGAAAATAGGTTTGTATAATAAAATTTGTGGTTGCACATGTCACAGACTGTCAAAGTTTGTCTTATATTCAAGATTAAAGAGTCTTAGTTCTAGTCACTGTTGTCATGTGTTTCTTTCCCTTAGCTTTATTTCATCTTACTCTCTTATCTTGCCTCTGTCCTTCCTCAACTTTCTCACCTGTTATTCTCCCCGTTGTAAAAGGTTTTTATTTCCCCTTGCTGCAGTGCTGCGTCTGGCTTCAATTTTTGCTGTTTCTCCTGTTCTCTACGCATGTTTTTCTTTCTATCGTTAATGTTTACCCCGTATTTCTTTGTGATATGGACCACTCTCTGTGTTTGGATGCACTGAGAATGAGTGAACATGGTCCTGGGGGTGAAAAGTTAAAGTTTCTTTGATGGCCAAATCCGTAGCTATAAAAATAATGCAGTCAGGTTGAGTGCTGTGGAGGCCAGAAGATCACATCTTTCTTAAAATAAGGGGTGGAGACGTTTGCCCACTTTTTCCGTGTCATTGCATAATATAAAGCTGGTTGCTCTTGAAAGCGATCAAAATGGCTGGATGGATTTTGTCTGTGGCCCTGGTCTGGGCAATCAAGAAGCAGAGGAGCATGTGTGTGACACAGGATGCTGGTGGTAGGGAAGAAACCTTTGAAAAAATTAGAGGGGAGAGGATTTATCTGATTCCTCAAGAGGAAAATTACTGCTTCTTGCACATAGTAGTATGCTGGTACAGGATAGCGGAACGAGCCCCTTCAGGACAGAAGCGTGGAGCCCTCTTTGGAAAGGTCTCCATTGGACTGTACCATGAATTGAAAGGCAGGCAAGGAGAGGTTTTTCCCCCTGGCTTGTATAACTGCATTTGAAGGACAGGCCTTTGCATGTGATTTCAACTCTGTGCAAAACATAAGGGAAAAGCATTTAAAAACGAGTCAAAATGAGTGGTAGAAATTTCCTTTGTTTTCAAATGGCCAGGCTGGTATTGCAAAGACTAGAGAGTGGAAAAAACCCCTCCCTAAAAGTATGACAATGCCTGCAGAAGGCTTTTTTTTTTCCCCTTTTTTTTTTTTTTAAGAGGAATTATTTTGTTTACTTTCTGATATTTCAGCTGCATCAATATGACAGACCATGCTACTTTGGCGATTAGAATTATTCCTGCGCTGAGCTGTGTGCAGCTTTCCTTTTGCATGGAAGAAAAATGCTCCTGTATGCCAGAGCAGGCAGTGCCCCTTCTGTTTGCAAAGTGAAACATGTCATCTCCAGAAGCAGAAGCAGAAACATATTTGTGATGGGAGAGAAAAAAAATTAATCCTTTCAAGAATTAATTTTCCAGACCATGCTTTTGCAAGATACCGCATGTGTAAACTGAAGCTGCTTATCTTAGATAAGGATAGAGGGGAAGGACAGATGTCTGTGGACAGGAAAGAAGAGAAACAAACAGCTAAGCACAGACTCTAGGTGCAACAAAAATATATTTATGTGTTTCTATAAACTGAAATGTGATTTGAAAAACAACAATGTTCCAGATGTGAAAAACATTAGAAGGTAGAAAATGCCCCTTTGGCATTAGGGATGAGCATCGCTTAGGAGTGGGGGATAGCACGGCAAGGCAGCGAGCACATCCCTCCATTGCTGGGCTCATGCTCTGGATGCCTGCGAACGGACATCCCGAGCAAGTCAGTTCCTCACCCCTTGAATCTGTGCCTCAGTGAGGAGGCCACAGCAGGAAATCCTTTAGCACACAGAACTTCAGAGCCTGTTTCATTTTTCTTCAGATGTCCTCACACTGCTGTATCATAACGTGAGCTAGGTGACGATAAATGTCACTGGGAGTAGAAGGGACCCGTTCAAAGGCTCAGGGTGATTCTGCTGCGTTAAATTTTTATCCATTAGAAAGACATGTATTTTTAATAAACGGGTTTTTTTTTAATTTTTTTTTTAAGCTAGAATGGGGTATGATGAGAAACGTAACGTGAAGATGTTCAAAAGATTTCACTACCCCCTAAGGAAAAAAAAAACACAAAATAACTCTCAGGTGCTTTGTATTTGTTTACTAACTGGAAACTCTGGATTATTTTAACAAGAAAATAGCAAGTAAGTACTTTTTCTTTGGACTTCTGCTACTGTACATAAAATGCGAAATACTTTCCCTGTACAGGAAAGAATTATTTTACCGATTCATTAGTTTACTTATGTTTAGTATACTGAAACTTATTTTCACCTTTCTGGTGATGAAAATGGGTAAGTTACTTCAACCTGTCTATATACATGTATTCTTATTTTTTTATTAGTAAATTTTTTTTGTATGGGCTGTAAGCAGGTATCTGAACCAAAATATTTTATCCTGAAGTTCTGTTCCACTCATTCGTGGGTAATTTCTTTCCACTTTTTTATTAAGTAGGTGATTAGAGGGATAGGCACATACTGGTAGTTTTTGAATTATTTTGGCTTACGCTAAAATAAAATTCCATCTAAAATGAGAATATGTTTAAAGTGTCATTGAATGAGACTATAGCTATCTCAAGATAATGGTCTAACTGTTACCTGCAGCTGTATCCATCAAACACAAAGTAGAAAGGCAACATGAAAAATTAGAGTAATAAAAGAGCAGATACTTTGCTTTAGTGAGACTGTATGTGACCTGCCCTGGTGAATATTAAGAGAAAATTGCCTTCCTGCAACTACTTAACGTTAGTATGGTGTGTTAGCAGCCATCAGACTGATCCAAAGAAACAGATATTTGGGCGAGGAAATTTTTTTTATTACTTTCTTATTAATTAATATTAGTATGACTGTGAACCCATAAATGTATTAAGTAAGCCATCTCTGGTGTTGATAGAAAAAAAAATCTCATGTCTTTTTCCAGCTTTTGATTTTCTTGGTGTTCCAGCTCCTGGAATCCTAAAAGTGGATTTAAACCTCCGATTTCAGGAAAAGAAAAAAGAATCTCGACATTAAAGTTACAAAATAAAAATTGTGGAAATATTACCTTCCTGTAACTTAAATGCTCAAAATCCAAAAAGCAAATGAAGAGTCCAAAATTTATTTTGGATTTCACTGGGCATGGGGACAGGGATGTGCTAAGCTTAAGAACTTCTTAGCTCTTTAGGTTCAAAATACCACAGAGCTTTTTCAAGAGCTTCTACTCTGTCTCCTCCCCACGTCTCCCAAGCATGGATTTGTAATAAAAGCTCTGTGAAAACTGGCAGAAAAAACAGGAGTTCTGAGCAGCTTTAATCCTGTTCGTTGCATTCATACAAGGAAGCTAGCTATTTGTCATTTCATTTTTCATGTTGTCTTTCTACCTTCACTAAATACACCATTGAGCAGCTTCACATCAGATCTCAATGTGAGGAAAACCACAGCCTTTCTTAGAGAAGGTGTCAGTTGTGGCTGGGAGGGTCTGGGGGAGGAGAAGGACCCGTCCTGTTAACTTATGTTACCTTCCTTAGCTTCCCTTTGAATCGTCATCGGCTTTGCTTTGCACTGTTCCTCTGACACCTGGGGAGGAAGGAGACGCCATCCTCTTCACAAGTTGTCATGAGATTCTCCCTGGTCCCGTCATGTGTAACACAGCAAAGGCGGGCAGAGCCTGCGGCGCGGTGGGGCTGTGGCCTGCAGTGATGGACGTGGTTTCAGCCCGGCCCTGAGGAGTCCCCCAAGCCCAGCTGAGCCCACTCCTTCAGCGAGGCACCACAGTGCCACTGCTCCTGACAGCGGGGATTCATAAACTATGGGTTTTTTTGCCCAAGCGGACATTTTCTTCCTACCATACGAGCAAATTATTTAGTTTAAGTGCTCCCAAATTCAGCCACAATTACTTGTAGGTACAAAGAAAGGAGACTGAGTTAAGATTCCTGTAAAAGGGAGCTTCTGAGAGAAAAGTTTGGTTTCTTCCTATGCCTGATGGGACCAACGCCCATAGCCAACAATTTTTGGTGATGCTCAGGTTAGGAAGCACAAGACCACTGCTCCCCTCCTTCCCCCTGGCTGCCTCCTGGCGCTGTGCTGGGGTGAGATAGGGCAGAGGCTGTTCCTGGCCCTCACAAGGGCCTGAATCCCCCAGGGCAGAGCCGGGGCTGCAGAGGTGCTGGGGACGTGGCCAGCACCTTGGCTCACGGCCCCATTAGGTGGGTTGCCGTCACTGAGGGTAAAGGATGTAGGGATGCACTGGCGAGAATAAAGACAGGAAAAGAGCAATGTTCCTATTGTGCTGGAGGAGGAATAAACTCCACTGAGTTTTTGGCCAGACCCTGTATAGGGAAGAATCATGGTCCCCACCGGGGCATGGGAGCTGCCATAGCCATGTGTGCAAATGGGATACCAGTGCAGACATGTCGCTGTTGGAGCTAGTTACATGGGGACTGTTACCGTCCAGCCAGTGACTTGGAGTTAGTAAGGTCTAACTAAGAGCTGGTCACCCAAGGATTTATTTCTGGTTTTTTATTACTAGGTTAGTTTTTCACTGGATGGGTTCCTTGAGCCAGTTGTCTGAGCAACCACAGAGGTGGGTAGGAGTGGGGAGGTGCCAGATGGGGGCAGACGGTGGGCTCAGTGGTGGCTCGGGCTTCACTGGGGCATGAGGGGATGCAGGGATGGTGGAGGCTAAGAAGGTCTGCTGTCCTCGACAAGGACTTTGCTCCGGTGTGTCCCAAATCCCTCCCCAAAGGTCCTTCCAAGTGGCTATAAGACCCTCTTATACTTCAAAAATCTCTTCTCCTCTGTGATGCATCGCTTATGCTGCAGTTTTCATAATGTGATCATCCCTGTCACAGATGGAATATTTTACAAAGTATTCTGTCTATAATATAAGAAATATGCTAAACATCACCATTATGCTGCATTTGAAATGTAGAAATGAAAATATAAGTTGAAAGATAGAGCTATTGCCTCTGCTGGGTTTATAACATGCTGTCGATGGGACTTAACCCTAAAACCTCCTGGGAGCAGCTCGTTCATGGTGGGGAAAATGCTGGAATAGAATTAAGGGTTAATAAAATGTAACAAACTGAATTTTTTAGAGCTATAGCTGACCATTATTTTTCAAGTTCTGTAATAAATTATTTAGCATAGAATGGTAACACAAACTGTTGCAAAAATAAATCTGCATGTTAGATCCCACTTTTGTTTTGATTGAGGTGGAGTCAGTTATTAACTGCATGATCAGAGCACAGACGCTGAGTCCTGTTCTTTCCTTAACTGAGAATTGCTGTTACAGATACTTGACAGTGGCTCACAGTGGCAATAATCCCTTTTGAAAATGGTTGTTATTCTAGTTCATAAGTAGCTTGCCAGGGCACTAACCCCAGCTTCACCTCTGATGGTTAGGAAAAGAATCTGGCCGGTAGCTGGTGGTGATGTTTAGTGATTTCCTACTAGATGATTGCCGAAGTAACAATACAAGAAAACATAACTTTTAAAATATTTTACATTACCTTTGGTTAGAAGGAAGGTGTAGGCTGTGAAAAATACTGTAACTCTCATTGTTCAATATGAAAATCCGTTGCTTACTGAGAGTGCTGACTTAAAAATTCTTGCACGTCTTTTGTTGATCTTGCATGCTGATGCACACGACCTGCTAATGCGATGCTTGGCTTTCCATACAGAGGCATTCATCCATGTTATATGTGAATGAAGCTTCCCGGTTTGTACATGTGCTGTGTCACATTCCTCTGGTTTTCTAACAAAGCTTTTAATTGGTATGCTGTGACTAATGAGCATGAAGTCCCAGAGGAAATGGAGCAGAATTTTCCATTATCCACCAAGATGAGCTTCAAGCACATAGATTATCAGGGCTTGAACTCCAGGATAAACCAGGGTCAAAGGCTCCAAGTATAATGGAACCTCGTAGCTGAATATTTTGCTTCCATAACATTTAATTAATAGTTTCTCAGCAAAACTGCATTGTCTGTCTGATGGCATTGCACAAACTATAACTGGCATTTTGCTTGGACATCAGAGCGAATCCCTAACCCTTCACTGTTAAAGTTCCCATAACACGTTGAGTGCTGATGTCCTGCCTTCATTCCGGTTTAGGTAATGAAGTGTTGCATACTTTCATGGGATAAATCTCTCTTCAGTTTCAAGCAGAGAACTTGCTCTTCATTCTTCTTCTGAAAAACTATTGCAGCAATGCTGTGTCAGCGACACTGTACCATATGGTGCACCAGAAGTGGTTGCATTTTTGTGGGGAGTAAGAGCTCTGACTCAGACTTGAGCGTGCTCAGGACCACTTTGCTTTTGAGATTAGACGAGATTGGATGTAGTGAGACCAGCATACCTATAGGCTACATCTGCCAAGTAGAGCAAAGTAATTATCTTCTGTGCCTTACATTCAGCACACCTACTAAGTGTCCTCAACAGGTACAATATCAAAGAAAAATTAAATTAACTTAAAAGCATAAAAAGATATTCATATTGCCACTGGAATTGGTAGGGAAAATTATGGTTAGCTTTCCAATAAAGTATATGGAATAATATTTTTACCAATTCACTATTTTAGTATTTAACCCAATTTACAATTAATTGCTTTCTCCTTTCTAATAGAGTCTCAGTGTGAGTTATGTTTTGCAGTGAAACCACCAACCAGAAAAAGGATAAAAAATATATTAGTTTTGGGGTTTTTTTAAAAAAGGTTAGTGTCAGCAGGGTCAGCTCCCTGACCTGTCACAGTTCAGTGTGTGGCTGTGCGGAAGTTTGTGGGGACAGGGACTGGAAGTGAGTGGCTGAGGGAAGAAGGTATGTCTCCTTGCAGTGACGTTACCACTTCATGCCAGGTTAAAGTTCATGAAACTTGGGAGCCCAGAATTAAAAACAAAAACCAAAAAAACCAAAACCTAATTTTTCTTCCATGTTGAAGCTCCTCCATTGCAGAAAAACACCGTGGTGCTGGGTGGGGACAAGTTGTGTGGGGTAGGTTGGTCCTTCTCATGTAGATGGCTCCTCGCCTCCCCAGCAGCTGCGGCTGCGGGAAAGCAGCCTTTGGTTTGCTCCTCTCTTCCACAGCCAGTTTGCTTCATTTCCTACCTCTGGAAAGGTGGTTGCCTTTTGGTGGGCTCTTGTAGACCCTCTCTGTTCTCATCCTGTGAGGGAGTTACCAGGGGTACCATCAGCCTGCAACGTCACCTCTCGTGCTTGGTGCGCGTGTGCCCAGTTTCTCTGGGCAGCGGATGTGTGTGTTGCACAGCATGAAGAGCAGTAAGGCAGTACACAAGGAGTTCTGTGTATCTTTTTGAGAAACAATAAGGGATTTGATGCTCCATCAGTATCTTGGCCAGCTGTTTCGCAATACAGAATTGTTTTCTTTTCTTTGTATATTAAAGAAAAAGAAAGGAAATTCTATATAAGCACTGTATTAATAGAATATTAATGTTGTATTATTAGATTCAAAGGTTAGGAAATGCAAATACCAAGAGCAATAAGTACATTGTGTATTCAGATTATGATATACTGCCTTTTTATCCTGTGAGAATGGGGTTTATGCTTCCTCTGTAATCAGGAGTTCTGTGTGCACTATTAACTGTGGATAGCTGTAAATAATCGCCTGTCCTTTTCTTACTGTCAGATATACCAAGGGGACAACCTAACTGTGCACCAAAGCATGGTACCTATTATTGCTTTAAAGCTTAATGAGAGGGAAGGGGAGGAGAGTTTAAAGGTTTTGAATACATTTGCAATGCAGGTAAGAGAGCACAGCTGATGTACTCTGGTGTGGCATCGAGTCCATCCATTTACTTATTCAGGTCACTGTACTTAAAGTACATAAAACCAAGAGAGTTGCTGTGAAGGTCAGTCCTGCCTTTCATTTTCATTTCACAGTTCCTGTGAAACTCAGAGCACGGATGTCCGCTAACCGCTATTACACTGCAGGTTGTATTCGGTGACCCTAGTGGTATTGCAAAATATGCCATAGCTGTCATCTGTAGAACACCTTCTGACTTGCAGCAATGCAGAGTGCCTCGCAGCCCTGGGGCTGGTCACACAGCTGCAGCCCTTCTGGGCTGGTAGGGAGGGATGGTGCCAGGGGCTGCTGGAGCTCCCCAGCCCACATGCCTGGCCTTAGGGCTGCTCTGAAGTTCTGGTATCTTGCTTTTGTTTAGGAGTCCACAGCTAGAGGGAGGACTCCTGCGTCCAGTCAGCCCCCTTGTCATCCCAGACAGCAGCAGTGTGGAATCACACTCACAGATTTGGTGGTTTCTGACTCAAAAACCAGCTCGGTTTTCATACTTACTGTGCATATTAGAAAGCTGATGTTTGGTCCATCCCTCCTTTCCTTAGCCAGAATTGTAGC
>NW_008825410.1:9164601-9176120 GCF_000699105.1 Pygoscelis adeliae
AAGAGCGTTTACCTTTATCACTTGAAACAACTCCAGTATCGCAAGGGTAGAAATGGTTATGGCCAGCCTGTTTCTCTGTATAGGGAAAAGTTTGGGAGTATCCTCCCCCCATCCCCCTCTGTTTTTTTGTTTTTCATGAGGGTGAGAGGGAAGTGATTAAAAGTATGGTTTGGGACCCATCCCTTGATGTCCGAGGTGAAAAGCATTACCCAGCAAAAGCTCCAAACTTGTGCCTTTAAAAAACAAATATGTTTTCCCACCAACTTCAACAGGTACCCAAAGGCACAAAAGCCTTAAAGAATTGTCAGGCAACAGCAAGAATCTCAAAAACTGCTCTTCACAGATCCCACTGCTGTATTTCCCACAAAATTAGAGACAAGTCTTACATTTTTTTGCAAATGGGATTTTGGCAGCTGTATAGAAATTACCTTTTTCCAGTCAGTAGTTGAGCAGTTCATAGAGGTGTGTATGGAGTAATACCAGTTCTTAAAGAAAATAAATGCTAATATATGCTAGATGTCTAATATTTTCAGATTTATACTGCTGGTTTTATTCTTTTCATTAAAGCCTTAAAACTTTCTTCTGGATTTTAAACTTAAATTTTAAGGAACTATAAAGCCATAACCTTTAAGATTCTTGCCTGCTTTGCGAAATGAGGGCAATGGTGTTTGCTTTTTTAGTGCTTTGAGAGATATTCATATCCTGGTAAAATATACCACACTAGTTAATCTGGAGCTTCACTAAGCAAATGTAAAAGTCAAACTCTTTAAAAGAGTGAGAAATACTTGAATTTTTAACATCTCTCTGAAATGAGATGCCATCTACTACTTTTTAGCGCTTGGTTTGTTGGAAAGACCAGAAGTACAACCCTTATTGACTTAGTCCTGTGCTGAGTGTAAATTCACACAAAGAAGAGCAATTTAACATGTGACCGACCTTTTACAGTGTGAAATGAAGACACGCACTGTTAAGGTTACCGGAGTGTGGCAGGATGTTTAATCAGCTTCTTTGCTTTAAAGAACAGTAGGAAGGAGATGATGTATTAAAGATGATAGCTTCTTGTAGATTTTAACTTGTAATGCCAGGATCTGAGTACAATAGCAGATTAAATCTCTGTAGGGGAACTTCCTACTGGACTTTCTATTTTTAGATGTTTGTGGCTCCTTCTTCCTTCACTTCTCACTAGTTGGCTTTTGCTCCCTTGAAGACTTGAGTTGCTTTCTCCGAGATCTGCTTCCAAACTCTGATAATGTATTTCTGTTTAGAGCAATCTTTTTTTTCTCAGTTTTGTAGTAAAAGGCAAAAGAAGACAGTATAAATGGAGCCATGCATTTTCCAATTGTATTTTAGTGCACACATGAGGTAAATTCATGGCTTGAGCACTAAATATTGGTAACACTCTTAGCATGTGTGTAACAGCACTGCAAACTTCCATGTAATAATAGTAAATCAACCCAGATTTGTTTTTGCAGCTGAGTAGGGAGGATAGTCCGGTGCGCTCTGCATTCAGCTTGTCCCTCACGTTTGAAAACCCCCTGTAGCTGTGAGTGCCTCCTCCGAGGCATGCACGCATCCATAAGTCAGATGGCTTCACCTGGCTGTCTTTTCTTTCTGACCAACACTGACTGGTTCCAGAATAGCTCTGTATTTTAGGAACTGCATTCTCTTTCTCTGCTATGCTCTGTGCCCTCTCGAGAGATTAATTTACAATAGGAGTCCTGATTCTAATCCATCTCAGACCTGGCACATTTGGGGTTATGATATTAATTTTAATTCCAATTAGACATTCTTCCTCTTCTCCACTCCTCATCCTCAGGATGTTGCAGTTCTGTGCATCAACATCCCCCCCCGAGTCCCTTCTATTATGTTTTCAGGGGTCACACCTCTTGCATTTAACTGTCTT
This sequence comes from Pygoscelis adeliae, assembly GCF_000699105.1. Classification (NCBI taxonomy): domain Eukaryota; kingdom Metazoa; phylum Chordata; class Aves; order Sphenisciformes; family Spheniscidae; genus Pygoscelis; species Pygoscelis adeliae. The sequence goes on from NW_008825410.1 coordinate 9,166,505, forward strand.
TCAGAGGTCCATTTTTGTGTCCATTCTGCCTTTCTATTCTAATTCAGGTGATGCCTATGCATTTTCCGGAAGTTTCAGTAACCACTTCTTTATCTGTAATTTGTATTTTTGGATCATACATTTACTACTGAGCTTCATCCTTATGCCAGTCAATGTTCCTTATTTTTAGTAAGGTATATTAACATGGTAAAACAATTATAATATTACAGAAATATCCTCCTAATAGTCTTGTACCTTTAGAAGGATGCTCTTCTTTTTCACTGTAATGAATTTTTGTTTTATTGTTTTTTAAGGAATCGGCTTCCCAGCCTCCTGTTTCTCCGATATTTTGTTTTATTTCAGCTATCACCAGTCTAAAGCAGCGTTTGGCTTTTGCTTGCTCTTGAACCCACTGGTGGAGTTCTCTTTATTCTGTTCTAGTGGGCTTTTAAGTTACAAGTTTTTTACTTCCTTACTTTATCAAAAGTACTCCAAGTACTGTGCAGCTCCTGTGTCATTTAATAGTGGCTGTGTTTTGTCCTTGTCCATTGTGGGGATGCAGCCAGATCAGAGCAAGAATTTAAGTCAAATGACTGTAAAAAGCTTGTAATCTCCTTGCATCCTCCTTTTGAGGATGCAGGAGTGAATGTTGTCACTGGCTGACATTCAGCAGTCTTTGTCATGCTGAGTCTCTAGTGCGGAGTAATGCCCATGTCTTCAGCATCAGATCTACTACCTGCCTCTTGTGATGCCAAACAGTCCAGCACAGGTAGTGAGATAGTGATAGCTGATAGCACCCACCCATGGTGTGTTTTAAATCCCTTAAATCCAAGAGAACAACCTGAGCACCTGCTTCTTGTCCTGTGGTCTTAATCTGCTCTTGGGCTGGAGAAGCTCCAGGTACCATGCTGTCACTGCAGAACTAATGTAAGCACACGGGTTTTTGTCACTGGGCTCTCCTTTGACCGTGTTGTTTTGTCCATGGCTTCCCCTTGCTGGGGTGGTGCCCTGGCTGCTGGCTTTTGGGGGGGGGATAACTCCCACTGTTCCAAAAAACCGCGGCCGGGAGCGCAGAGGACAGAGGTCTGAGAAGCGAGGAAGCATGAGGAAGAGTGGTGGGATTGCTGCGTGTTGGATATGGGAAAGCCTCTTCCCTCCTCTAACTTCTAGGCATCTCTTGGGTCCCTCTTGGATCCAGCTCAGGTTGTCTGGAAGATGGAATTAAATCTGTATAAAAATTTTGCTCTCTGCATCATAGATTGTCAAAACCAGAAATATAAGCATTAGTTTATTAGTTTTAAGAATGGTGTAACTGAGGAAAAAGCATTAGCTGCACCACTGAAACAAGTCTCCTCAATGATACCGGCACGTTACCCCTGCAGCGGACCCTTAAGAAACGTGTTACAGTGGGTTATTTAAGGGACTATTCTTGAGAAGTGCAAGGTTACGTCTTCAAAGGATATTTCTGTAGCAGCTGTGGCAAAACGTGCATGCGCAGCCGCAGCAGGTTGTTAGAGGTTACACCCGTACTTTCTGGAAGGGAATTAAGGCATAACAGGGACACACCAAGTTTTTGGAAGAACTGGGATGAAACTTCTGAGTCTCCATTTGAGCTGCGGTGTATGAGCCTTGCAGCGGCTGCTTCTCCCCACCTACGTCCTAGCTGTGTCCAGGGTGACTCTGAAAGAGGAAGCTACAGTAAGTAATGGTTTTCATTAAAAAAATATAAAGTATTAGCAGCGGCAAACAAACCTTCTGTAACTTCATAATCAGAGGTAACATGATGAGTAAAATGAGGGTATGGTAAAGAGCATTACAGAAAGTTCATTCACTGCTAAATAGCAATTTCATGCAAACTGTGGATGCAGCCCATTACTGGGTCCTGTCACTACGCTCCTTCCATCTCTCTTCCAAGCAGGGGCAAAGCCCATGGGTGTAGGAAGGGTAACGGGACTCTCTTTACTCCCCAAGGATGCTTTCTGGGCATTGTAAAATCACATTTCAATTTTGCAGAGCCCTGAGTAACCTGCGACAGGCCCTATGGAGCTTGGGACCCTACTTTGGGAACCGCTGTCTTGGATTTTAAATGCGAAATCAAGATAGCATCTGTTAGCGTTTACGCTGGTATTTAGATGAACCTGGATTTTGGTATGGAAACCTAATTAGTCTGAGACGGCACTCCTTTTTCTCATATGAAATAAAAATCATCATCAACTGAATAGATCTGTAACAAATTTTATTGACGTTTTGGGAGGTGCAAGCATTGCCAGTGTTAATTAAAGTATTGTCACATGCTTTCCCAGGACAGGATTTCAGTATATCGGTGCGTTTTCATACCTTCTGCCTATATGGTAGGAGCACTCACTGCTAATCAGATGGCAGGTAGCCATGAGCCATCAAACGCCCCTCTTTGCATTTCTCCCAGAAACATGTTCAGTTTTATTTCCTTGCTTCCTAATGGAGGATTTCTTTGCCAGATAACTTGTGGAAATATTTTTCCTGTATTTCTTCATACTTTTCCCAATAGAGAGTATCTTTCAATTTCAACTCTTTTCCTTTGTCACGTTGACCCCAACGCTGTTCTTTCTGGATTTCCTGCACGCTTTGTTTTTCCAAGTTTCTGTTTTCAGTTTGTGATCATTCTTTTGCACTGATGGAGCATCTTCCCATAATTTGCATTCCTCTATTGTGAAAAGCCATTTTGTTACATTGAGTCTTTGAGTCAGGGATGAATCCCAGTTTAGTCTGTTATTCTCAAAGACGATTTTTGGTCATCTAACTTCAACACCTGAATGAGCAACCTGGGCTCCTGATACAGCAAGTAAAACTTTCATAGAGAAGTCCAGAGCACTTTGGTCTTCCTGATCATGGATCAGATTGTCCTAAATTGATTGGGGGTGGGGGAAGGTATGTCCTTAGGAAGGACTTTCTTTGCCTCTTGCTTTTTATGGAAGGTGATGATTCTGTTTAACTGTTACAATTCTTCTGTCTCACATATAAATATTAAAAGGCTAGGTCATGGTTTCTCTGTTTCTCAAGTCTATAGCAAGGTTGGAAGAAGGTAGGAGTAAGGGATTGGTAAATCTAGGAGTGGCGTGATGTATTGAGGATGCCTGTGATTACCCATCCAATGCTACTGAAAATCTTGCGGAGAACTTTTTGTCAACACAGTCTCCACAGAAGAGTCCTGGGAAGGTTGTGTCAAGGCTGAAGTGCTCATAGCACAGCAGAGCTTTCAAGTTCATTATCAGATCCCAGGGCGAAGGCATGGGCTACACAGGGACAATTCTGGCCTTCCACCCTTCTTAAGATTGTAAGTGATGCTGAGGCTGCTTTAGCTGGGGCTGCAGCACCAGCCCCTCTTTGCCAAAATCCCTTAATGATACAGAGGGATGTCTAAGAGGGAGTCTCACGAGCTGTTGTGCAAAGCCCCTTCCTCAGCCTTTAAGAGAGGAGGAGATCTGGTCCAGGCTGAGGAAATGAAGAAGAGACAGAGAACACTGTGTCTTTAAAAAAACCCCAAACCCAAACAAACCCAAAAAACGAAGGACCCCTCTATTTTCTCAGTTACTGAACTCAGCAGTCTGACAAGTGGGCTAATGTCATCTTTGATCACCTTTCATCATTGCTGTAGACAATGATGATCTCAGGGTCTAGCATATGGTTTAGCTATTGATTTGGCTTCCATTTAATTGAGATCTTCAAAACAAGGTAGTTCCATGCTGTGCAGTGCACATTTATGCAGCCACTCAGTAAATATTTTGCCTTTTCCTTGCCTATTAATGATAGCTGCTTGGAGTAAAGTTGTCGGGAGGCCGTTACCACCTGAGCCTTTTTGTTGCTGTTGTTTGTTTTCTGACTTGGTGCTATCATAGGGGGTGAATTCCCAGACCTTGCCAGGCTATGTGGGGCTGATGTAGAAATTTTCATTTAACGTTCACGGCAAAGGCAATCTGTCAACTATTGCCCTCCATAAAGTGTCACTGGTTTATTTACAAGATTGGCTTATAAAAATACACATACAGAGTGAGTGAAAACTTGTTTCCTTACTATAAGTGATCTTAACAAAGAGCTTTCCGGACTTGAAAGGCAAGGCAAGTAAGCGTTATGCTATGATTTAGGTTTCTGCAGTAGGAAGTTTTTTAAAACAGCTTATAGAGATCTTTCTTAAATGGCTGTGTTGACCTTTAATAAAGTGGTAGCCAAAATTTTGGGAGGGGAGTTGTTTGTTTGGGGTTTTTTTAGTTTGTGAGGTTGTTCCTGCCTGTAGATTGAGCGTTGCTTCCTTTTGCTGTTGAAGGCTGAGGTTGGAAAGGAAGACTTACTGCAATCTATTTCAAGAATAGTCTGAGGAGGAGGAAATTCCCTTCTTGTTGCTAATAGCTGGTGCAGAACGCTCTGCTGGAGGAGGAGAATAGTTCAGTAAGTTAAAAAAATTATATGAAGTTTTGATTTCATGCATCTTGTTATTATCTAGAAATTTCATTGTATTGCAAACATAGTATGGTTTATCTTCTTTGTTAAGGGGGGGGGGGACTGTGGGTATTGTGTATAGCTTTGAACTCAGTAGATACTAATTTGGTGATATAGCAAGGGCGAAGTGTTCAGTTAGAAAAGAAAACAATACCAGATCGGCTCTTGCTTGTATGACAAAGCATCAGCCTAAACTGATGAGGTGCCTCTGAGAGACGTTAGCAGTGCATTTCATTATCCAGGAGCTTGGATTAAGAGAGAGAGAGGTAATTTTGCCCATCCATACATCAGTAATGTTCTTATCTTTTCAGATGTTTCAGGCTGCTTTAGGGTACTTCCATCAACAATTTAAAATCAAGGGCCCTGTTTAAATATCAACAGCAGGGCAATCCAAACCTCCCTCAAGGCAGAGCTAGATATCCTAGGTGAGCATATTAGAATGAGAGTGTTTGTCTAGATGCATTTCTTTTTCACTTTAATCGAAAGTAGAGAGGTGTTCAAGGAATATCTAATTCTGTACTTTATCCAGAAGTGTGTGCTGACATGCTGGAAGCAGACAGCACTGCAGGCTGTGGGCAGCGGACCTGGGTGTGGAGGCGAGATGAAAGCCCTTGTGCTCCTCCGTTACACGATGAAGGTGCTCCTGTTGCAGCGGGGTGTGTGTGTTGAAGCAGAGCGGGACCCCCTCAAATCCCCTTGTCCCCTGCTCATCCTCCACGGGGCTGGCTCAGGGAGGAGGCAGCTTGGGTGAAGTGAGGCAAAGCCCAGGATCTCAGCCAGGTCTGGCACGGTCCGTGCCTCCCTGCCTGCCCCTCGGCTGTCCGTAGGAAATTTGTCTTCATCCCAGTGGCTGGGAATCCACTGCTGCTTACGGGCCCCGTGTAGGAGCTGTTATACAAATGCCAAAGAGGCTCTGCACCCCAAAAGCCTTAAACTGTTGAAAATTCACATTTGTTCTCCTTTTGCTGCCCCTAGGAACTGAGGTGTGGGAAGCAAATGAGGGACTTTCTTAAACTTTTGTGCAGCAGAACTCAAAAGAAAATAATTAATTAAAAAAAAAAAGCAGCAGCTGGAGATGGAAGAAACATCTTCCACCAGACAATTTATCAATTTATTCTCTGCAACCCCTTTCAAGCCAAAATGTTGCTGCAGGTGTGAAGTTAGTTTGCTCGTGAAGCTGCTTGTATACCCAGGTGTGCCACCCTCACACACCGTCCCTGTCACGTAGGTGCTAGCCTTCAAGAAGAGACACATTCTGGCATTGAGTGTCTCATCCCATCCCATGTTCTGCTTTGGGACTTGGCCAGGTGGGACTTGCTTTCACTTTTATCTTCCACAGACAGTATCACCTGCTTTGGATTTCTTAAAGATCTCTGTCAGATGTGTGTGCCAAAATGTGAAACTATTAATGTTCGTTTCATTCATGCATCTGTTTAAATGAAAATTAAATATTTAACTGAGAGAGGATTTCTGCAATCCATTTTAAAGTATCATTTATTATATTATGAGTAGTAGCCTGAAACCCATACCAGCATTCAGTGGACCATTATACCACACACTGTACAGGAAATTCTTGTGCCTCTTGATACAGTTTATAATTTAATTGATGATAAGCAGTATAGAGAGGGAGAGAGATGCTGTGAAACATACAGGTATAGCTTTATGTGTTTGTGCATACAGGTGTATATATGGGATAGTTCAAAGTTTAATCATGAAGAAATTGAGAATGTCAGATTGTCTTCCAGCCTATCTATATGAATTTGTAAAATTTTTGAAAAGTGTCAAATAACTAAAGGTTGCAGCATTTTCTTTATTTCACTTTTCTTACATCACTTTATTTTCCTGTAACTTTGGGCCTTTGCATTTCTTGCAAGTGAAAGCCCAGATTTCAACTTTTAAACTATATCTTAGACGAATTTCAGGAATCCACGTACCTTACTTTCATTTTTATCCTGCCATTGGAAATCCTGAAAGAAAATTGGTAATTTGTCTGTAAAACACGTTGGGTGCTTTTAGCGTGTTTCAGATATTCAGAAATTTTACAACTATCTCTTCCTTTAAATAGAACTGCATCCGTTGTCATTCCAAGTGCTGAGAAGTGGCAATGTAAGGAAATTCTTTTTCTACTTGTAAACAAGCTTCCATATGACAGTACTTTGAAAGTGTTTTTTAAATTGTGCTACATCTGTGTCTGATGTTAAAAGCATTAAAAAACAGCCAAAACCCAAGCCCTCCTAACGGCCTCAAAATGCAGGATATGTATACAACATATATATTCAAAACTGCCTATCTTTAATTTAAATAGCAAACATAAAACATAAATGCCCCCCTAAGCTTTCTGCACAAGCTTTACTGCTTTATAGATTTTCTCTGCCAAACTTCTTTGTTCTTGCTTACAGTTTCCATGTCTGCGCAGAGACATTCCCTTCACACTCTGACCGGTGCTATTTGGATGTCACCTTGTCTGCAGGGTGACACGGCAAAATACTCCTGCCACTTGCTGCAAAGCCTGGAGCACCTGGTGCCCCGCACCTTTGCACCTTCTTTAATCGACCCTTGCCACCCTGCCCCAGGGCTGGCACGGGCAGGGCTGCAGAGGTACGGTGGCACTGCAGAAAGAACCACAGCAGCCAAAACCCACCTGCCTGTGGTGCAAAAACATTGGGTTTATTTTAGTGTTGGAGAGGCAGCGCAGATGGGGGTGAACTGTTGCAGCAGCCTGTAAGCAGGGTCTGCAAAATGCCTTTGGAGAGCAGGCTGATCACATCGCTATGTGGTGGCAAAGTAGCAGAAATCACGACCTGGTACCCGGATTGAGCGGTGGCGGGTTTGTGCAAGGTATGTGATATTGTGAGCGGACTTGCACTGAATTTGTGTAAGGGTGGCAGGAGCTGTTAAGGCCCAGCAGCTGAGTATTGGTAAATAAAGCCAGCAGCAGGCTGAGAGAGACTAGGTCCGCAGAGCAATACTGGTTTAAAACTTAAATAAGTGCATAGGGTTCACTAAAAAAGAAACCTTAATGACATTTTAATTTTTTACCTAATATGTGTTTAGAAGTATTATATTGTGTGTAAGTAAATTATGGTGTCTTTTAAGGAGACAGTAAGGCCTCATATGTGTATAAAATATAAGTTAAAACACATTAGTAAAGTTATTTATCTGTGGGAACCACCTTGTGCAGATATTACCAAGCTACATTAAATTTTGCCGTGACAGTTTAGCTTTGCCCAAAAAACTTAATGTACTGGGTTTTCAGGGGCTTTAAGTCAAAGTCAACAGAATTTTTAGGTTGTAATTTTGCAGCAAATTGTGATTTTTACACAGACTGGTGAGGTTAGGCATGGTAAGAGGAAATTCATCCATCACTGGAAACCATGTGAAAATGAGTTTTACTTATTGTTTGGATTTAAATTGATTCTCATTTTATTTCTGTGCTTATTGATCAATTTAAACTATAGGAATAAAAATTACTAGATTATATTACAATGGCTAAATCTTGACAATAGTTCTGTAGGAAACAGACCATGTAAATGCAAAATCAGAATGGTGTGTTTTCCTAAAGTGGTACCATATGTTAGTTGATTAACAAGTTGTAGGGATATTACAAGATCTTGGCTGCTGGTAAGAAGGAGCATCTGTTTTCTAAGTCTTTTATCTAATATGTGTGAAGACTTTGCCAAGTCAAGTTTAAGCTTTTTTTTCTTTTTCCTTTTTTTTTTTGTATATCAGCTATAAATTCCTTGGGTATTTTTCTTTCCATAGGCAACACTAATGTGTTCTTGGGGTTTAATTCCAACCCCATCCCTGTGAAGAAAATGCAGTCGTGTTAAGAAGTAATGCAGAATGTCCCACGTTCAGGTATTTTATATGAGCAGTTCAAAATTCTTCCACATCACAGCTTGTATTTGGTGTAAGACTTTATGTTTTGTTTTGTTTTTATCTTCAACCAGACATCAACCGCAGTAACTAAAAAGCAATTATAAAAGTTGAATTCTCCTTCAGAACTTAGCAGTTCACATTGATGGCATTGCAGTGAGTGTGCGAAGTGCTAAGTGTGCATGCCTGCATGCACCATCAGTGTAACTACAAAAACAAGTGTCAGGAGTTTTTACAGAGTAAAATGTACCATCTTCCACTTAAGACCTATTTTGAGATCTTAAGTAGAGTTTAAGTAGTTAATCAGTCTTATTATACTGCCTTGCAGCAGATTCTTTTGTGGTCTAGCCAGTTTTGGGGCTGCGGTGAGAGCCAACAGTCTGAGGCTTCACCCTGAACACAAATGATGTCTTAGAGAAAGAATGGAGATTTTAAGTTGTTTCATGCCTGCCTTATAGAGAACTTCTACTCCTCTGTGTTCAAGAAGACCACAGTTTGAGGTTTCCCAAACACAGCATCTAAGAATAACTTTCACTTTTCTTATCCAGGCCTGATAAAGTTTTTGGACTTTTCTTTCGGACAGGGATCTTACCTTAGCAATCTGCTTTGATGTGACTTCAGGCTTGGGTTTGTGCACAGCACTTTGCTCAGAGTTACCTGGGAGGAGAAGCCTGAAGCAGGAGCTGGCTGGCCATTAGATGCTGTAGACCAGCAAGGACAGATCGTGTAAGCTCTCTAGAGCTGCGCTGGCTCCCTGTCTGCTGAGTCCTACCGTGTCTCTGATCTAGGCAGCGCTGCATTTCATCCTGTGTGGCTGCCTTTGTTCCAGTGGACGAAAGCAGTAGTTGGGGTTAGATGAGGCTTCACAAGCCTCAGATTTAATTATCAAGAGACTTTTCTCCTGGTCTGAGGGAACCTGAGCACGTTGACCCTTCAGAGCGGGTGCGAGCATTTGGTACAAGGAGTAAGCACATCAAAGAAATAATTTCTCTCAACATGTTTTCAGTGGGAGACTCAGGTTGATGGAGTATAACTTTGTTTTGGATCCAGATGAAACTGGCTGGGAACGTTTCTGTTTTGTGTGTCTGTCTGTTTTTAATTTGATTATGTATCCTCTGCCATGGGAGAGCTGTCTCACAAATACGGCCAGAGAGACCTCTCTAAGAGCAGCCGGTCTGCATTCAGCATCTCTCTCTCTCTCTCCTTTGGCACTCCCACTCTTTCTGCCAGCTACAGCGCCAACGGAGTCAGCCCCTGCCTTGCAGGTCTCTGGAAAACCTTCACCCTC
>NW_008825410.1:9176637-9180408 GCF_000699105.1 Pygoscelis adeliae
ATTAAAAAAAAAAAGGTCGTTTGCGTGTTGTTAATCTATTGGCAAAGTCTGATTTCTCCGTTCGTCTGATTTCCCCTTACTTTCATTTGAAGGCTGTAATTTGAAGCTGCGAAGGAGGTTTTGAAACAGACAATGGGTGGAGATCAACCTACTTTCTCAGTGCTTTGGGACTTTCCATGGTAGGAAACTGTTGGTTTAGTTTTGCAAAAATTGCATGTATTTCATTGGCAGGACATTGAGCGTAGCCATCTGATGACCACAAAGTGAAAAGCTAGGACAAGCCTCAAGACAAAGTAGCAAGACAGGAAGCAATTTCCCTCTCCTTCTGCTGGGCTGCGTGCTTTAAGGGACGGCAGCTTCAACGCCTGCAGGAGGTGGGTGCTTGCTTGCCCTGTAGATAGGCACGCTGATGCTGAACAGCCTTCAGCTGTTGTAGACCTCCAGCCCAGCTCTCTGCCTCTCACCACTCCGACTATCCGTTCTGTCCAGCTACCAACAGCTTTGAAATCTGAACCTTTTAACTATGCCTTCATCTCTACATACTGCCATAGCTTTTCTTGATTTTTTTTTTCCATGGGGGGCTGTAAGGGCAAAGTAAGATATTTTGTCAGCAAAATATGTTGATGATGACAAGCCGAGAGATGAGAGAAGAAACAGCTAAGCAGGCTGTTTCGTAGCGTGCACGTGTGTGCTTGCGTGAGAGGAAGAAGTGTTACCTTCTCTGCGTGGTGCCATATGCTGCACAGACCTGAGATCCCGGCATGCTCAGCAGAGCCTGGTGTGGATGCCGCGATGTGTCTACATGGATTGGGGTCAAAGTGTAGAAGGAAGTGCTGTTTGCAACTCTTCTGGCACAGCAACAGCAACCACTCATGAAGTATTACGGACAGAAGTTTAAGAGCAGGCTTCATGCTTCGGTTTTCAAAGCTTGACCAGGAGTCATGCAACAAGTCCATCTGGTATGGGGCTGCAAACAGAAATGTAGTGCAAGGGAAAGACAGACAGTTCTCAGCCTTGTAAAACGGCATTTTATGACGGTGAGAGTCTCTTTAGAATACGCTCTGGGTTGGATTGTTTTGTTTCAAGAGAGAAGTGTTTAAGAAACTGATTGTCTAGCCTGCTGGCAGCAAAACAGTATGACAAAAAGTGTTGGGCAAAAATAGAAATAGGAAAGTCTTCATACAGAGAATCTGGAACATGAGTCTAAAATTTAGGATTAAATATATGCTGGGGTCTTGAGGAAAACAGTCTACATGGGAATCACTCACTGTCTAAAACATTGTGGAAATGTTAAAAAGAGTATTAGAAGGTATCTCCATGTATAGACAGTACGTGTTTTTCCAAATAAAAAATTAATTTTATTTTATTCTCAGAACTATTTAAGGAAGTGTGATACCATCCAAAAAGCCATATGTGCAGATGTTTCCAAGAGATCACCACTACCTCCAGTGGAGAGCTGCCCACCAAAAAATCAGTGCTCTGTTCTGCCTGTGTGTGAAAGTCACCTCCTGTAACGTTGGCCCTATACGCGTTGGGCATTTAGTCTAATGTGTATGCTGCTTTACAGTCATGAAGAGGCATCTCAGGGGACTAATTCACCCCATTCTAAAATAGGTGTCTAGAGTAAGTGGAATAAGTAACCTTCAGCAGGTTCCTGTTTCACCCCTGTGGTTTGCTAGGTGAATAAGTTACGCTAGTTGCTTGTATTTTTGATGGCTGAGACTAGATGAGGTGCAGCAGGTTGGCTTGCCTTCAGAAGAAGGAAGCTCTGGTTTTCTTTGGTGGTGTCTAAGGATACGTCCCATCAGCTAGAAAATAGCACTCTGATTTTCTCTTATTTGCAGCGTCAATACTGCAGATGGGCGTAAAACAGCTCTAGAACAACCAGTGCTTCTGCCAGCCTGCAGCCGCCTTTGCAGGTCCGTATGCAGGGGTCCTGGTCTCCAGCAGAGGACAGATTTGGCTGCTCTGTCCAAACAGCAGTATGCAAAGGTTGCTTATGCACGGTGTTGTGAACTGTGTGTGCTCCACGCCCATGAAGCTTTTGTGGCTTTTTTTTTTAACCACTTCAGATTTTCTGGGTCAAGAGTTACTGAGATACATCACTGTATATCGTGTCATATGTACATCACTTTGAGAAACAGTATTTAATCATGCAAATAAAATGTTTATGAAGAGTCTTCTCCAACATATCGCAGCAGCTCCCTGTTACTGCAGTAGCTCCAAGTGCATGACACTCCTTACTAGTCTGATATGTTTCTGCAGTTAACACGGAAGTACATAATCTCAAGTATGAAACTGCCATTGCTTTCCTGCAAGTTTGATAATTCAGTAAGAACTGCTTTCTAGAGTACTTGAAAATCTAATGAGAGTCTGGATAGGACTCTTTCAAGTCAGCCAGTCATAACATTCCTTGAGAAATTGCTAGTAAAAAGTTTCTTACTGCGCATAGCTGCTTAATAAAAGGTGTATTATTCTTTGCCCTTGAAAAATCTCCTGACTAACCAAAAAAAAAAACCAACCCCAACTCTCCTGTTTTCTTGGAACAGGAAAGCAGGGAGGTGGTTAGACATCTCAATAAGGTAAGGAAATAGTAAAAGCAAATTTCCAAAGAGCTACAGGGACAAAACATCCACTGCCTTCATGGAGAGGTTGTGTGTGGTAGTGTGGGCAGATATTCAGATTCATGCTTCTAAATGAGCAAATTGCCAATGATCTTACTGCTACCAGATCCCAGTACTACACTGTGGAGTACTGTGCACTGATCTGCACAGCCTTGCCTGCCCTTACCCGGGGTCCAATATCCCAGAAAGATGGGAAAGGGCAAGGGAGGCTTGGTGCCACCCTGTGCTTCAGCCTGAGTCATGGCACCTAAAGTCCTCCAGAGTGGCCTCTCAGTAGTGGGGCGTTAATGAGAGAGAAAAGATGATCTCAGCCCCCAAAAGCTGTGCAGATCCCTTGTTCAAAAGGTTTAATAGCGTTCTGATACTTGGTGGTAGCCAGAGCTTCGGATGCTAATGCCATGTAAGATTTACCCTGCCTTGTCTGCCACCTCTGTGGAATAGCTGAAGCACTGCAAATTCATTCTCTAGCTTCCACTACACTAACTTTCCTGTGTAGACAAATGTTTAAGGCCGTTTTTACAACAGATGAGATGATATGACTTAACGTATTGTATGCCATTCATTCTCTCCCATATCCTCACTCCAGGAGGAGATTTCCGTACGGTTCTCACTATACAGCAGAGTTTTGATTAGGTCTGGGGTTGTTATTTTTCTGTTGTAATGTAAGTGCTTCTATTTCTTTATGTTTAGCACATATGACAAAGTGTTACTGTCAGCATTAGGGCTTCTTGTACCTTGTCAAGTGCAAGAGCAGTTGTAGCAGGTCAGACCAGAGGTCCAGCCCGACAACCTGTCTTTAATGGTGATGGTTACCTAGGAAAGAATACAGTATCAAGGAGAGTACGTAGTGATACTTCTGGAATATCCTTCCCGCTCCCAGCAATATATGATTAAGAGGTTACTTGAAAGAAACCAAGGATTATGTCCTTTTTTTTAACAGTGCTCAATGGAATTTTTTTCCATTAACTTGGTTTTTAATTTAAAAAACAAACAACTTCTTGCTGTCCTACAGCAAGAAGTTCCCCAGCTTACCAGCGCTTCCGTAGTGCTCTGTGAAATTAATATTCACATCTATGTATTTTTGAATCAGTAGCCTACTTGTTTCATTTGATGACCCTACAGTCTGTATTGAGAGAGACAATGAACA
>NW_008825410.1:9180426-9182793 GCF_000699105.1 Pygoscelis adeliae
TCTCTGTCACTCGTGTTTATAGACCTCAAACAGATGTTTGAGTCATCTATTTTCAGACTGGAGAGTCCTACATAATTTAGTTGTTCCTTGTACAGAAACTGTTCCATAACTTTGATCATCCATGCTGCCTTTGTCTTAACATTTCTATTTCTGCTATATGTTTTTTGACCTGGAGTGAATTAAAACTGCATGCAATATTCAAAATGTGGGTAGGCTGTGGATTTGTACAGTAGCATAATGATATTATCTGTCTTGTTTGCTATTCTTTTCCTAGCATTTTCTAACATCTATTCGTTTTTTTAATCACTAATGAGCACTGAGCTGAAAATTTCAGAAAATGGTTATAACCTCAAACTCTCTTTTTGAGTGGTAATAATCCATTCAAAGTCAATGTGCATCACTTTACATTTATCTACATGGGATTTCATCTGTCACTTTACTGCCTAGTCAGTAAATCTTGCGAAGTCTCTTCTTCATAATCAGCCCTTGTCTTTACTTCACTGAATATTGTAATGTTCTCAGCAAGCTCTGCCACCTCACTTATACCCTCTTTTCCAGCTCACTAATGTTGAGAGCTGCCTGAACCAGTGCATTCTCTGTGATGCCATTGGTAATCTCCATCCCCTGGGAAATTTGGCTTTTGTTCCTATGGGGTCTTTCCTATCTTTATTCAGTTTTTTATTGATGGGAGGATCTCCTCTCTTTGTTTCTTGACCAAGGGATGTTGCTACATGCCCTGTGGAAATCCAAGGGAACCATATCTGCTGGCTATCACGTCTCTTCTCTCACTGGGTTGGGAAATGGAAATGCAGTTCTTGCTTCTGCTTTCCTCGACCCATATGATCTTGTGTTTCAGGTTCTCTCTGCAACATTAAATTATTAATTTCACAGGACCACATTTGGGTTTTGTTACTTGCCTAACACGTTGTCCACATGCAATGTGTCAGGAGTCCTATTGGGGAAGGACATACGCTGCTTTCTGAAGCTGGGGGGAAGTGTTTATGGTTCTTATTTTAGCTCCATCAGCAAAAGAAAATTATGAGCGATAGTGCCTCTGTGGCTGAATTTGTGGTTTATTGAAAACTGTGTCAGAGCCCACAAGATGAGGAGAGAAAATAATGTCTGATTTTAAATTTCAGCTGTTGGCTGCAGCTGCAGCTTTCAGAAAGCTTTTCAGCTTGGTTCCTGCCCCATTTTCTCCTAGCTTCCTTTTACTGCAAAAGGAAGCTGAATTGCAACACTGAACACTCCGTGACTTAGGTTTTTCAGTACACAGACAACTTAGACTTTAAATGGCATGGCTTTGAGCATAGGTATTATCAGATGTACATTATTTAAGAAGGGACTGAATATACAAGAATTCTTAATTCATTTTTTTAAATCTGAATGTGTAGCAATGTATTAGATGTTTTTAAAAAAATAGAAGGTGAATGATTTAAGCTGTCTGCAAGGGGCTGAGTTTTTATGTCTGTTTTATTGAGATGTCACTCCCTTAATGAACTAATAGCCTCAGAATTCAATTACTTATCATGTATTGAATAAAGCTGCTATATTCTTACAACTGGCGACAACTTCTGCAAGATGAAGGGGAATTAGTCTTTAACCAAATAAAGAATCCCTGCAGCATGGCAGTCCCATGCTGATGAAGACAGCTGAGGAACTGAAAACATGCTACCTTTCAACAACCAAGGCTTTATTCATGTCTTGGAAACACTCCTGAGATTTGCATGGAGCTATGAAGAAAAGGTATTTAGTGATGATTTGCAAAGCACTGCCACAGTCTTAATGTCTGTGACTAAAATCAAGTACAGTGTAAGACAGTGTTGAAAAAGGACCTCATGCTGCCCAGGAGGCCCGGTGTGCCCTTGTCCTCGAGAGGAATATTTCTCAGACACTTAAAGTCAGAAGACCACCCAGTCTTTTCCTTGCAGGGTGGGGAAAACAAACAAATTACCTTCTTTGATGGTTGGGAAAAGAAAGTGATTGATAATTACTGTCTGTAGCATTTTACCCCCTAACTGTGGTATTCAGCCACAGTATTTTCAGTATTTTCTGGCTGCGTTTATGGAGTGTTTTAGAAAACTATTCAGATTTGATTTAGGTATTTCAAGTGATGTCAGACCTGTAAAGTGCTCTGTCCTAATTTCCATGATGCAGACCATCTTCTGCACTTAGGTTTACTCCCATAGTCCTGGATAGAGGATATCTCTGGATAGAGCTTCTCTACCGGGATCCAGCTATTCTTGATTTGAGCTCTTACAGCAAGGCTCCTTGCAAAAAAGCAGACTAAAAGCATTGAATGAATACTACTCATGGGTTGCAAACTCATCTATCGCTTACCCAACACCCTCTTCCAAGGGCATTCCT
>NW_008825410.1:9182827-9186346 GCF_000699105.1 Pygoscelis adeliae
CTGTGAGAGAGGATTTATAGGAGCTTATAAACTGAAATGGGGGCATGTAAGTAATATTGTCATCTTGTCTTGAAGAGATTTTGATACTTTTTTTCTTCCAGCACTTTGCCCAGAATTCCCTCCAACTGGTAAAAGGATTTAGATATCATTCCAGCTGCAGTCTTGAAGTACTATCTTTTAATGGCAGTTGTAGCGCAAAAAAGCAAAGAGGGAAAAAAGTGTGAATTTATCACTTGACCTTGTTATGTTAATTATGAAAGATTAAGGCAATAGTATGAAAATCATAAATAAAAATGGAATAAATCACAAAGTTATACTTTTGCAGATGAGTCTTGGAAATCAGAGTATTGGAGTATATGCAGTAAAAGCTGTCTGTGTTACCAATTAGTATTTAATAACCTTTTCCTTTGGAGTGAAGAAAACCCGTCATTGTTACTACTTACTGCCTGTTCCCTATCCTCAGCTATGCCGCATTTAAAGGCATGTGCTATATTATGAGAGATAGTGTATATCTCAGTGCAGACTTGCAGTTTGTAAAGGGAGATAACTAATACAATGTCATTTTATGTTGTCAGCAGAGAGCTCACCTGTGAGTCATCACATTGTTTGAAAAGTTTTTGTGAGAAATACAAAACAGTTAGAATTAAATTGTCTTGGGTTATGTATTTATTCATGAGAGAGATAGAGGCTCTCTACCTCTGAATAAGCTTAAACCTTGTATGACACCTTTCTATGCTGACGTTGCTTATTCTTGCTGTCGCCTCAGGCAATTCTGTGTGCTTCTTGGAGCCTGATGAGATGGATCATTGTTACTTTTTCTCCTGTTTTATCATCTGCAAAAGTGTTGCACAGAACGAGCAGACTTCCCCTTGTAGGAGAAATAGGTTATGACACCAGAGTCATGTCGCTGCAGCTCGTTCGGTGCTTGGACATTTTGCCCTTGCCAAATCTGAAGCATGCTCTCCCTTTTCGGGAGGAGGTAGCCGTGGCCACGGGCTCCCTGTCCCAGCTGGGGAGAGTGCTCAGCCTCACACCCCTTTCCCTGGGGGCTCTGTGCTGTCGTGCAGCATCCAGCTGCATTGGTGTTTTCAGAGGTAAACTTAGGTCACATACCCCTTTAGTAGTATATTAAGTTCAGAAGAATGAGCTCCGATAATCCTGCTAGCTGTACTGCAAGGAGAAGATGGGAATACTAGAAAGAAAGTGAAGAGAGGCAAAGACTTGTTTTCCAAGATGAAAACCGAGACTGAGGTATAATGCAAGTCTTCAGGAGCTCAGCTGATTTGAGTGATTGAGGCGGAGGCTTTCTCACCGAGCACAGTTCCTACAGCACTGGTGGGTCTGGCTGACAAAGGAGGAGTAAGTCCGATCACTGGAAACTGAAGTTAAGTCAACTTTACCCTGAAGAAATAGGAAGCAATTTCTTTAGCACTGAGGGTAATTAAACATCAGTCAATTAACTATAACATAGTCTGTGAAATGAGAATGGGTATATTTCCAAAGCCATGTTAGCCCAGGTGCAGCAAGAAAGCCTGTATTTAGGGCAGTGGTTGTTGTAGGGTGGAGGGTCGTGGCAGTCCTGCTGCTGCTGGACATGGTGTGTCTGAGCCATCAGCTCCATCAGCCACCTTTGTGGGCCTGCGTGCTGAAATGCCCTCAGATAATACACTTGTACCACTGGCAACTCTGTATTAAGGACAGCGATTATAATCAACAGTCACGCGTCAGCCTTTCAGCCAGTAATGTGCAGTGTTCAGGAGGATTTGCCCCCCTCCATGTACATCGGGTTAGGTATGTTTTGAGGTGCCTTTTTTTTCCCTTCAAGTTTTTTTCATGCATAAGAGACTGACTGTGCTGGAGACAGCGACTGGATGTGTGCACCACAGCTTTGAGGTTAGGATAGTTTTGCGTTTTTTTAAGGTGGATGTCTGATTGGGAAATTAAAGGCAGAGGAAAGAACTTTCCTCAGGGTTAAGTCAGTTGGGAGCTTGATGTCCTTCACTTTCTTATGCTGATCATCTGGGGTAGATCTCATCGCATGTGTGGTGGGGTTTGAAACAAACACTAGTGCAGATGCAGCATTGGTCTCCTGAGATCAGTAATGTCTTCTTCATCTCATTTAAATGTTTGGCCTTTGTGTGAGGACCCCACGTCAAATGTAATGGCTTGTGATAGATGGGAAGTTGGACAAGATAATCAAATGGTCCCTGTTGCCCTAAAGCTATGAAATCCTAAATACTGAAGAGTGAATTAATAAGCATGCATCCCAGCAGAACAGATTGGGCAGGCCTGAGAAAGAACAGGAGTGCCACTGCTGTCAGCTCTGATTGCTTTCTTATGAATCAGCTGTCTTAATGATAGCATCAGCATGGTCTGGGAAGGTCAGAGAGGCACTTTTGAAGGAAGGCGATATACATAGTGTTGGAGAGGTCATTGAAACGTTTACAAGTTGGAAGATCCACACTAGCCCTCTGCTCTTACATCTGCCTTCAGGAGCTGGTGCTCTACAAGGAGTAGAAACAAAAACTTTACAAACCGCGACCTGTGACCATCCATGCTGGGTTAGAAATCAGATCCGCATGGAAACAAAGCTGTAAGAATTTATTCTGCTTGTCTTTATCTCTTTTCAGAGATTCAGACTGCCATTTGCTGTGTAGTACTGCCTTTGTGGCAGGAGACAGGGAGAAACTGTAGTAAGAACAATTAAAAATGCCCAAACTCATTAAGTCACAGTGGCGCTGACCTCTCCCGTGATTTTAGTCAAAGCCTCAGAAAAAAATCTACTTCTTGCCAGTGACATTGTGGAGAAAAGTCAAATATATGATTGGGTACAGCCCAGAGATGAATAAAATGAATAGTGTTCCCAAAAAAGTGACTTTTCAAGAAAGACCATCATCATGAATTGTGTGAATGCTGTGGGTTGGCAATACTGGTACCATTGTGTTAATTTCTAATCATTATTTACTAATTATTTTATTTAAACCATTCTTTTGTGGTAGAATATTTATCCGAATTGCCTGTTGTTAAGTTAGTACTTATGGTAATCAACATAATGAACTGTTATATTATTTCTGGACCCAGGCTCCATCAAAGTACACTTTGTATTTCCTATTAATACAAGCAGTCACCTGACAATCTTATAAACTCCATGTGTACTTGGGAAGAGCTGAAATAAAGGATCTCTCATGATTCTTTTAAAGTATAATTGTACTTTGCGGAGAGCAACTCTCGATTCCTTTGATCACTAAAGCCTCGTACATTTACAACCAGATCCTGCAGACATCCGTGAAACCAGCAATAGTCACTGTTTCAGGCGTTAAGTCTATTCTTCTGGCATTGCTAAAAGGTTGGACTAATTTGAATTCAAACTCTCACCAGAGCTCTGTTTGAGTGAATTCATCCAAAAGGGAACTTATCAAAACCAAAATGCTTTACACTGGGGAGAAATAGAATTTGAATGTAGAGCAGATGGACTTAAAAGTGACCTTCTCCCCTCACTTACTTCCACCTCCCTCAGAA
>NW_008825410.1:9186366-9191633 GCF_000699105.1 Pygoscelis adeliae
CTTCCCACCCACATATTGCTTTTTATTTGATTAAACTCCAGTGATTGAAATTTCCGCAATGTAAAGCACATTTTCCTTTCACAGAGTTATTTGTTTGGTACCTTACAAAAACAGATGTTCATATTTTCTATTTCTGTGTTTGCAGGCTGATCTCATTCCTTACCGTAGGTGATCCTCTATGGGAAGTGTGATGTGTGAAGGGCTGGCCAGGCTGGCAGGCGCGAGGAGGAGCTGTGGCGTGCCAGGGTCTTCAGTTCAAAGTTGGCTGTGCTGGTGGCAATGTACTAATATTAATGTTAGCTTGGTACGGTGGGATGACAACAACGGGGGGTAAAAAGTCTGAAATAGGGTGTTGCATTACACGAGCCAGAAACATGCATCCTGTAATTATGCTCATTTAGCTCTGTTGCATCTTACCTTGGGTGGTGGGAAGGGAAGTCATGTTAAAGTGTATCTAGAGTTAGCTTTGTGGGGATTGTCCCAAATTAGAGAGGGAGATAAAGTTATGGATGAAAGAGAAGAATCACCTTTTTTTTTTCCTCCCCACTTGAATGTTAGCGCTTCTTTGTGATGACCACAGCCCTTTTTCTCAGTTTGATTTAGGGCATACATAAGTGTTCACTGCTTTCACACCTTTTCATTTATTTAAAAAATTGGAGGGGGAGAAAGGAGACAAGAATAAAACTTGGAAAACAGAAAACCTAACCTATTTAACATGATGTAGGTGTCCAGGTGTGAGAGTTGTGAGCTTGAGCAAAATGTCTTTTGGAGTGAACAAAGGATGCTCTGTTACTTGGAGATATGTAAGGCACTTAAAAGCACAGTGCTTGCTGGCGGGAGGTGGGCTGGGACGCTGCATCCTTCTTTGTACCTGAGAGCTCGGCGATGCCAAGTGGCAGGTGATTATAGCTGCTCCCCAGAGCTCCATTTGAAATGGAATTGGAAAGATGAATGTATCTTCTGCCTGAACATCTCATGTTCAACTTCTTAGTGACTCTTTTTAATAGTTGTTTTAGTGATTAAGGCTAGTGGTGGCTCTTGGCACCACTGAAGAGCTGAAACCTGTAGGTCTGACAAGACATGATGAAATTCTGTTGTGGAGATGTGTAGAGAAGCTCATACTCAATTTTCTTTTTTGCTTCAGCTGGAGTGTTACCATTTCACTCCTTTGGCTAATTTTTCCTCATAAGTATGAGAGTTCTTAACTGAACTGGAATATACGGAGTATAAATACTGAAACTCTCCACAGATTTTTTTAACGGCGAAGGTAATTTCATGATAAATAATCCCAGAGGTTGTATTAGATTGTTTGTCATAATAAAATTTAAAACCAAGTTCAGATGTTTTCCTTTAATTTAACCAGTGAACAGTTTAACCACTATCCTTGCATTAGAAATAGGACCCAGTTCATTGAAATCCCTTGCAAAGCAGGTGAGACCAAATGATCATAAAGCCCCCCTCCACATCTTAAAAATCTGTGATTCCTTGTTGTACAGTACCAAATCAGTAGACAATTAATTTTAAAATGGTGTAAACCTCTTTCCCCCCAGATCTGCTTGCATGCATTCGTATGGATAGACCTCAGAGATTTTTTTCATTTTGCTTGTACAAGCTAGTAGCTAGTATTATATCATCTTTGATAATATACTATCTGTATATAGTCCTTTTCTTTTAGGAGTGAGCCTATTTTAGTTTTAAGCATTGAGAGACCACACCAAGGACAACAGTGAACTCTGAGCACAAATGAGAATAGAGATGTGCTCACATGAATTGCAGCACTGAAGCTGCTCTCTGCTGGCCAAGGTGGAAATCAGAGTTTCACCACCCTCAGTGCTGTTTTTCCATAGTTAGTTAAAGTTACTGTCCCTGTTTCAAATCTGACCAGTTGGTAGCAAATGGCCACTTGCAACTCCCTGGTGTAGAGGGGAGGTTTCCTGACCCGCTGGAGCATCCTCTTGATGCTCCCCTCCTCCAGGGCAGGCCCAAGCAATCTCTGGCTGCGTAACAGCTTGGAGAGGTGCTGCAGCGTGACCCGCTTGAGTGCTCATAATTCCTCCCAGACTCCTGCCTCACCACTCCAGGTCTAATATTTATTTTGTTTCTGGACTATAGTAGGCTAGACAGTGCCAGGCTGATTCCTGCGGAGAGTATTCATGACGTTTTTCTCAGTGGCTACACGATTTCACATGGAAATTGAGACAGGTCTTTAATTATGGGATGCTTCTTCTGATTTAACTATTAATAATTCCCAGTTTTTCAGTTGTGAATAATTGCTAGAGCCATGGAGTCATTGTTGTGTGTTATAAGTTTGACTAATGGAGCGCAGCCAGTATTTGTTAATTGTTCTTTTACGCACATGCTAAACCCAGAAGTGCATTGTTTTGATATTGATGGGTCCAGAACTGAGCACAGTAATTAAAAGGAACCACTGTTATTGTTGATGCTGCAGATAAACAAATGCTGATTGCGTGCTGTGAACTGGTTAATCAAGTTTATTTAACTTGTCGTTAGTGATTCATCCCAGTGACTGTGCTGGGGAGCTCTTTATTTGAGCCTAACAGTATAATGGTTCTGGCTGTCTCCAGTTTCTCAGCTGCTGAAGGAGTTTCACTAATTCTTTTAAATAGACTTAGGTAACATCTCAAAGAATGGCATTGTTACATATATTAATTAAATCCAGTTTCGGACCAAGGACTTTTCCCTTAAAGTGAGGACATGCTTTGAGACCTTGCTGTCCCAACTGTTCCCTGTCCTGAGCAGCAGCAGAGGCAATTATGCTTCCTCTGAGGCTGGGCAGGCTCTTTTGTTTGTTTGATTTTGATGATACTGAAGCGTGTGGTGTTTAGTCTCACCTTTTGCCAACGCTCTTTACTCCCCTTCAAGAGAATACTTCTGCAGCCGCAGGAGTTCTCCTAAGGTGACACCCAGTTTTCAAGTCATACGTCCACAACCCAATAAGCAATCTCTCTTGGATCATCTCTGCATTTTGGGGGTCCATGTTGCTCAGGCCCCTTAGCAACATCAGCAATACCATTTACTGTCAGTCTCAGCAGTAGGAGCATCTTGCTGTGGCCATGAAAGCAACAGTTTCAGACCAGGTTGACACCATCCCAAGGGGCACCTGGCTGCTCATTAGGACACATCAGTGGGGGATTCAAGAGACCAACTCTCTGTCTTGTGCTTTTGGCTGTGGAAACTAATGGTGCTGGCTAAAAGTAGATATTTTAATTTTTTTTTTCTTTTTTTAGCCTTAAACTAATTTTCTAGGGTTTTTTCCCCACTGTGGATGGAGGTAAAGCCTCCTAAGGGGCTAGAGTGCATTGATTTTGATCTTATTAAGGCTCTTGGTACAAACTGTACTGATCTCCAGAGCTAACCCTGTTTTTGTACAAGGCTGCAAAAGCACCTTTCTTTTAGGCATTTGTAGGCAAGTATGTTTTGTGCTTTCCATTGCGTTATTTCAGGACAAGGGCTTTTTAAATGCCCTTGGTTTCCTAACTCTCAGTTTCTGAGCCTTGTGTACAGGGCTTGGTACAGCTTTCATGTTGCTGCTCCAGGCAACTGCACTGGCTTTCTTTTCCCATCAGGGGTTTCTGAGTTATTTTATATTTCTTGAAGTTGGTGGAGTTCAGTGATCACTATTCCTGTAAGAGCCCTCTTCTCCTTCCAGCTGGCTGTGAATATAAGTTGCAAGAGGCTCATCGTGCTTGTCCAGACTCTGGAAAACCTCAGTGTTAAAGGCACATTCCTCTGTATCGCAAAAGGCAACATCAGATAAGTGGGATGGCTGGCCATTACTTCTCCTCCTAAAATAGTCCACAATCAGAATGAGCGGGAGTAACCCAAGGCCAGTAAAAACACTACTCTAAAAACAATGCGTATCACACTCTTTTCTTTATATTGCAGGGCAACTATAGGAGTATTCTGTTGGGAGCACTGTACTGCAGGCCTTAAATAGCAGTGCTAATGTTTAAATTGTATTTTCATCTTTTCTGTGTTTTCCGCGCCAGATTTCTGGGACCTTTGCCAGGTTCCAAGACCATATAGAATTAATTTTTAAAAAGGAAAATAAATATTTCTTAAGTGCTAGAGGATATGTATGTCTGATCTAATGAACAATAGTGTTGTTCATTTATCAGCTGTTAATTGTAATTTACTCAAATGGTTTTTCTGTCTGGAAGGGAGAGGATTGAGGCACAAGGAGAGTGATTCTCCTGGAGCTTCTGTATTGAATTTATATATACACAACATACTTCTGTATTCAATAATCTAAGTAGACAGGATGACATTTCTGCCAGATAGAGATGTAGAAGGAAACGTAGGCGAATTTTCCTAGCCTGTCTGGACTGGGTGGTTGAGAGGTCATTGCAAGCAATTTAGCTGATGTTATATTGAAGTCAGAGTTGAAGAAAGCTTGGGAGACCAGATTATGCTACGTCTGTTTAAAAAGACATCCAAGATACTAACTGTTAGCTGGTGTTGCAGTGTAAGGTTGATTTAAATGAGAAATTGCATATTTTTATTAATATCTCAGTTATGCTTTGTTCTTAACCTAACTCAGAAGTTGTCCGTGGATAAACTTTCTGGTCTTGATGCTGTAACTCAACACTCAGTTTGTTCACCATCTCTGGCTCTGTGTTATGATTTTGATAGACTAATTCGGTCTGATATTCTCCACTAAATCAACACATGTGGCATCTGCTGGAATCTGTGGGATTTGATCTCATCCTTCTCAGCCACATTATTTTTTGCCTCGCAGCCCGGTGGATCTATTGATTCTCGTGCAGGCTTGCTGCCTCTGATCTGCCAAAAGAGAATTAGTTATATGTTTCTTTATGCTTTGCTACTGAGGCTTCAAAATCCCTCTTAACCAAAGTCCCTGCTTACATATTGCTACCATTCATTTTTATTGGCTTCACTAAAGTTGAATTCCTGTATCTTGATTTTTCCCTAATTCATTCTCTGAGCAGCTTGAAAGAATTCAACCGAAAACAAAACCTCAAAGCGCTTATATAATGAATTACTTTTAAACTAGACGCTAAAAAAGACAGAGGGGCATTTATCAGGAATGTTTGTGGGCTTGGTGGTTACGAGCTTAAAAAAATATTCTGTGGAAAGGCTTTTGTCCCATGACAGAGATTTAAAAGGCTACGGATTCGGATTCCAGCAGAGACTCAGGCCTGTAATCATGTTTGAAACGTTCCCTTTCATAAGGCTCCCCGGCTGCAGCGGGAAGCGAGCCGGCTAGGGGCTCGCCTGCAGAAAAG
>NW_008825410.1:9191682-9207617 GCF_000699105.1 Pygoscelis adeliae
CGGGCATGCGGGGCGCTTAGGGGGGACTTTGCGCCGGGGAAGGGAGAGTTTCCTTTCTCCTCCCCGAGGCTGGCGCTGACAGTCCGGGCGCTGCGGCTTCCCAGTTGGAGAGGGGAGCTTGTGCGGTAGGCAGGGACAATGGAGGAAAATGAAAGCCAGAAACTTGAGCCGCGCGTGGCTTGCTCGACAGACAGCAGACAGATGAAGGGTAAGTAAGAATCAGGCGAAGACGGAGTTAGGTTTAAACATGCCCCTCGTTGCTGCTTTTTCTAACTGGAGGCAGAATGCATGGGAAAAAAAGCATGTCTTTCTTGTGCTAATGGCTCTGCAGATTTCCCTAATAGTCTGTGAGTTTAACTTTCTCTTGAGAGAGATTTCTGTCTCACCTTTCAAGCACGGAGCGTGCTGTATTGCTGTCACAGTTTGCAGGACGCTGCCTGGTGCGGAGGGTGCTGCTCCCGCGAGGGGGGGAGAAATAATGTCACGTTCCCTTTAAATGCTCTGCGTGCTTCGCCTATGGCAGAGAAATAGCTCTTCTTTCACAAAAGTAGGTTTGAGCTCATCTTTTTCTCGGGGTGTCTTTTAGAAGAGGGAGATCCACGGCAGATTGTCACAGGGTTCGTTTACTTTGTGTGAAACCGGTTGGGTTTGTTTTGGAGCGAAGCCAAGGAAATATAAGCGTGGTTTTCACGGCGGGTCAGCTGTGGTGCATTTGTACAATTGCAGTTGCACTATACATTTTCTCTAAAAGCGAATGCAAACTATTTCCTGGTGAATTCTACGTGGGCTGTTCCACGTGGAGCACTACATTCGGGTAGCATGACAAATACCTAATCTAATCTAATCTATATCTGTTATAGTATTTGTGGAGCACCTGTGAACATTCCCAGTTCATGTGTATTGTATTCCTCATAGACACTTCAGAAAAAGTTGTAGTATTGTGCTTCTGTGAAGTAAATAGTGCACGGTCGAGTACATGTGGGCTTAAAAAAAAAATCACCTAAGTTTACGAGTATGTAACATCAGAAAATAGTGCATAGAGAACTTAGGAGAAAAAAATACTCTTTTTTCTTGGGGGTTCATTGGTTGCTTGATGCTCTTTTGAATCATTTGTTACGTTACAATACTGGGCAGTGCAAGGCACGTGCATCTGTGTCTGTATATGTTTATGTTTAGTGGGATGGAAATCTTCACTTAAAGGATGTGTCTGAATAGGAAAAAAAGAGCCTTCAGTAAACGTATTTCTTTTGTATGGGTTGCAGAGGTCTGACCAGACCCATCCTGATTCCCAGAAGTTTTGAATGCTGAAAGCTCATCACCAAATGTAGTAGTTTTGGCCCATATCCAAAATTTACATTTGAAAGTTCCTTGGAAAGAGAGCTAATTGTAAAGACAGTGGAGTAAATTAGAAAGATTCCAAATAATCTCAAATTTACTGCTAGCATAAATATAATGGAGGTGGGTTTGACTCATGCTCTTAAAATTGTATTCTTTTTTAAACTATAAGTATTGAACGTGGTTTGCTTCAAGGCTCAGTTTCATAGTATCAGTACGGGTCAGGTCCGTATTTGTTCCGTTCTGAAATTATTCTGAAAATGTTCTTCTCTCATGTCACCTGGGTTGCAAAACAGGACTATTAAAATCTTCACAACATTTAAAGTAATGCAGCAAAGTGACTTTCCTGACCTTTGTAGACTTCATGGAGGGTGTGACTTAGAAGAATTGCATACCAGGACGTGTTGAAGGACTTTTTTCTTTTTTTTTTTAATTTCCAGCTCACAGCAATTAATCCTTCATGATAATCTTCCTGATAATCCTAGGCGTACTGCTTCTACGCTGCAGACCTGGGCCTTTCCTGTAGTTATATCCACTGTAGTAATGGGTGATGTTAAGAAATCTTGAAATTTGTTTTCAGATCAGAGAAGCAACTCAAGTGTGAGGATTACTCAAGCCTTTGGATAACTAAAGCCCTCCCCTGTCAATCAGCAAGTCTTCCTTTTTGTTGCCCTCTAGACTTGTTACTTTATTGAACAGAAAGACCTTCAGCTTTTAGCTTCTGAATATGAGGGAGGGAGGCAAACTTATCTCACACCTCTCTGTTTTCCATTGGCTTCTCTTTACTCCTTTTCCAAGGAGGGTACTTGCATAATTTATCCTTTCGCTACTCTTAGCCCTCTTCTGGGAACCATCACATGATCCTTCACACATTTCAGAGTTATCTGTGAGGATTGATTTTCTAGGCCTATTATCTTCACTTGGAAGATATGGAAAGTTTGCCTACGCTGTTATTGAGCAACTCCAGGATCCAGAAAACCTCTCTCAGTTTCTCCTCCTTGTAGCACCATGGCCCACACAGCAGCTGTGGAGCTTATGTACCCCGAGGTACACGGGGGGCGTTTTACCGTCCCAGCTTTCAGCCTCACCATCAGAGTCATTTGTCCCTATCTAGGAAGTGGCCAAGGAAGATTTTTTTCAGCAATTACTATGGGAAAGACCCATATTCAAACATGACAGAGAGTTTGGTTTGCAAAGAAAGTCACGTGCTGCTGTGTGCTGTAATGCCGGGGGATCATGCTGAATGCCCAGGTCAGCTCACTGGCAAGACTAGCAATTAGTTTGCATAGTTTACATTCCTTTCTTTTCACTGGTATTTATACAGTATTTTCCAAATATATGAAAGAAAAATAAGAGGATTTGTTGATCTTTCTAATATGGTATAAGAAAAATATGTTATTTTTGATTCCTTCTCAAGGTTTCACCCAATAACAAATAGTAGTAAAACACTTTACTTGATATGTCTCTTTATGTTCCAAATAATTAGCTTTTTCTTAAACTATTGAAATGACTGAAGTGCAGAGTAGGGAAAAGCTTTGCATGAGAGAGGTTTAGGACCCAAAATACACACTCATGAGCTCTCGGTTGTGTTTGTCAGTGTAGGTTTACCTGCCTTCTTGAGGAAGTGCCTGCCACCAATTCAGTGATTGAAACTGCTGCTGTGGCCATACCTTAAGGGTTTATACCAAATTGCTGCACTCAGTCACCCATGCTCACACTGACTCCCTTGAGCTCCAAGGAAATCCCTTATTTATGTCTGCCGCCTTTGTTCCAACAGCCTCAGGGATATAACCCCCGGGCTCTGGGTGCAACAAATTATAGATGGTAAATTCCAGTCAGCCCCATCCCACCTCTTTTTCCTCCTGTGTAAAATCCATTGAAATGACTGTGCAGCTTTCAGAAACCATTTTGACTGAGTTTATCTGGAGTAGCCATGCTTACTTCTTGCAAGCAAAACTCTCCTTTTTGCCACTTTTCTCAAATAAGCTGAGTGTACCTGGTGGTTGATGCTCTGAATTTTCAGTAATCAGTGAGGCTGGATGTTTTTTGATTGAGTTGTGCTTGGAAGAGTTGAGTGTGTGTGTGTGTGTGTACGTACACACGAGGCTGCTGCTCTGAAGGTTTAATTAGGATTGTGCTTCTAAGAAGGTCTTTGAAGGTGCTGCGGAGATCAGAGATGGCATTTTGAATCTGTGTGAGAGTAAAACTTCCCTGTGAACCAAACCTGTTTCCGAAGTCGTGCCTGGATCTGTGCTCATCAAAGCACGGTGCCACCTGCGGTCTGGGCTCTTGTGTCCAGTTCTGCTTTCGGGATAGGTTTCCATGAATGCAAACGAGAGGGTGTTGTTGATATTTTGGAGTCTTTGAGCATTATAGGGAGCTTACAGAAACATGAGAAGTCTTTGAGGACCTTCCAGGGCCCAGTCCTGTTGTGAAACCCAAGGGAATTAGTTCCCCATGTGAATTGGTGGGACATCACAGCAGCAGTGGCTCCACCGATGGAGGATTTACTTTATTACCATGGCTTAATGTTACGTGGGACTTGGCAGGTAATTGACAGCGCACACCAGAAAGCTGAAAAATCCTCAGCATAAAATCCTGAGGCAAGTGGTAGGCAGGGTGTCAAACTGACTGACTGAACCATAAAAAGAAGCGAGTAGGTGCCTGTTTCCAAACAACAGTGCCGTATAAATGGCAGCACGCGGGGGAGACGGTCGCTGGGAGGATAAAGGGCTCCGAGGCGAAAAGTGTCAGATGGAGAGAAATAGAGATGTGTTAAAAACACGTAGGGGAAGGATCTTTCTGCTCCTGAGGAGGTGCTGTAAAGGGTTAACACTCACGGGACGTCTGAGGCTGCCCGGTAAAGATGGGGAAGGCCACATCAGACTTGGAGAGGCCTTTTCAATGCTTCTGGTTTTTGTTGGTTTCTTTCTTTGCTGACAAAGGAGTGAGGGATTTTTCAAAGGTATTAGGTAACAAGGCTCCAGACTACACTTTTTCATGCACCAGAGGGTTCATGTTACACAGTTACCTGAAGATAAGCCAGCACTTACATACCCTCCTGTCTGCCTATCTCTTTACAAACGTCGTCATGGTCTTATAGTAGATTTTAAAGTTGTAAAATTTATCTGAGGGTCTTTTTTTCTTTTTATATCACACAAAACTTGCTTTCATTCTGTTTTTTAAGAAATGGTTTATTGAAAAAATGATGTAGTATTTTCCAGCCTGCTGTCCTGAGACGTATAAAATCCAAGGGAGATCCATGAAATTTAAAACCAGACCACAGTCAGAAATCAGGGAAAAAACCCTCCAAAACCCTCTTATTATTTTATAGGTATTTCAGAGCATGTTGAAAACACACCGAAAAAAGATTAAGGATTTCAAATCTCCTTGTCAAAGGAATTTTATCAGGTGGTATCCTTAAGGATACTAGTTACGGGGCCATTAAGTGTGCTGGAGCCTATTGAAGAAACCTGTTTGTTCTTGTGGAAAGCATCCTGTAGATTTTAAAGGTCAAAGAATAAGGACCCTGTCAGATCTTCTGTTCAAGTCACATAGTGGTAAAGATGATACAAAAGGGACATCTACTTCAATGATGCTCACTTTTCTGTAAGGCTATACCGTGGTTGTGTGTTAAAAGTATGTAGGTACTGTGCATAGCTTATATAAATGATTATTTCCGGGCTGCTTCTTACAACATATATATGCCTAATGATGCAGAACATGCCATTGAACACTACTGCTACTTTTAAAAGAACCTAGCTTTTATATCGATTGTGTTCTTTTTCTTATTAATGTGAATGTTGGGATTAAGTTCTTATAATATTCTGGTTTGGGGGTTTTGTTTGTTTTTTTTTTCAGACCAGGCAAAAACCAGTTTGCATGTTACATCACTAGACGATGCAGAATGTCCCCGATCTAAAGAGCTCCTTTCGACCCCGAACAGTCACATTTCTTCTAATTCAAAGTCCACCCGCAACATCCCTCGAAGACATACAGTAGGTGGCCCTCGCAGTTCCAAAGAAATACTGGGAATGCAAACCTCGGAAATGGACAGGAAGAGAGAGGCTTTTCTTGAGCATCTGAAACAGAAATATCCCCACCATGCTACAGCAATAATGGGACACCAGGAGAGACTGAGAGATCAGGTATGAAACTCAAATTCGTATCCTGCTTTTTGTTAAACAGTCCTTATAACTTCTACAAAGTTGAATGTTACCACTTCACAAAGTTGAATGTAACAAAGCGTTAAACAGATTTTTTTTTGATATAGCCTAAGATTCAGTTGCTCCCTTGAAATTCAAAGAAAGAATAATAAAAATGAAACTATTCAATATTACCTTGGAATTGTTTGTTGAAACTGACATTTTTTAAAGAGCTTTTCATTTTTTTTAGAATATACATGGAGAAAGGGATGAAGGTGAGACTCTTGATGTTAGTATATGGGTCTCCATCTACTTTTCACAGCTGAAGGGAAAATACGGAACAGCTGTTAACTTCTGTTACACTTTCAGTATTGGCAGCACTGCCTGGGAGAAAAGAAAATATCCGTAGAGCGTGTCTGTATGCTTTAGCTGGCTCCGTTACCCTTTCATTTGCTTTCTTTTCTGTTTTTGAGTCTTTTAATACAAACAGAATGGACTTATCCACAGGTATCTGCCTCCTCCAAGCTGTTTTGACATCCACATTGGTCTGTCAGTAGCATACCTTAAGGTGGTTTGCTTTTTGCCTGCCTCCAATTGCTTTTCAGCACTGAAAAGTAGACGTAGGGTCAGAGGAGATGTGCCACACTGATGTGTTTCTCAGAGCAGGCGGGGGCCGCCATCACGCCAACCTTCTGCATTCAGGGAGTGCCGTGCAAGGATCTGTTCACAGCCTAACTCTGGGCTCTGGTTTTGGGTGTGATGTTAGAATTTAATCTGTTCAGCTTTACAATCTATGTTCTATTCCATAATTCATTTTTTTCAATCAAACAGCAGAATTTAGAGTTCAGGCTCAAAAATCTTGTTCCTGTTAGTCTCAGTTTAACAAATGATTGACAGCAAAACTTTTATAAAAGTTTTTTTTCTTAGTGTTTTATAGGTATTTCAGCACTAGCAGCAAATTAATTGTAACTAAGGAATAAAAACTGGTTGGCAAAATACTGTACTCTGCTATGGGACTTCTTACTGAATTCCCAGCATCTTTTGAAGCCTTCCAAACCTTTGGAGATCTGACCGTTGTTACAGCTTTGGAAAGATTGTCGCTTGGTAACTCACCCCTACAACTTCTCTTTGACAGGGTCTCTGGAGATCCCAGGTGCTATCACTGCCTCAAAACACAACTGCTAGAATCCATATGTATCCAGCTAAAATTGCTGCAAGACTTTAGCTCTAATGAGGGTGATCTATTCCTTATTTTTAAAAAGGTTCCTTTGAAAGTCTTGATTTTTTTTTTTTCTTTTTTCTCCCCACTTATCTTTTCTATGAACTTTAGTGACTGTGTGGAATGTGCCGGGTGGTGGATAAAGATAGCATACAAATTAAATAAAGGGGGTGGAAGGGGGGTGAAGTCCAGAGATTAGATCTTTTGGAGTCATGTAAATATTTAGTTCCAGTGTTGCAGACACTGCAAACCCAGCTTGAACAGCCTACAGCATTACACCCTACACATTTTGTAATTTGAGCCTTTTCTGAAGGCAATAAATTACAGAAGGAATGCAGTAACTGTTCCTGCTATTTGTTTAAAATGTGTCATCCTTGCTAATTTATTGAGGGTAAAATTCATGCGAATGTCTCCTGCTTCTATTTTTTGATGATTAGACATATGTATTGTACGTACTGAGTGTGAATTTTAAAACAAAATAACTTTAAAATTGCTCTTAGAGCATCGAACTATCTTTCTTGGGAATGGGAAAGACTGAAGAATCCATCCATTCAGCATAACTTAAAAAAAAAAAAAAGATAAACTGAACAGAAGCCACATTAAAAACATGCAGAAATAAGTTATTCCAGCTGATTGTAAGAAATTTGCTTAGTTGAAATGTATCAACAGTCTGGCTCATCAGATGCAGTAACAGATTATTACGGTCATGGCATTACAGTTCAGAGGGGTTTTTTCTTACCAGTTGTGTCAATGCATGCACACACATGTATCTGTGTATTTTGTGTGTGTGTGTTTGTATGTGTGTATATATATGTATCTGTGCATGCGTATATACATACATAGGTATGTGTATATATATGTGTAGGTATATGTGTATATATTTATATGCATATGTAGAACGCAAGCTTACTTAGCTGCTCCATGAATAAGACCATAGTATAATTTTGCTTCAGAGGGTGTATGTGTGTGTATAGCACATATACTTCCTTTTTTTTCCCTCGTATAGGTATATGTCTAGCAGTAGTGTAGAAGACAACCTACGTACACATGTAGTAGGTATCTGTATGTAACATCTATACATCACATACAAGATCTGTAAGATGTATGGGAAGGCATGAATTACAATGTTAGGATTTATTTTCTAGGTTCCTTTCCTTCCTTCTTACTTCTCCAGCTGCTCCAATATCTGGAAAGTGGCAACATTATCCATGGTGGGAATTTCCCCACTGTGGGAGATCTATCACGGATAGTAGCCAATGCGACATCATTTTCTAATCTTTATGTCAAATGGTGCACCTGGAACATAAAACATCCCGATACTTACGGTCGGGAGATAGTCTCTTGGATATCATATCGTTTGTCTTCCAGGTTGCTCTAAATACTGCCAAGTCCATAACCAAAAAAACGGGCCAGAAAATCAAGACTGGCAATTGTCTCTTTTTTTGTGGACTTTCTTCTTTTGTCTGTTTTAACCATCAGTATCTGAGTATGGCAAACTGGCCCCTGGTTTGCAGCAAATAAACATCAGGAAAAAATGTTTGGTGTTGTCAGAACATACTGTATCACCTCCACCAGTAAGGTCAGCTCTGAATGTTGTCCATATCTTCCACTACGTATTAATGGTTTCCTCCAGGCTTCGTTTATTCAGATAAATCCCTCCCTGGATGTGCCTCCTGAGGACCCGTGTCTACTCTTGATAACCTGCCACAAATCAGAAGTACAATCATGGCCAGGTAAAATGCCAGCGGGGATTACTGATGGTTAACTAATGTGGTGACCTGAAACCTCCCAGCTGTGCACACAGATCATCCCTCCTCCACCTCGCAGGTTTGTTACCCTGTTTGTGATATCTTATTCTGGAAAGGAAAGCTCACAGAGACAGGGGCCGTCTTTATTTGCACAAGGGCCTTGGGATACTGCCGCAAGGCAAATAGCCTGCAGCTAAGCTGGTCTGCGTGGTAAACTGGGGCATGAGTTTGCAGCAGCCGTGGGTTGCAGGCGTGCCATGCCTTGTGCACCCTAAAATGCCCCCAGGGGAACGCAGCACCCCACAGCTGCAACCCTGCAACCCATAGCCCAGCGGCTCGCCCTCACATTGCAGGTTTTCCCCCTTGCAAGACAACCCTGCCGCCGGGCACCAGAGCTCCTTCCACCTGGAAGACTGGAAAGCCGAGGAACAAAATCTTTTTTTATAGGTAGTGCAAGCTTCTGCAAGAGTTTTGGATACCTTGTCTCTGCCAAGGCTGTCTCGTCTGTGTTAATGAAAGCAAGGCACTAACGTAATCCCCAGGAAGGTTAGAAAGAAAAAAGAGAAAGGAAGGAGGAAAACAGTCTCGGTCTTCTGAAGTTTGAGATGGTGTGAATCATCTGCTGCTGAGCTCATGGCAGGACGTGGTCACTGCTTAGGTGGGGTTGTCTCCGGTCAGCAGCGAAGGAGAAAGCAGGAACAAGTATAAAAGCTGGGCCAGTGGCTGAGAGAATGAAAAAGAGCTTGCAATTAAGAGGTTAAAATGCTAACCTGGCCATGGGAGGGGGTTAATCCCTGCCATGAACCTGTTTTACAAGTCACCTTGCTAAAAAAAAAAACCTTTCTGAGGGGCAGAGAACAAAAATGAGTGTGCAGAGTTTTTCAGAGCTGGAGCTTTTGAGCGTGCCTTTAGAAAATGAGCTGGAAGATGTTTGCCATGCCTTTCTTTTGGTGTTGTTTGACTAGGAAATACACTGGGAGATGTGGAAGGGTCAGCAACAACTCTAGCGTTTCAGCCAGTGCTCTGTGAAGAACAAATTTATTGGCAAACGAAATTAGATTTCCATTAATTTAAAAAATAAAAACCTTCCGGTGCCTGTGCAAGGCTGAGTGCTTAGAAAATGGCGGTTGTGGTTTTTTTTGTTATGTTCAGTTAGGTCTGAACGTGACAGGTAACTCTGGCATCTGGGCAGGTGTGGTTAAAGTTACCATGGAGATCCATGATGTCATGCTTGATAGAGCATGTCAAGACAGCTAATCTAACATGTAGATGTTCAAAAAGTCCCATAGGCCAGAACTAAGCTTTATGCAAATAACAAAGTTATGCTGCAAAAGGGCGAAAGAAAATACAGCTAAGATATGGCGTGCGTTTTACCTGGCAGCTTGAAAGGATTATTACAGGCTTCATCATAAATTAAAACTTTTGGAACTAAAGGAAGAGGATTTCAGACCATCTCTGGCCTCACCTGTGGAATCTCACATTTCGGTAAATAAGCCTCTTTCTTTCTCTGCCCTCACTGTAAAAAAACGTTTTTGAAATCATGGAGTTTGCTTCACCACGTTGTTCCTCCTGGCAGCAGGGCTGAGTCAATAAAGCAAGTTTTCTGGCATGGCATGCTCCCTTTTCTCTTTCGAAAATGAGTTCTTTATTGAATGAACTGAGAATTCGGAATTATTTGAAAGGCATTGTAATGTATTATGTTGATTATATGAATCATGCTGCAAAAATGTCCTAGGTAGTGTTTTGGAGGAGAAACTAAGAATGGAGACACTTTATTTATTTCTAGATTATTGCCAGATGTCTCTCCTTTAACTGTTAAAATAGAACCCTAAAATTACAACAGCATTTATTCCAGCATTTGATGTCTGCAAAAATACTGAGGCTTTTTTTTTAATGGATCATAGTATCAGTTGGTTAAACAGACTTGGAGTATATGCTTTGATATCACAGGGTAATGCTGGGGCATTTCTTAATAGCTTTTTTTTGTGGGTAACAGTACATTAGTAAAGGGTAAACGTATTTGGAGGTAAAAGTCCAGCAACAGAAATGCTATTGGGACTTTTGGGTTTTAGGTATAAACAAACCGGGATATTTTCAGTCCCTCTGGAGAGAGAGTAAAATCCCTGGGTTCTTAGCTGGAACCACTTTTGTGCTGATACCAATCACAACAGATCAAGTAAACATCAGTACTTAGGGGATAGCCCCCCCGCTGGCACTGCTGTGATATGATAACGGGAAGCAGGTTTGGGGCTACAAAGTTTAGTTCTTTCAAATCGCTCAGTTTGAAAAGGGTTAGATCTAGGTGGGAGAGGGTGGGGGCTTGCGGTAGTTAATGTCCAAGCTTAAAAATGTGAAAAGAGAAAAATCTTAGGTTCTGCCTGAAGACACCTGAGAAATGCAAACTTGAGAGAAACTTCAGTTCAATGTAAATCCTCAGTAGGATTTAGGGAATAAGAGGGCTGCAGAATCTGGTAAGGACATTATCTAATTCCAGGTGAAAAAACAGGGTCTAAAGGATTTCTGACGTTCTGCATTGCTTGATCAGGCAAGGTTAAATAAACTTTTTTCTGAACACGTATTGATTATTAAAGTGAACGGATTTGAAAGGAGTACCAAGCGAAGAAATCACTGATTTTTTTTTTTGTCACAGCTCTTTTGCTTTTACACTCCTAGTTATATCTTGAAATTAAGCCAGTAATGGGAATAGTATAGAATTAGTTTCAATTTAACCTTTCTCCCAAAGTCTGAGTGTTAATTATTTAGCACTAGAATATGTACAAATGACAATGTGTCAAATGAACTAGCACATTTTGCATTCATTACACTGTTGCTGGTTGATGCCATGGAATCAGGTAGGGAGAAATTGATTTAATGTTAATATTGTGTGAATACTTTTCTGGTCTGTACCAGTTTAAAACCAGAGTTAAAAAATTAAATTTGATTTTAAAATGTACACAGTGTCTGTGAAGAATGTGATTTTAATCTGGATATATGTTGCTGCAGATTTTTCTAGTTGAGAAAATCCATTTTGTTGAATTACTGCTTGGTTCACATACTGCTGTATATAATGTGTCATCAAAAAGTGCCTATTTTTATCTGAGAGGGCAGTGTCATACTGCTAGAACTTGCTGTTGTGTCAGCATAGGCTGTAGGTATTTGTTCAGGAAAAGAAGTTTCAGAAGTTGTTTCAGGAGATTTCTGTGAGTTGCTGCCTCCTCTCCGCGGATGGGTACTACCTCCCTGCCCAAATGAGACTGCGATTCCCCCTCCTCCCTGGATAGTCTTTGTAAGCCCAACAGAGCACATTGCATGTTCGGGAAGGGGGGACCCTCCGCAGCGTTCACACGTGTCCCCTGTCTCATGTACCATCTGCTGCAACAATTTATTGCTTTCCAGTGCTGCTGTGTGTTAAGGGCAACTGCTCTTATTTTGCATTGTTAAAAGCACCTAAGTAAAGCTATGAAACTGAACATATGAAACATGATTACAAGCTTAAATCTCTGCTGGAATCCGAGCCCTTAGCTTTTGTTTATGGAAGGACATGAGATGACATGTCCATTTGTTTTGAGTTGAAACATGCTCTTTAGCCCCCAGATAATGCTGTGATTGTGAGATATTTATAAATAGCTTGGTAGATAAATGAACAAAGAGCTAGTTCATTAGCAAAGTAAAGTGGATTTACTTTGTATTGTCTATAAGTGAAAATGTTGAGGAAGAAGAATATTCCTAGTAGAATGTCTCAGTGGAAAGTCTTTCAATTTTACTCTTTACTTTAAAAAAAATAAGGCAACATATTAAGGTACATACTAAACTACTAGCCCTAAGGTATCTCTGGAAGTAAGTTGGAGTTTAACTGGAGTGATAATACTTGCTTTGATAAACATAAGTTTCTTCATTTATATCTATCAGTTACAAGTAATAAAAAAAAGCTGTTCTTTTGAAAAAGCAAACAAAACAAAGCTGCAAAAAGGCTTATAAAGCAATTCCTTTTCTTTTCCTTTCCCTCCCCCCATGCAAACCACACACCAGTGCAGTTACTTTGCCCCAACAGGATTAGTAACTTTTCTTCTGTGGCAACGCCTCTGCATTTTAAATAGCATGTATTGTTTGTAACTCAGAAGTCCCAGGTAGTTGTTATATCCTTACCTTTGTTCATGTGAGTTTTGTACGTGTATTTTTTTAACCTAATTTTATGACAAAGAAAAGTATTTTTAGAATACTTTGTATTCAGCTGACTGACTAAATGCCCACAGTAATCTTGTTTCAGAACTTACGGTTCGATCCAATAAAGAATCTAGGACTTTGGTAGCCCTTAAAGGAGAGTTCGGGCAGCTGCATTCAAGAGAGTTGCCCATGGAAACCTCTTCCAGTTTCTGTAGACACCTGAGATTCCTTAGTTTTCAGAAACTTAAGCTTTTCTGGCCAAAAATATCCCGAGGCATTTACAGATGTGGTTTTGCGCATACTCAGTTTAGTCCTGGTGTTTTTTGGGTTGCCTCTGTAGATGACTACCAAAAACTGCCCGGAAGCAGTCAGCAGGGCCTCGTTTGGTGGATGGGTTCAGTACAGGACTAAATCCTTCAGCGGTGGTGGAGGGGGGAGCGCGCGTCCTGCGCAGTGGCCTGGCAGTGACCACCCCTGCGGCAGAGGCACCTCCTGCCTCCTCTGAACCGTGTGCCTGATGCCCTCCTTCCTCTGGGGACGCTTGGTGGCGTTTGGGATAGGCAAACCCAAAAGGGTTTATTTCTGAATATTTGCTGTGTCTCAAGATCATTTCCCTGCAAATGGTTGTGAATGTGCTTTGGTTATTCTCTTTTCAGCTGAATAGTCCTGTTAGCTTCCCACTGGGAACATTTTTGTGCTCTTTGCACATTGTCACTTGGGAGATGAGCATGTATTTATGTCAGTCATGAGCAAAGTAAATGCACCTCTGGACCACTGCTGCTGCAGTACAGCATTTTTCAGTTGATTTTCTAACAAAGGCAGATTACACCAAAGTCACCTGATTAACTGGCTTGGTTTAAGCATAATCCCTGGGATTTAAATCTCCTTTCTGGGCTCAAATAAGAGAATAAGAGTAAATAAGGCAAGCAAATCTCTTATAAACATATATTCCAATTTCCTTTCTCTTCAAATGAGTTGAGTACACCAGGAGAAACAGTGCTATTGTTAAAATCGCAGCCAACACCAGTGACTGACAGAAGGCACCGAGATGTGTGTTTTCAACGTTCACCCAATCATGGTAATTGTGCAGTTCAGTAAATTCAGAATCTGATGGTATTAAGTTTTGCATCTTGACACATCAAGCCAATGCAGGGGCTTTTGGTTGGATGAGATTGTTTTGAAGGTTCTTTTTTGTTTTTTGTGGAGTTTTTTGGTCATGAATTAGTACCTTTTGTACTGCTGCATTTTGTGTGGTCTCTTGTGTTGTGGATTGTAGTGATTCTATTCATTCACTAGGAGATTGCTGCCTTAGTAAACACTGAGCATTGACATTTGTTTAAGTTCAGGAAAGGTTTTCACTGGCTGATTAATACACCGCCATAGGTGCACTTCACTTAAAAAAAAAAAAATTTTAACCTAAAAATCCAAATTAGTTGTTAAAGAAAGGAATAGAGAAGCTGTTCTCGTAGGTTATGTCTGAAATCCAGAAAGACCAATAATACATTTTTCACCATGGTTTCTGCCATGGGTTCTTAAGGAGGGTCTAACAACCGCTCAGGAGGTGGATCTTGGATAATCGGCCTTGCGCACCGTGTGTGTTCCGATCTTTAGTAGTTACAGATCATTTTGCCTCACATCTTGAGATTTATTTTATCTTCCAAAATTATGTTCTTGTTAGTTGTAAGACTGGATCTTCTTGATACCTGCATGAATGTCCAGTTCTGTTTTGGATTGCTAAATTCTTGACTATGTTAATGTCTCATGACTGTAAATTCCAGAGCTCAACTAAGTTTTAAGAGTATCTCAGCCTTTAAGGGGTTTACATTTCTTAGATACACATTTAATAGACTGTCTCCATGTTCTTGCATTGATCTAATTCAAAATAGAAAAACTAATTGTAATTCAATTTCAATTGAACTTAAATACTTTTTCAGTCTGGAGGGAGACGTCTTGTCTTCCAAGGAAGGAGGAAGGCAGCAAGAGGAAGAAGTAAACAGTGACAAACCAAAGAGTTAAAACATTTTTTGTATTTGAAAGAAGTTGAGTCTGATTTTAGATTTTACATAATATATTCATTTCCAGATACACTTACTGCCAGATGAATAAGCAGAGGCTTTTCCAATTTGCACCTATTTTGTGGGTATGTGGGTGTCTAAAGTCTGGAAACAGACCTGGCTGTCAGTGTCTATGTATGAGCTTTGGGCTTTCTTCTACTGTGCTTTGAAAGCATAATTTTAGCTGCATTTATTAATTTGTAGCCCTATTTTTAGTAATGCAAAATACCATACATCAGACTGTTGTAATTAGTAATGAATTACTCACAGGAGGAATAAATATTTGAGTTTGATTAGAATAAGTAAGAAGAAATGTCACTTATTTCCCATTGGCTGAATAAATAAATAACTGAACGACATTGGTTGGTTGATTTAAATAACAGTAAATATTGTTTGGAAGGAAGAAGAATTATTTAGCATAATGTAAAAAATTAATTTAAAAAGATACATTTAATATAAACACTTCCATTAAAAATGTGTACCTGAAAAGCTAGGACATTCATAAAATTTCCTATAGATCTTAAAAAACTCCTTTATTTCCTTTTTGTTTTTTTACAGAGAAATGATAATTTCAGTAAATTCTTGATCTAGGTTATATTTTTTCCTAAAAGTCTTCAAAAAAACCCACCAACACTCCAAAACCTCACAGATGTTGTGTGCTAATTTCACTCTTTTATTATGCATATCATGCATTCTTTATTTTCAAAAAAGCTATTTCATATTAAAATTGCTTAATAGCTTTGCATTATAAAGACAACATGTCAACATCCACTACCAGGGATATGGGAGAACCTCAGTATTCCTCTGTTCTTAGACGGGAATCACCACAGTATTGCAGGTACCATGATTTGGCAGTAACTGCTGGCATTATTTTGTTTTTTTTTTTTTACTGAGGATCACTATTGTTTCAATTAGTTTTCAGCTGCTAATCCAAGCTGCCATCTTTTTGGCTAATGCTAAATCCAGCACTGGGGGTACAGGCAGGATGGTGCCTTCTGCCAGCCCCTGGCATGCTCCTGTGTGGGTGAGCGGGGCCAAGAAGGGTTTCTGCACTGTGCAGCCCGGGGACTCTCTCTGTTTCACCACAGGCGATTAGTATGGTGTCTGTCACTGGAAAATCTAAATGAAAACATGTGATAGAAAGAGCATCAAAAGCTTTCTGGAGATCAGTGGAGAACTTCTCCCTTCTGAACATCGCAAAAGGGTGGGGTGGGATGGAGCGAGGAAGCGCAGATCACAAAATGTTTTTCTTGGCCCTCATGGTGCTGGT
>NW_008825410.1:9207641-9220073 GCF_000699105.1 Pygoscelis adeliae
AGAGTACAGTTGGCTCAAACCCTTAGCAGGTTGTCTGACCGGAGTGCTCTTCCTCTGATATCGGACGCAAGCATTTAGTTTCTGGCTCATGTGTACTTCCCTTTTATTTTATTTTTACCGAGTGTTTTCCGTACCGGACGCTGTGGCAGGCGCCTTCCCGCGTGGGCAGGTCCTGCAGGCACCTGCTGCTGCTCCCCGGCACGCCAGGCTCTCACAGCTCCCTCACACCCGGCAGCTGACGGGCACTGCTGCGAAGGCCGGGCTCCCGGCCACAGCTTTCTAATCCGGAGCTGAACAACTGGGTTAATCCCATACCGAGCCTGGGACCCTACTGCAAGTAGGAGTCAGGTTTCTTCCCGAGGCCGATGAATAGTTTTCAGTAATGCAGGACGATTGAGGAGGTTGCGTATGACACTTGGTTGTTGCTGTAGCTTAATGACACAAAAGATTTCACCATAGCATTAAGCATTTGTATTACTTGGATCGTGCTTTTTGCATGTGTCTTTTTACTGTGCATGTTTTACCTTCTTTTTTCATTGCGAAATTGTGACCTCCTGGTCTCGGGTATTAATCCTGTCACAAAAGGGTAGTTCTAGCCCATGTGCAAATGTGTATTTGTTCAATCCCCACCCGTATGCAAGCATGCAACCATGAGAAACCAGTATTTTTTATATATGAGTCATTCATACACCCGGATATGCAACAAAATTTCACATCAGATGAGACTCTGCTGCATATGCACACCTATAGAGAATCCCCACCAGGAGGAAGAGGGACTCGTGCTGTTCCTGGTACTGTCGCTCCATGCTGGCGGCAGTCTGCTACCGAGTGGATGGATTTTGAGGAGGAGGTAACCGGTCATGCTCCTGTGGCACAACCAAGAAGAAAAAGGAGCCTCTCAGCTCTTTGCTGCTCCTCTGGTGCCTCTTCTGCCAGCCAGGTACAGCTCTGATGAAGAGCCAGGGCTTTCCTCTGTGGGGCTTGTGTAAGAGTTAATGGAAGCTTTTGGATAGTTCTTTTTTTTTTTCAAAAGACTGCTCCCTGTAAGAAGGGACGTCCTCAAGTGTTCGTTGTTGTTATCCTATTGTCCATGTGTGTTTCTAAGTTGATTTTGAAAGGCACAAAAAACTTCAGGTTACTGGAGTAGTTATCAGGTGTTTTTGAGAGTGAGACTGACAGTCTACAGAAGAAAGGCTTCCCTTGAACCGTGTTAAAATACAATTTGATTTAATCTCATGGTTTCAAAATTTGTCATACGCTGTCCAAAAACCAAGATTCTTTCTCCTCTAATTATAGAGAGTGTTTATATGTAAGGTTTAATCTATTTATTGGAAGTCTTCCAGGACTCTGGAGTAACTGCTACTTTGTGGGCCTCTTCTGAACTGAAGGGGTTAGAAAACAGTAGACTTCTACTCCAAAGATACTTGGCCAGCGAGGATGAGTGAGCTACTTTTTTTCCCATGTCTTCTCTTGCTTCTGCTGTAATATTTTGGGTTTGAGATATCTTTTTTCCTCATGCTGTGACAGCAGGTATTGCTTTGTTTTGAAGGAACTGTGAACTCACAAGTTCAGTCTTGTTTCTGCATGACTTAACCCTGTCTCGAGAGCAGTTCCACTTATATTATGTTAGACAGATTTCTTTGTGACTGTGTTATACAGGCAAAGCCAGCTTGGAATTTAGGGAAACTTTTAATAGTTTATAAAAGGAGAACTGAGGAAATAAAAAAAAAAAGTTCAAAGTACTCATACAGGTACTTGTGAGATGCTTCTCATGTTGGGTTGGGTTTTTTTTAATGTACTTTTGTGGGTTTCTCACAATACCTATTAGCAATGTATTACTAGAGAGAGAAGGGGTTGGGCTTTTTGTGATATATCACAGCTATGTGATTTTAGTTGTAGAAACTGGGGCAAATAATTTTGACTTGATACCAAAAAGATTTTCTATTTAAGGTGATCACTCTCTTTGAAGACTGTTTTTCCTAAGGAGACATATAACCTTTTAGATTAGATTTACTTGCGGTGTAGCATTTTAAACACACCAGACTAAAACTAATGCGGAATAAAACCTACAGATGTATTGAGTCGCCTGGCAAAACAAGAGCAGCTTAGATAACCATTCAGTAGCTTATTGTGGTAAGATAAACATGGAATTCTAGGTATTTTGTACAATAAAAGAACTTACGTGTTCTTTTGATCTGTGCTTTCTGCTGCCGCTTGTCAGACTTCCCTGGATAGTGCCAAAATGTCTATGCTTTTGTCATTGTGTCTTTTTTTCTTTTTTTTTTATTTTAGGATCACACTGTTAGATTCTGAGAGCAGAATAGCTTTTCTAACTTCTA
This sequence comes from Pygoscelis adeliae, assembly GCF_000699105.1. Lineage (NCBI taxonomy): Eukaryota > Metazoa > Chordata > Aves > Sphenisciformes > Spheniscidae > Pygoscelis > Pygoscelis adeliae. The sequence goes on from NW_008825410.1 coordinate 9,209,981, forward strand.
ATTTCCTCTGAAAAAAGCAGTCAGCCAAAAGTTATCAAGCCTTTCAAGTGAGGTTTGTCTAGCCACTGCTGCTTTGTTTTTGGCTTATCTTCCCTGTGGTTTGAAAACTTGCTTGAATGTCTAGGTTCTGTGAGCTTTCAGAGGTCTTTTAAAATGCAGTCATCATTTCAAAATGTTCACTCTGCCTTCAAATAGTTTCAGTGGAGATGAGGGTGATGAACTAGTTTTACTTACCTCAGTATATGGCAAGGACCTATGTTTGGAAACAAGCTTACATATCGTTTTACTGCTCATTTAACTAAAGCAGCCAGCCTGATTCCATGCTGATATCTCTGCCAACCCACAAAATCACCTGCATTTGTTCACCCAAATTCAGCAAAGTAGCTGAGTCTGGCGGTGTCCTGTTGCAACAGGCAGATTTAAGTTATTTTATCTGAAATGTAAGAGAGGAGGAAAGTTGAATAAGAGTTATGTGGGGAAGAAAAGCCTTGATTAGCCATGGAAAACGTTTTTGCTTTTAAATCAGAGGCTGATAGTTTAGGAGCCTTTTCTGATTGCAGGTGTGGTAGCAGCACACCTTGAGTCAGTTCTAGGTGTGTTGGGTATTGCACTTAAGAGCAGAACCATTAAAATCCTTTTGAAACCTAATGACTGGCACAAACTGCCGGGTTACCAGTGTGTTGTGATATCATGCTCAACAAAAACACATAGTTTGTTTTTTACATGACTAGACTGTCTTGATTTACAAATAAAGGGAGAATTTCTAATTTTCTTGTTAGTAACTGAGACAGGTAAGCAGTCATAACCAGTCAAATAGCTTTGCTATTTGATCATTTGAAATTTCAGGCACCAAGAAGCATTGCAAAGAACAAATCTGCCCAGCCCCACACAGCGCATGTGATATCTCTTATCTCTCCTGTCACTTTGTTGTCATCTAAGAGGAGGATCAGCCAGTTGTTTCTCATCTAAGCCCCTGCTTCAGACACACATTAGGCATGATGCTCAAATATCCCCCATGGAAGCGAAGTTGGTTGTCAGCAGTGTAATAAAGGCACCCTTTTTCCCCACTGCCTTTCTTAAAAGCTCCATGTAAATATGTGACAAGGCAGATGGTGTGTAATAACCAAGGTCTTCCTATTGGAAGGTCTCAATAAGTAGGAATATGCAAACATCAAGCTGGCTTCACCATCCCAGGTGGATGTTTGGGTTAACTGTTGTTGACTGTAGATGATTTCAAAAGCATCTGATTAAATTGTTAATACAAGTGCTGTTTTTCAGCAGTATTTTTTGACTGATAATATGATTGCAATTTGCTTCTGTGAGTCCGAAGTGCACTGATCAAAAGAAAAGTGATGCTGACATCTGGAGACATTGTGGGAGTTGTACTTCTTTTTCTCAGTCTAATCCAAAAAGACACAATCGAAACAAGTTAATAATTCATCATACTGGAAAATTTCTTAAATAAATACTGTACTACGAGCTGTGTTTGACTTGAAGGAGAGCAGCTACTATACCTTCACTTAAAAGAGATATTCCTTCTTATCAGTAGAGCTATTTCTTTCCTGCCAGATTGTGCTGGTCAGAAAGGATAAGGGATAAGATCACAGGCCATGTAACAGGGCCTTTCCCCCCTTTTTCATAATTAGCAGTCTGAGAGTCAACAAGACAAAACCTGCATTTGTTTCTCTGACACATTGCTGTGCTACTTCACATGAAAGCAGTGCAGTCTTAATCTAAGCAGTTTTATACGATTTGAATTAATCGAACCATTAAGAACAAGCTCATTGTTTAAAGATTTGCAGACACTGTTTTACAGGCCAAGAAACTTCTGAGTTTTGTTCAACCACAGTATTGGATAAACAAAATGAAAGCAAACCATGATGCAGTTGTTTTGCTTTGTCTTTCTTTTGCAGGGTATTTGTTTGTCTTCCCTCCTGCATTACAGGCTGCTGCAAATCATTTGTAGAGTGCAGTGACCTTTACAGAAAGACTAGTAGTAGCAAGTACTTAGGGATCACTGTCTTGATAGCTGGAGAGAGAAGATTATTGTAGCATCCAGGAAATTATCTAAAGGGTGAAATATCAAAAAGATACAGATTACTCCCAACCTTAACCCCTTGTAGAGGAGCCAGAGGTGTATTAGTCTCCAGCATGGCTGGACTGTTGGAACAGGTCATCTGGCATGGTTTTAGTCCTGGGAAATAGCTGGTCAGTGATACCAGCATAGTTTCTACTCCCCCTCCTGGAAAACTGAAATCAAGAATGTGATTTACCTGCAGGCACAAGCAGGGGAAGGCCATCATCTGGATGTTTCCCAAAGGAGGTTTTAAGGAGAATGATCAGAGTGCCTCAAGACTTGCTGCCCCTTGGGACTAGCAGAGGGAGAAGTAGGTGACATTTAACATTTGAAGAAATCCGTGGATTGCTCCAAACGTCGGTAATAAAGTGCTCTCTTTCTGGTTTGCCAGCTTGAGTGTAACAAAACTTTGAGTTTGGTTGCTCAACCTTATTTTATATTTTTTGTAAATTTGTGGTGAAATGAGTTCATTTGGGAGGAGGTAAATATAGCTAGAAGTTAAAATTTTCCATATAGAAGAATGTTAAATGTGGTCACCTCTTGAAACAGTTGTTGGGAATATGTTAAAAGGTAGCTTTTATAGAAATGTAGCTTTTTACTGGGATCTGGACTTCGGTGAAGAAATTCACTCTGCTTAGACTGCCAAACAATTGCATTGCCATCTTTTGCCATAGGAGTTTGACATACTGTCCTGTCAGGTACACAGTATCTTGTTACAAAATCACAGTGTATCCCAACCTCAGAGAGCATATTTTAATACGAGATTATCTTTTGTTTCCTGAATACTTCATCATTAAAATACACGAAAAAGGTTGGCAAGCAATTCTTTAAAGATGTGAAGAGAGACAAGTGTTAGAATGGTAATTTTACAAAGAAAGTTACAAATAAAACAGGCAAGGAAATATTTTAGTCAGGTGTATAAACATATCCTTTGGGCTGAAAGATAAAGCCAGAGGTAATGAACTGTCAGACCCAAGTAGCCATCTTAGGAAACGTGTGCACATGTTTGTGCGCAGACAAGCGTGTGCACCACACACAGTTCCTGTGCAGCCGAATCTGCTGCTGGTGGTGGAGGAGGATGCAGCTGCCTGCAGAGTCACTTTTTGGTGGTAAGGAGTAGAGCCAATTAATGATTAGGAGCATGGTGTAAATACATGATGTATCTAAGATAAGTGTTTCAATATACTGCAATACTACATGGATCAAACTTTTCACATGTAAAAGCTTAAAACAAGATACCGAGTTGGTATTAAGAAAACTAGCAGTGGCATTACAAACCTACAAGACCAAATGATTTTGTAAACTTTTGCCTTAGCTTTTGAAAACTTTAATGGAGAATGAATTAACTGCTGCCATGGTTTAACCCCAGCCGGCAGCTAAGCACCACCCAGCCGCTCGCTCACTCCCCCCTGGGGGATGGGGGAGAGAATTAGAAGAGTAAAAGTGAGAAAACTCGTGGGTTGAGGTAAAGACAGTTTAATAAGTAAAGCAAAAGCCGCGCAAGCAAGCAAAGCAAAACCAGGAATTCATTCACTGCTTCCCATGGGCAGGCCGGTGTTCAGCCATCTCCAGGAAAGCAGGGCTCCATCATGCCTAACGGTGACTTGGGAAGACAAACACCATCACTCCGAACGTCCCCCCCTTCCTTCTTCTTCCCCCAGCTTTCTATGCTGAACATGACGTCATATGGTGTGGAATATCCCTTTGATCAGTTGGGGTCAACTGTCCCGGCTGTGTCCCCTCCTAACTTCTTGGGCACCCCCAGCCTACTCGCTGCTGGGGTGGTGTGAGAAGCAGAAGAGGCCTTGACTCTGTGTAAGCACTGCTCAGCAGTAGCTAAAACATCTCTGTATTGTCAACACTGTTTCCAGCACAAATCCAAAACACAGCCCCATACAAGCTACTATGAAGAAAATTAACTCTATCCCAGCCAAAACTAGCACAACTCCATCTGAGTAAGCGTGATCATGTGTCATAGCAAAGCCTAAGTTGGAAAGGACCTCTGGACACCATCTGAACTGCTGTAGAAAGCAGAGACTTAGGTTAGGTTATCCATACCCTGTCAAGCTGAGTCTTGAATATTCCCAGTGAGGGAGATTCCACCACTCCTCTGTGCAATGTGTTGCAGTTTTTTATTGTTGTCATGGTGAAGTTTGTTTTTTTTCTTATAGCCAAATGGAATTTCCAGAAACGGGGTAAGCTGTACCCTGGAAGACGGTAAGTCTGGAAGGGATGTAAGGATCTTTTGAACTGCAAGTTCACAAGAGTTCCTAGTGTGACACTGTCGTAAAAGGAGAAGGAGTTATTTTCCAGGAAGACAGTGATTAGGACTCAAGAATAGCCTTACCTCTGGATGCGCACTGTGACAAGAATGCATGCTGTAGTTTCAGGCTCAGTAATGTTGAAGGGATGTTGAACCATGGGAGTGTTGGAGAAGAAAGTCACCCAAAATGGTTTGAAATCTGATGAAACTATTTGTCTCTGAGAACCATGATTTTTTTTATCTGTTGACCCTATCAAAATAGAGAGCCTCCTTGATTAAGAAATGTAAGTCTCTTGAAGCAGGAGAAAACATACTGGTTTTATATTGGCTCTTTAGAACAGCAATGAAAATCATAACACAAACTAAAGGTTATAGCTGGAGAGTTGGGCAGATTTAAATCAGGAGTAATGCAAAACATTTTTCACAGTAGAAATGATTCATTATTCTGCCAAATTATCAAGGGAAGCAAGAGGTTCTTCATCTCTGAATCTTTGAACTGTGACAGGTTGCTTTTCTAGCTGATATGCTTTAGTCAAACAAAAGTTACTGATGAATAGGGCTAACTGTCAGAGATTTATTGACTCCTCCTTGGCCTTGGTTATGCAACTGAGGCTCTTGGCTATTCATGCAATTTTAATGTTTCAAGGACTGTTCATAAGGAACTGAGTTTGACCCAGCTGCTTTTGAATATAGCACTGTAACAAGAATGGGCTATTTCAGAAATAAAAAATTGCTTCAGTATTTAGAAATTTAGGCTACTTGAAAATTTAAGATACAAATAAGAGTTGTCAGTGAAACATTAGAAGAAAAAGAATCAGAGTGAATAGAATTAGGGTGGAGTTAGGGTAAATAGAATTTACCATTTATAATTAGAATAATAATATATATTTTCTTGGTATCCCAGTCAGGGTACCAATATATAGCTATCATAAACAAGCACAAGAAAGGCCTGAGTGATCACTGCCTCAAAAATTTCCCAGACTTAAGATGCCCTTAATTCAGAGGAATTTTCTACTTTGGCCAAAACTTTTAATTTCTCCTCAGCTATTCCTTGGGAAAGTTCTTGCTTACATCAGTAAAAGTTTTGGCAACGTTAGAGATCTCAGGATTGGTCCACCCTGAAATTGTTACTTTCTAAGGTACCACCAAAGTCCCCCATTGTTTCATGTACTGTCGCTTGCAAGTAATGGATCTGATTGTAATGAATTTTTCTGAACATGGACAAAACTGCAATACACCTTAAAGCAATCAAGAGATAACCCGCAACCGAATTATTTTGGGGCATGGTGGGATAAGGAAGAGGCAAAAAAAACCCTTCAGTGGAGCAATGTTCAACAATGCATAGAAGTCTACCTGAAAATGGGACATTGCACCATGTTGACAGTTCTTTGCTGACACAGCAGAATGAGAAATGGGAGCCTGTCTGGAGGAAGAAGGTGACAGAAATCAGAATGAGTTTTCTGACGGAGAATGAGAACGAAGTGGCATAATCTGAGAATGAGGAACTTCTGTTAGGACTCAGGCCAGAAACAAGAAAAGGGCAAATGCTATGTTTGCTAAAGTAATATGGGAAATCTCTAAGCAGAAAATAATTCTTGATATGCTCTTACAATCATAGCAGTATGTAAAAAAAGGAAGGGAAGCAATGTATTGCATATGTAGTGTTATAGGCTTGAGGCATAGCATGGATCTTGCTGAAAGACATACACAATTTTAGAAGGGGTTAAGTAAACTCCTGCTGTGCTGCAGAGCTGATTGCAGCAGCAGAGCATTGTGAACCCAGTGACTGAGGCGAGTGCTGCACAAAGCTGCTGGTGCTGAGGAGCTTAATTCTGCTAGCTGGGAAGGATGCCCTGAATGATGTATGGGAGGTCTGTATGTCTGAGCCTGGGGAAATTAGGCTTTGATTTGGTTTTGTGTAGCCCAGCTGGAGGTAGGTGTGGTGATCTTCACTCCACTGTATGGATAGTTTGGGCTTTGGACTAATGGTTCCAGAGACCATCTGAACAGTATCTGCTTTAAAATACATTTACATGTGAATATGTAATTTTCTTGTAAATCTTTCTTTATTGAAACCATCAGCAAAAATTAAAGTTTTTGTGATTTGTAATTTCCTATCAAGTGAGGGATAAATTGGTAGTATTGTCAGTTGTGAAGCTGCTATCCAGCTCTGCTTTCTTTCTGTAATGTCTGTTCTTCCTTCTTTCTTCTTGGATCTTGCTTCTGTTTTGAGCAAAACCAAATTTGTAATAAAAGCTGATAATAGCCGAAGTTTAAAAACAAAAAAAGTTGTCTCTATCCAGTTTACACTTTGTATAGTCTAGACAGTCTGCATTCATAAATATCCCATTATTGCATTAAACCGTAGCAAGCTTGGCGGTAATAAGCAGAAGAACTAAATTTTGTCCATGCCCTAGTGGTGGACCTTCCAAGTTTGTGTGGGTGCCCCCACAGAGGTTTGCAATCTGACTGTCGGCTGCATTGGCTCTGCAAAATAAGCAGAGAAGTTCATCTCCAGGCTCTTTTGCTGGTGTTTAAATGCAGAGGAGATGAATTTTTAAAAAAGAAATGCGGTTATCAAGAATTAGAAAGACATTTTCCTGTTTTTTTCCTGAAATTTTAGCCTGAATGAATCAATTCAATTAAGAATAAAAATCAATCTCAACTTTGTCCCAGCCTCAGCGTGTACCTTTTTTTAACTTTAATATGCTTGCTTTCTTTTTCTTTTTTTTTTTTTTTAAAAAGGTTTTTGTTTTAATGGTACTTCCTGGTTTCAGAAGCAGAATTTCTGAAATGCTGTGAAGGAATTTTCTTCTCAGCCAAAGACAGGAATAATGGAATGCTTTGAAAGTGTATCTTTTCATGAGGATATGCTACTTTAATACATAGACTGTGCAAATTTGGGTCAGTTTCAGGTGAAAAATCCACCACATTTAAAAAGATGAGTCAAGAACTAAGGCTGTGAACACGGGAGTTCATTCACTAACATGGTAAATACTTTGTTACAAGTCTTTTCAAAGAGTCTTTTCTGCTAAGTCTTTCCTGCTACCAAAATGTCATTCCTTAGGCTCCCATAAAAAGAAGCACCTTTGAATGGAGGTTTTCTGAAGGATAAAAGTTATTTTCTGTTTTCCAGATAATTGTGATCTAAAATGTTTCTTCGTACCGAGAGTATGTCAAATTCCCTGTAACGTCCATTTCAACCAGTAGTTCCTCCCTTTTAAAAAGGATGAATGTTTTGTTATATAAAACAGAAGTCTAATATATATGTCAGTTTTTATTAGAAGTGTTTTGATTATTCATCTGACATGAAACAAATAATTTAAAGGAAAACAAAGTGTCCAGAGAAAGTGCTAATGACTCAAGTGTACAGTTGTTTTTTATTAGAGTTCTTGGTGGGGCTGAATTTTAGTTGGCACAGGCTTTTTGTGCTTTGCTAACAACTACAGCACACCTGTAGGGTGTGGGTGATGGAGTCAACCAATTAATTCCTCCAAAGAAAACCCCCAACACCAAAATGCCACCCTGCCATGTGTTACGGAGTCCTGGGTTTCTCTGTCTGTAGTCTTCCTGACTTTGGGCCTTGTTCTCTGTGAAGTCTCCAGGCTGTGTGCAGAGCTTTGCAACTGATGAGAAATGCACTTCCGATGTTTTATACTGCTCAACCTGGGTCATCATCATTTCTGCCTACAAAGTGATGCATCCCATTCTCAGGCTGTGGCTTGCTAGTGCAGTATAAATACTGTGAATAACACTAAGGTTATGGAAGACCTTTAAAATTACATGTTAACCAGCATGAGACAGAGCAACTGAGGTTGTAAAGCTTCTTGAAAAGCACGCTGGAGTGCGAAATTGTTTTTTCCCTCCGTCCCCTTGACTCTGTTGCTGTTACAGACCCAGCACAATCTCACCAACCATCCTCTCCACAAATACCCACCCTACGCTTTGTTCCACCACTTGGTGAAGCCTCGACTTCATCATCTCTGGAGGCTTCTGACCATTTCTCCATGGTCTGAAGGGATCAACGTTGAGTGTGGTGCACCCTTTCTTTCCAGGACCTCTGCTTGGCTTGCATGGCTCTATCCTGCCATGGAGCACCGAAGTGAGGCCAACACTTTTTGCTACCAAGTTTTTCTCTGGAATGCAAGCACACTGTATATTTGAATTAACACTATCTTATTTCTGCATAGGAATGGTACTTTTAAGCTATTTCCTTCATAAAATTTCAAAGGATTGCTGCCTCCCCTTGCTGTGGCGAGGCTGGAGAGCCTGGGGAGGGGACGGATGGCTGTGAGAACATGGATGAGCCTGGTGAAATGGTGGGGGCAGCCCGTGGATCTGTGCCATCAGCTGAGTGCAGCTGGGCAGCAGTGACCTTCAGCATCCCTCGGCTGGCCCATGCCGGCAGCCAGGGTCAGTGGTATCACTGCATGACCTTTCCCAGGGGAAAGCTTTCTCCCACGGCATTTTTGTGGAAGTCTCTTGTATTCAGGCTTGGAGAGGAATTTTGCCCTCTGTTTATGCTAAGGGAGCATATTTATGGTTGCTGCCGTTGAAGCATTTTGCACAGCATAATATTATTTGGATAATAAGACGCTAAGATGAGGACATCAGAGCTCATACCACTTTTAAAGTTCATGTAATTCTTTTAAATACTGAAAACGTTACTTGAAGGAATGTCTGTGTGCCGTTGTGTTGCAAGAGTAAAACAATAGCACATTTTACTTGAGACCTTGAAAATATTTTCCTCTTTCTAATAAGACTGAAATAACTTTCCAGCCACTTGCCTGGAAAGTTGGCAAGAGGCTGAAGAACAGTTACAGAGTTTTGCTGTTTAAGTTAACTTATGTGACCGTGTTTGTACCTGGATGGAGAGACATTTATTTACTCAACTGTGCAGAAGGAAATCTCAACTGTGGGAAGCAAATCTTAGAATGTGTTTACTTTTAATTGTTTTCTTCACTGAAAGTTGAGGAAACTCATAGTCCTGAATTAAAATGAACATCAAAATGTCACTCAATATATCTTAAAAAAAAAAAAAGCCAAGATATATTCCACCACACCTACAACTGGTGGAGAATTTTACAGAGATCTGTATTATAATATGTGGTGTTTGTTTATAATGAAGGCAGCCATGGTTTTAGAAAAAAAAAGCCAAATACTAAAATCCATTTTCTGCCTTGGTTTGCAGTCCGTGCATATCCAAAAGTTAGGGCTTTAAGTCATATGAATCACAGATAATTTGGCATTGTCACACAAAGATTTTAATAGCATTTTTATGTTCCTTAGAAGTGGTGACCAGCTTTATATTCAGTTTTAAATATGTAGGAACAGTAGCATCTATTACAGATACTGTTTTAAGCTTTGTGAAGTTCAGCTGATGGGCCATGGCATGGAGGCTTTCTCTGCAAAATAAAAGGAAAAATAGAACAAAATCTCATCCAGTTAGTACTGAGCCAAAGGTGGATATTCAGGACTGTGAGCACAATGGGGATGCATTTGGATAGGAAGAAGGTTGTCCACAGGCCGGCTTCAAACACTTCTTGTCCCCAGGAAAGAGAAGTTTTGTCTTAGCTCTTCATCCAAGATCAATAGGTAACTCTTGAAAGTGTGTACAGTGATGTTTGTGCAGTGAGGCTTAAGGGCACTGTCCAAGCAGCCTTCCCAACACACCCACATGAGCGAAGCATCGCAGGTGGGATTTTGAGTCATTCCTCTGATGGTGGAGATAAGCCATAAGCTCTGACTAGACA
>NW_008825410.1:9220121-9241440 GCF_000699105.1 Pygoscelis adeliae
AATTGCCAGGTAGTTTAAAACCAATATGTCCAACTCTACCCAATTTCCTACAGCGGTACTGCAGGAGGAGGCAGAGGGGCCATGGCCAGTGCTGTCACTGTCTGGTGGTCCATGGCTGCTGGCAGCTTCCTGGTGACAGCAGGTTCTTAGAAAGCCCATGGGCTACTCACGGTTGTACCAGGGCTCCCAGGTCAAGAGTTTATTACAGGAGCACAGAGGTAGTTACCTCCCCACTCAGCTCGCTAAATTCAGCCAGATTCAGATGTAAGTTTGGTCATGATAATTTTAATAATATCTGAAAAGCTCAGATATTGGTTCATCAAGGCAGAATAGTTACATTTGACAGGCACTCAAATAAAATGGGATGAGAACAGCATAAAAACCTTGGATCTAACAAATCTGAAAATATCCTTCAGTATGTCTATTGAAAGCAGAAAAAAGGACAGGGTAATTTTACTTTTTTATTAAAAAACAGCAAACAAAACAGATGGGAGACGTCTCAGATTTGTGTCTTCCTAATGTGAAGCACCAAAGGGTATTTTTTCTGTTTTTCATTTTGAACATGGGGGTGGAGATAGATTAATGGGTTTTGTTTTAGCCTCCAGTTCTTACATGTCTTGCACTTGAAAACAGTCCTTTTCTCCTCCTTTATACCAGATGTTACACTCTAGAGAATAATTTCTTAGTATTTTCCAAGTTCAGTGAACTGCCTTGAGTTTTAATGATGTTGGTTAGGAAATGCACCAGTTCATAACCAATGATGTACCTAAGGCTGTTTATAGACTGCAGTACGGGATCCATCACAACTGAAATGGCTTAGGAAGATGAAACTTGATCCTTTTGGACAGCTGTGTACTTGCACTGAGAAGGGACAATCAAAACAGGAAGGATGACACTGATTTTTTGACATGATGAGAAGTTGGGGACTTTGTAGTTATTTAAACAAGCCTTCAGGATTTACAGGATCTGAATGATCCCCAGGTAGCAGGGCAGCACACAGTAAGTTCCGATGGTTGATGACTTACTTAAGCTGAGTATGTTAAGGTGATTTAGATAATATTTGTGAGCATATTTTTTTTCTTTTACAGGGATGGTGTAGTGAAATATGAATAACTTCCTGATGGCTTTCTTTTGACTTCTCTTTGTGGACAGGGTGTAGCACTAGGCATTTCTCTGAAATTCTCAGTTCCATTTCTAAGTATTGTTTCCAGTATACTAATAGTGAGAGATCATTTACTATTACTCCGTTACACTTTTTCCATTGTTTTGCAACATGTTTCTCTGCTTGCTTCTTTCACTTTCTTTTATGCACCCGTTAAGCCCTGAACAAGCTGCTTGAATAAGTTTGTCCCTTAAGATTTTCTGCCTTTAAATCCCTCTTGCAGACTGGCACATTCTTCTGTGAGATCTGTGCGTACCATGGCATCTTTGTGGACTAACCCAGTGCAGCTGCATGGCTAGTTAGCACAAGCAATCTCGCTAATTAATTCCCTTAGGGGAGTGGAATCCACAATTCAGTACTCACCCTGAAGGAGTTATCTAAAATGGATCAGATGATATGTGTCTTAAAAAAGCCCCCTGATTTTTAAGGGAACTCAGAGTGACAAGCTCAGCTGTGGGAATCTATGATGTAGGTGTCCCGGATTAAGGAAGATCAGTGTTTGAATAATTTTGTCTTCTAAAAAATTTTAATTAGTGGAGTTAGTGAATTGCCATCCTTGACTTGTTTTTCTTAAAGTTTGAGCTCTGTGGGGAAGGGTCCATCTAACTTCTTGTTTGCCCAGGGCTTAATGCATAGTGGATACTGTCATGATGTTAGTTAATTAGACTAATAACAATTTTTAGAACTTGGGGTCAAGTCTGACAAAACCTCAGGTGTTACAGGGCAACACAAGGGCTGCAAAACCCAGTTCAAAATTCAGAATTCTTGCTGCAGGATCTTGTCCTGTTTCATGAAAAATATTGAGATACCTGAGGATCTTTTAGATAAATTACAGTTTTTGAACAGCTGCATCAATCAGGTTACAAATAGAAAGCATAAAGCACCGTGGAATGGTACGTTTCCTTTATATAGTGACACCATTGTGGCAGTAGTTCAAAAACCAGTAGAAGGGAGAAACAAAATATGGTTGGGTAGTTCAAATACGAGGATATATAAAATGTCACACAGGGCATAGAATCAAATGGTAGCTGGGAAGGATGCCAGAAAGACTTATGGTTTCAGTTCAGAAGTGCTTTTAGTTACATGTCTTTTTTTTTTTTTGGCATTAAAGTACCATTTTTTTCTCCTATGGCCTTTCCTTCAAGGGCTTCTCATGTAGTTGTTTATTAGTAAACAGCTGCTTGCAATGAAAGATGATTATTTTATAGCCATAGTGGTTTCTGATAGATGTGTTTGTTGGTTGGGGACTGGTTGCATTTCTGTTTGTTCTAATATAATCCAGATAAGAATATGTAAGTATTCTTAAACTGGGCAGACAACTCACAGAAAAGCTGCATGAAGACCAGATAACAACCATGATTATACATAGAACTTTTGACCTTTAGAAATCCTTAAAGTAAAATAACTCATTAAAGTGTACTAAATATACATGCTCATATGAAGGCTTTTATATATATATAATATATACAATTACTATCTATATGTTATCTGGCTATATATTAGATGTGTGTGTATATATATGTAAAAAAGTAACGATTATTACAAACATGTTTATTGAGCTTTCCCTGTGAGGTAGGTGCTTGAGAACACTGTGAAGTACGATGCTTGATATTTAGGTACAACAGTATCAGAATTGCTGGTGTTGTCAGTTGGTGTCTTGTTTGTTCAAACTGTTTAAAAGATGGGATTTATTGGAGATTGAAAGCTATAAAATTCAAATAATTTAAAAACCCTATATATAAAAATATCATTCAAATCTATAAGATACAAATTCATTAAGTTGCAGTTACATAGTAACCACTCTCTTGTAAAAAATTAGAGGCTAGGTAATAGTAGTTGAGTACCTGATATAAGTTGATCTTTCAATTGGGATGGTTTTGTCCAGTGTAGAGTTGAAAGCGGATTGAAATCTGGGAGCTTAACATTTTGTATAGACTTGAAGTTTGCTAAACAGATGAAAGATGTTAAGCTACAGCATTACTCATATTGGTCATCTGAGTGTATTCTCACAGCTTTGAATAATCAGGAAAATATTGTCTCTAGGATGTGGGAAATATAATTTAACACAAACTGGTCACTATAACTTCACTTAATTTGCTTTATTGAGGTAGAGGGGATAGTGGATATAGTAACCTGAAAGACTGAGCTTCTATGAACATCATAATAAGCCTAGTCTGTAGATTTTTTTTTTTTTTTTAATGTTTTGGTACTTTGAAGGGCAAAATTTGTTTTTTTTTTTCCTTATGCTTGCATAAGAAGAGCTACATAATGACTCTTTAGGGTTATGTCTCAAAATGATTGACAATTGGTAGTTGCTAAAGGCCAACTGTGAAGAACTGCAAAATGATCTTCAGACTTGGTGTTAAATGGCAGATGAGGTTCAATTTAAATAGCTATAAAATATACCACATAAGGAAGACTAATCTTAACTTCATGTATAAAATGGTAAGCACTGAGCTCAGCATTACCACTCAGGTATAAGATGTGGAAGTTATTATGGATCCATGGAAATGCCAATGCAGTGTTCAATAACAATCAAAAAAGCAGATCTGATGTTTGTAGTTATTAGAAAAAGAGAACAGAGGACAAGACAAGAGAGTATCACCTGCCGCTATAAATTCATGGGACATCTGTGGCGTGTGCAGTTCAGGTGTCTGCAGCACCAAAATGGTGTAACAGGACTGGGGGACAAGGTTCGGAGAAGGATCAAAGTTAGGGAGTGGCTCCAGGGACGAGTCAGCACAGTAAGAAATGAGATGACTAAATGGGATATGATGGAGGGGAGGAAGAATAGGCAAGTTAAGAGCTGCAAATTTCTAAGGACCAGGAGAGAGTTTTGGGGAAGCATCACTATTTGCATCCGTGTTCTTAACCTCTTCCCTGGGTACCTACTTCAAGCTGGTGGTGGAAACAGGCTACTGGAGTAGGTGGACCTTTGGTCTGGTCCTTCTTATTCCTGAAATAATCTCTAGGCCACAGTAAGCCCTGCAGGGCCAGGATGAGGTACAACATAACACCAGGAGAAGCACCAGGTTTGGGGAGAACAGGGAAGACTTTGCCATTTGAGTCCCCCACTGTAAGCTCTAAGCCCAGAATGGCTCCAGCTCTCCAAATCTCACCAGGCTGCCTTCCTCCAACTACTCCCTGATATCCTGCTTCAAGTAGTTTTTCTTCTTCCCAGAAGATTGTTTTCTTGTCAGTATTTTCTCCTCCGGCATGCTATTGTTTGAACTGTTTCTTGAGGGAGCTTTGACCATCTGCTTCCATGACTTGGACAAGCATTTTTTTTCCTTTTTTTCACTAGCTGGTCTGCAATACAAATGAAAGCCTGTTTGCATGCAGGTGGCTTGCTGTGTTCCAAGTATGAAAGTCAGAGGAGTGGGAGGCAGGAGTGTATTGTTGAAAATTTTCCAGCCCCATCCATACTTGTGTCGCACCAAGTTAAACTCTCACCTACTTCGTGACATGCAGCTTATGTCATCTTACATATGAGCTTTGACTTTGTCCTGCTAAATTGAGCTTGAGCTTGTGAGACTTAAATGTCAGAAGGCTAGAGCAGGTCAGAGCAGCAGAAGAGCATAAGTTGCCCATACTATTAAATTTGTGCTTTACTATACATAGCTGCTGTTGCCTTTAAAGAAATGCTGTTGACTAAGAATTTGCACTTTGTCTTGAAAAAATCGTGCAAGTGATAAATGAGAAAAATTTCCTTTTTATTTCAGCTTATTTATCCTCTTGCTGACATTTGTTGTACATTTGGTCAATACTTCATTTCTTGGTTGGTTTGTTGGTTGTTTTTTTCCAGAAGAAAGCATAACTGTAAATCCACAGCAGTAATAGGTAACCCAATAGTCGTAAACTACTTTTTCTTTGTTGACATCTTTTGACAGAGGAGGTGTATTGGTACGATTTAGAGAGGGGCCTGTATTTGCATAAGTAATTACAAATTCAATTTAGAATAAGCTAACATTACTTAATGTACATTTTTAATGCTAATAGGATTTGATGGTCTGACTTCTGTTTCTCCCCTAAGAATGCAAAAATACGCAATAGGAAACTTATTTTGTAATATATTTGTCTAAATACTCTTGACTGTTCGGTAAGATTGTTATCCACACGCAAGCTATGTATACTTTTGGATACTTATTTATGGGGGTAAAGACCTTTTCTTCTAGGATACGCTCTTGGTGCCTCTCTACTGATTTTCAGCACTTTGTCACTGTATGTTGGTTTGCTTTCAGAAGGTCATTGAAACCCAAATGAACTGGGCAAAGAATTCGGTTGTGACCTATGATCTCTTTCTTTCTATGGACTTACTCGTGAACTAAATCTTCCTTTGACAGTGGTTGATAAGAGTAGCATGTGGACTTTAAATCCTTAGAAGTTATTCTAGCTAAAGAGCAGAAATAATAAATTCATGTTTCATAGCCTGCTTACTCATGAGTAGCTTTGCCTGAGTTATCTGATTTGTAAATCTGGAGAACAAGGAAGAGGAGTGTGTCTGAGCTGCTTTTGAGGTTTTGTGGCCAAGTGCCTTTCTGGTTCCCTTTCCTGGAGGTTTTGTGGCCAGCAGGGAGTAAGTGAGGGGTTTTGGCTCTTAGCGATCAAGAACATTGTGTCAAACCTTAAAAAAGATGAAAACATGTAAAATTGACAGCAGTCTGGTGTATAGTTTAGTTTATACACCAGACTGCTTATAGTTAGATCATAATTCTGGCTCTTTTTTTTGGCGTGTAATTACATCCAGAAGTGGACAGTTTTCAGCTGTGTTTAAATTGTTCCTTGCTACTTGAACGTAATAAGCTACATGCAAAGTTGATTCTCGGTGCGATCCTCACATGGTTTCTTCAAACTCCAACTTCAAAACAGAGTCTGTTGTTGAGCACACACGCTGTACCTTTCCTGCCTGCCTGAGGCTCTTGAACTGATACTGTCTAACTCCAGAGCTTCTTTTTCCTGATATTGCCTCAGAAGAAATCTCAACCAAAGAAGGCTTTGGTGAGAGTTATAAAGGAGGTGCAGTAAGATGGGAGGGAGAAAGAAGAAAATTAATTAGTTTTCAAAAATAAAAAGAATCCATTCCTATTCCAGGTCTTGGGAATCTTGTCCAAGCTCTTGTGAATGTCGCTATTTAAGTGCACTGATCATACATGCATGCAGCATCTTATTTCCAGCACTCTTTAATCACCAACACTAAAGCTCCAGTCTCACGCCCTGGGACAAGCAGCATCTTTCTGGCCAGCTTTTATTAGATTAACAGTAAGAAGGAAGACATACTACTCACATCTCCAACGAGGCAGAGGTATTTCCCATTTCTAGAAGAACACAATGAAAGAAGCACATTCCTCTCCTTGTCTTTTTGCAAGACCTTTTGGGATCTTGTGGACCTGCTCCTTCCTCCTTCAACAGCGGCTGCAGCCTTTAACTGCATGGCCTGGCTGGCTGGCCATCATTTTATATCAACACACCCCTCCCACTACATAGACCGTAAAGCTCATCATAGAATCAAGAGCTAAGCTAGATAAAATTTAGTAAATTTAGTGGCATGGAGTGAGGAGTGTTTTGGACAGAAAGGTAGGCTCAGAGGGAAGGAATGGAAAGATACCCAGGTTTAAAACTGCTTTCTTCCTCCTGTCCTGAGAACAAAGGTGCTCTGTGACCTGCTGTTTGTGGCTCAGTCATCCTGAATAGTTCCTCTGGAAGAAAGAGAGGAGCAGAGGGCAGGGACAGGCTGCCTTGCTTGGTTCCTGGCTCCTCAGTAAGAGAGTAAGGCTCAAACCAGTCCCTTGGCCACATAACTTTGCCAGGGGAGCAGGTCTCTGGGGAGAAAGAAAGAAAAGAAATGTAGTGATCAATAAATTAAATTCTATAGAGAGGGAGTTATAAAAAGTTTTTTTACCTTCTTTTTTACAGACTTTATTAACGGGAAAGTGTTTCTAATAAAGAAAATGGGCAGAGGCTGCAGCTTACACTGTGATACTTCACTGCACAAAGGGAAATTCTTCCTCTGTGCAGTAGGAAATGCCATAAATGCATTCCCTGTGAGGTGTAACCATTGTACACAGCAAATACAAAACTGAACTTTTCAGGAAAAACATGAGCCTTCAAACAGATCTGTGTTTAAAACAAGTTAAATTTAATCATTTTCTAGCAGCAGAAAAAACACAGCCTGGCTGCACTGTGTGAGTCATTGGTTAGTTCCTTAGGCAGCTCCTGAAGGCATTTTGTCTTTGTCCTTGGGCCTCTGAGCATTTGCAAGGTGAAATTGCACCATGTCCTGTGGCTTTGCTACCTTTGCAGTTTGCAAGGTGTAAATATGAAGTCAGGTGATTTGATCGAAAAAGAGACGCTTGGACATACTTCTGCGTATTGCTGTGGGCCAGGGTGAAGTGAGTAAACCTCTTTGTTATCTGCTGATGTTGGAAACAGAAAGGCAATAACTGCAGGGTGGAAATAAAAGGCTAGTCAGAAACTGAGTTACGCATCTGTACTGTCTCGCTGGCTGCCTTTGGTTCAGTGCTGAGCAGTGGTTATGAAACTGTGCGCCGCATTCACTCATGTCACTTCTGATTTGCAAACTTGGTGGCTTAGTGGCAGGTCAGTGCCTCCCTGCCCTGTTGCGAACGCCCCTGTTCCCTCTCCTCTGCAGCCGCTGCCTGCAGCCTTTCCAGAGCATGCCTTCGTCTGAGGAAGGATGCAGACACTGAAGTAGCGATATGTGCAGCAGAAGCACAAACGGGGATGATTTAATACAGCAGGCAGGCAAGCTCTGTCACTCAGGCCTGTGACAGGGAACTTAGCATTTCCCTTTCCTCAAGAAACTTACATCTGGTGGAAGTGGCTTTATGTGACACTGCTGCATATGCTGGTCCTGTCCTCCTGTTGGTCTGCATATCTCATTCAGGGACACACTATGTCCCTGAGAGAGTGGCATGAGGTTTGGGAGGAAGCTAGGCAGAGAACACCACAAGGTTGCTTCCTCCTCTTTTGGGGCTCTCGTTCACTAAAAGATCACAGGATTGGCTTAAATGTGTTTTAGCCTGTCATGGAGCATGTGGAAATGAAGAGGAATACCAGAACACTGACAGCGTTAGGGGGAGAGAAGTAGAAAGTTCTTATTCACAGTGTTCTTCAGAAATTAAAGTGCAACTTCAATGTTAAGACCTTAGCTTAAGTCTGACAAGTAAATCTGTGTTAAGAGAATAAAAACAGGCCATCGCTTACCAGTGATCTTGGAAGCAGGTAGAATGAAGGAGGGGGCTGTGCCTTTGACCTAGGCAAGTCCTCAAACATATTAGCATCTGATGGCCACCGAGAAGCTTGCCCACTGTGTCTTAGACTGCTCCACACTAGCTAAAAATACATCTCACCTATTTCCCTCAGGCCATTTCATCCAGATCTCCCCAGAATGTCCTCTCTAACCAAATTTAAGAAGCTAATTCACCTTGAGAGAATCCTAGGAGGAAGACGGGTAGCCTGTAATCCACTCTTAAAAAATGCAGAGACAAAGACCAGGCAGTTTGTGGACTTGCCTAAGGACTCCAAGGGAGCAGCAGCAAAGGCAGGAGCTGGGTCTGCTCCACAACCCAGGGGAGCACCGCGGCATGAGCAGGGCTGGCTCTGTGGGACCATCGCCTCCAGGGGCATAGAGTCCTCTCCATCTCCTGCATCCATCTCACTGGAGGGACCACGCAGTCTGGGAGCAAGACCCAGAGTAAACCTGGGGTTTCTGACCAGGGCCAGTGCTGTGGCAAGGAAGAGGCCAGGTGGTCAGCCTTGTCATGGCCATTTCAGATCTTACACAAAGGCTTGTAATTACATTTGGGTTGGATTTAAATAATACATGAAAAGTCAAGTCTATGATCGTGCATTTAAATACAGCAACTACTATGCTTTTCTGGTTTAGTGAGGATTGTGTGAATCAAGAATACCTTACTCATCTGCAGAAAGGCTTAGTCCCAGCAAATCATGGCTTTAATTACAGGAAATAATCATAAACTACTTTATATGCAATTAAAGACACTTTCTTTTGGAGATATTTTTGTAATTTGTATTTTTCCCTAAAACCAATTATCCAAAATATAATACTCTTTCATGCCTGCAGTGCAACTTTGACTTGCATATAAATTAATTTTTTTTAAAATGAAGCTTTCTTTATGTATAATTGAAACTTGAGACTATTTTACCTTTATCTAGGTAATTGATTCACAGGTGAGATTACAGCTGCTGGTTAGTAGTAGCAGCTAACAGTTTTATGCTACAGTTTGCTTGTTTAGATAATTGTATTAATTTAGAATGTAAATTGACACGATTACAATGGCATTTTTAAAAATGTCAACATCTTTTATGTTAATGTTTAATCAGCCTTTAATCAAATGCCGAAATTGAAGCAGAAAATACCTTTCACACTGAAATTTAATATAATGCTGGTCCAGAGCTGATTAGTTTCATGGGAAGACCAATGTTGGCTTTGGACCATACTCATAATTTTATTGATCTATTGAAACAGAATAACAACATTCAAATTCAGACTGAACAGTGGTGTGGCCCAGAGCTTTCCCAAGCAGCTACGAACAAGTAATGGAGTGTTTTGTGGCAGTGGTAGACTTGAAGGCTAGGGAAAATGTGTTCTGAAGGATGTGTGCCCCTATGGTAGCTACAACCCATGACATGGGAAGAAGAGAAAGGAATAAACTTTGTCTTCTTGTTCCCAAAGTGACAGTTCAGGGAAGATCCTTCACCTGTAATGAATATCTATGAGTCAGGAAGAGAAACTAAACAAACATCCAGGAAAACATCAGCATGATCCTTTCTGCTTAGCAGCTGGGATGAGGAGCCGTGCTGCTTTCAAGTCCGGGTTCAGGCCTGAGCCCCGCTGACGTCTGCACGCCTGCCCTCCTCTGGCAGTGGTTTATGTCCCTCATGGGCGATAGGTCGTGTTTCCTAACTTAGCTGTCCAGTTTAATAAGAGAGATCACCCCAAAGAGAGAAGGGCACGGAGGCCATCTTGGGAACTCGTGGGCTGAGGGGGAAAAAGCAGCACAACTTGAAAAAATAGTATCCCTTCCCGGAGAGCTTTGATATTGGAGGCATTTGCTTGTTCTCTGTAAATTTATTAGATGGATGAAAAAGAGGGGTGCAAAAGGCCTAGTTAAAGTAAAGGAGAGTGCTGGCGTAAGGCCAGCTGGTATGTTGCCTTGGGTGAATTTAGGCAAGAGGCTCTTGCTGGCAGGGTAGCTGGAGCACCATTTTGGAGCAGTGCGAGCAAAGAGGTTGCTTCCAAAAATCAATCACCTCCTATGCCTGATTGCCTACAAGGAATGGATGTGATAATCCAGCAAAAGTCATCACGCCTGTGTGCTCTCATGGCAGTTACAGCTGAGCCGTCCCGGTGCCATCCTCCTTAGTAAATACGTGACTGGATTATTGAGAGGATATGGCTGGATGATGGAAAAGCCGTCACAGTTTTATAGAGGCCGCCTTGGGAAGCCTTCTGCCTCAAAACCCAGTCTGCCTGTGAAGCAGATTTCACAGGGCCACGTTGCACCACCAGCCGGTGCCACTGCTGAAGAGCTGGCATCAGCGTGGGGCTCGGCCACCTGAGCAGAGCAGGAGTTCACACACCTTCGTGAGTACTGCTCACGCTTTCAGTCAGTCCTGGTCTGAAACGCGATCTGGGGAATTTACAGAATCTTTTAATTCAGCTGTCAAAACTATGCAAACTTATAGGTTGGATTTGGCATAAGAGCTTAGACACAGTGTTTTCCTTCAGCATTTGTATTTGCTGTTCGGAACACTTCAGCCCATAAATCTGTGCAGATAATGCCGATAGGGAAAATCACTAATAAAACATAGTTTTACAGGTGGTTTTAGGTGAATTTTCCATCAACTTTATGTGCTTGTACCATATCATTATATTCTTTTCTCAGCCATTAACTTCTGCTGCGAAGCATGAGATACTGGATTCCTTTTGGCTTTATCGTTCGCATCTGTCGCCCTTGTGCATGTGCTTGGTTAACGCGCCTTGGTCCGCGGCGTGCCCTGTGGCCCCTGGATGGGGTGCAGAGGTGGGGGTCCCTGCGGTGAGGAGTGGAGGTCCCTGCAGAGGCCAGGGTAAAGGTGGGCACGGGGGGATAGGGCAATCCAGAGGCGGCAGCTGGAAAAGCCGAGAGACGGGATGTGGCTCCCAGTGGCTCTGTCTGTACTTGATATGAGGAATACCGTGAATGCCGGTGGTAATGGCATCTAGTTAAGGAAATGAGAACTCTCTGGATTTTACTTTCTTAAAGGCAAACGGCTATGAAAATGTACCTGTTGAAGGAGAAAGGCACAGGCTTCACTGAAGCATGTAAGTGCCAGTTGGGAGATGAGGGTATCCAGGGCCACTGGATTCCTCTTTTGTGACCTTGGGCAAGCCATTTATCCAACAAGTATATATCAGCTGTTTCCATTAATTTTTACTGCAGCAAGGCTAATTTAGGGTAAAACTGCACGTTATGGCTGTACTAATCTAACAACCCACTATCCTTCTTTATTCTTTCTCACACACTGGTTAAAGACTCACTGAAACAGGAGAAAATTAACGTTGGTGTTGGGGGATGAGAGGAGAAGGCAGATTGTTTCACCGTATGCATAGGGAGGGAGATGGGGATATATGTTGAGACAGGTGCTGGAGAACTGGAGTCCCCCTCTTCCAGCTGCACTGAGCTGTTAGATCAGCTGAGCCATAAATATGTGTCTTCAGTCTTAGATTAGTTCAGGATGTAATCCTTCATCTTTGCCCTTCCCAAGGAGTCACTGGTGAAGCTCTTTTACTAATAGCAAAAATATTTATTCAGATACAAGTATAACCATTTGTTTCACTTGTCCCTCCAGAGACACGAGTAGATCCCATTTAAGTAAATGAGAGTGCTGCACACCTAATTAGAGACAGAGTTAAGTCCACAGACCTGTGCCAGAATGCTACATCATGAACTAAAACTAATGGAAACTTAATACGGTCACAATTTATTTGCTATATTTAAATCAGACTTTAAAAATTAAATGAAAGCTAATACACCCAATAAAACCCTGTAATCCAGGCTGTAATAATAAATCACATACTGGGATCCTAGTGTAGATGAGGCTGAAATTGTAAGTGGATTGACATTAATGTCATAGCTCCTCTTGACTTCAATAGATCCAGGATTTCTTTGGTAATGTGCTTAGAGTCTTAATTTACTAGCAAAGTAAGTCGTTTGGGATTTCCTGTTTCCCCCACAGCCACCGATGATGTGATCAGCTCCTGGGACAATACTAAAATATACTCAGCTGGATTTCTCTGTGAGCATCAGCCGCCTCCTTTTTTCATCTGCCTCCCAAAGCCACTTCTCTGTTTCTTGCTGACCTGTCTGCAGTACACAACCTCCTCAGGTGTGCTGGCTTATTTGGATTTTAGACTCATTTCCTAAGAGGAGCAAGCTTATGTGATTGATTATGTTTCTTTTTGTCTGCAAAACTGTCTTGGCCAATTTTATTAAAGTTTGAAAGGAGAATAGCTATCCTAAAGGTCACAGGGTAGAGGAGGCAACCCCAAGTGAGCGCCCTGCGCTGCCCCAAGCCCACCTTGGGAGGGAAGCAGAGGCAGCACTGCAGGCATCTGACCGCACGCAGCACATACGTTGCTCCAGACTAATGGTGGAGTCTTTCTAGTGGAGGGAGCGTGGGTGGGTTTCACGCTGTCGTGGTGGGTAGGTGAGGAGGGGTTAGGAGACAAAGGACACAAATGAAAGGCAAAACAAGCTTCAGAGTTTTGTGTTTTGCTGAACTCCTCTTCCCCCCCAACAGTTTTGTTTCATGTGACTTCAGCTCCTTCCATTGAACGGTGGCAACATGACGATCTTTGTCGAACTCGCTGATTACATTTATTTAAGAGGTGTCTAATGGTGGCAAATCAATAGCAACAATTGATTTGCAACTTTTTCTGTGCTTTGCAAAAAGCATGCAAGTTTCATTTGCACTAGCTGATAGAAGCAAGTGAAGGGAAAATAGTTCATAAGTTCAGTAATAATTATTAGTATACAGCAATAAAACTTAGAAGACTTATTTCTTGAAGAATATTAATTTCTATTATTACATATTACATTACCATACATAAATGGTAATTTGTTTAATGTCCTTGGAGATACAAAACAATATGGCAACCTTCATAAATACTCCAAATATATAATTTTAACAGCTTTTGTGCTCAATTATTGCCATTGGATTTATGTGGAATATCTAGTATTGTGCTGGTTTAGCTGTAGCTTAAAGCTGGGGTTTATGAGCTGCGAAAAAGGTAAGGTGTATGTCCTATCTGTACCTTCTTTTATTCCCTGTGTACCCATATTCTCATTGCCTTCAGAAGTATTTGCGGATATGCAAGAGGCACAAGACTGGCTACTAATGTGCTGACTACTCTCTCTTATTGTTTTGAGGGGTTTAGCGACTCCTTTATAGAGACTTTTTCATTCATTCTACATTTTTTCCTGGTCTTACCTAAAGATCTCATTTTGCATGTGTTTATCTTTAAAGGCACCAGTATTATAGTACTATGGATGTTAGGCAGGTTTCTTGAAGTTAAGCATATGTGTGTTTCTGCAAAGTTTAAGGAGAGACAGGGAGACATCTGAACAATGAATATTTTCATTTTCAGTAGAGGTGAGAAGTGAAATGTTCCTTAGAAGGTTGCAGACAGGTTTCATGGACAGCAAATGCACTGGGGACTGATCTATGAGTACCTTTTACAGAGCATAAATATGTTTATTCTTATATATCACAGTAATGAGGACAGTGCAGTGGCAAGCAGACACCTGTCTGACCAGCCAGTTGAAGTGAGGAGAAAATTCATAGTTCTTCTTTGATCTTGTAAACCAAGCTTATGGTTCTAGTGTGCCTGAAATGAGGGTAGGGAAAAAAGATGTACTGGGAGTAATCAGAAATTAGATTATCCTGGTATGTTACTGATGAAAAGGAGAATTCAGTTATAATGTTTACTCCCTTATTATTTATTTTCTTTTCTATAAGGGAGTCTTTCTTTTCTGTTTGGTGGGTAGGATTCATCTGTAGCCCAGTTTGCTTACCCCACCCCACCCCTCCAATCTGTGTGTGTCAGGAGAATGGTCCTACATACAATTGTTCCCCAGCAAAGTCTTTGCTGCCTGCAAGGAGCAGTGGAGAGAGTCGTTTAGTGCTCATATGGTGCCTCCTCTAGAGACAAGCTCCTGCCTCTAAGGTCTTCCTTCCTGTTCATTGTTTAATACCTATTTTATTTTGGGCACAAAAAAAAACCCCAAAGAGAAATGGGCACTGTTCTATACATCAACTGTTTCTGCCCTGCAGATATGAGGGGAATAGTTTCTTTTCCACAGGAAGAGCAGCCAGGGACCTTTTAGCCAATTACTGCAGTGGCCTGTAGACCACAGCAAAAGAGGGATTACTTCTGCCTTCCGTAGTGAACATTAACCACTGCTGTGCTACACAGATGGACCTTTTATATTTTATCTACTTTGATATTCTAAGGAAATGAGAAGTCTTGAAATGACAAAGCCCTGGTAATAATGAGGTGAGTTATCACCACATGCTTATTATCAAGAGCATTTTCTTTTTATATTAATGTGTGTTAGAGAAGAGTCGTGTCCCTTGTTTACCTTGGAAGGAAAACCATTCAAGTTTACTCTTGTCAGATTTCTGGGAAGAATAAAACATTGTTATTGTTTGTGGACAAAAGATGACCTAGTCGAACCCAGCCCACCAGTTGTCTTCCTGGAAGCCGCACACGGTCGTGGCTCTTGTGTCTGAGGTTTGTCTAATTCCACCTTCAGCTCCTCAGCGGGTTCAGCTGCTGGTGCTGGAAGTCAGTTCTGCATTTGTTATCTCCAGTAAAGTTACCTTATTTGCAATTAATCAAACAGTGTAAAAAAAAGTTGGACTTGGGGTGTTTTGTGACCAATATAGACATTACCTGTAAGGCAGGAATTCTTTTGTCAGTGAACCACAGCAGTTCTCCTGTAGCAGCTGGTAAACCTGGAAGTGACACTATTTAGCACCTACTATGTCCCTTAGGTAAGGTTATTTTAAAGTATATCCCTGTTCGTGGCCTGATGTCCTTCATGCCGTATTTGGAGTAGGCTGACCATAGACAGAAGCTGATACAGATACAATTAATTGCAAATAGACCATATACTTAAATTTTATACAATAACAGCTGCAGAGGGAATTTGTAAATCACTATTCACTGTGACTTCTGCATTAATCTTGTTTTCATGCAAAACCCTCTAGCCCTGTTTTGTGCATCAGTCAGTGAGTTTTCACCGAAAACAGCCAGATGTGTAAGGACCCTTGTGGTAGTGCTGTGCTCCAGAGTCAGTAGGACAAGCACGGAGCCACCTGTTTGAAGACTCTTGCAACCTCTTTGTTGAGTTTCAAGCATGAAACTACATTTCTGTCCAGTGAAACTGTGGAGCAAACCAACAAGAGCCTTTGCAGTGTTGCACTCTAGCGTACACTTACAGTGCAGTGTTACGCTAAAAAGTAGTGTTACACTACTACTTTGTAGTGTCAGCATACTGCAAAAATAATCACAGCATAAAATTAACATATGAGCTTTCCAGAATTGCATATGGTGAATTTTAGTTTAAACTTAGTTCTAACAACATGGATAAGGTGGCATAACCTATTTAAATATCTATATAACTTTGTCCCTGTCTACTTTCAATGTAGATGCTCTCAGATGCTTGTGGATGCCATGTATAAAGCTTTTATGTACTATAGGACTTGTATTAAGCATCTCAGTATGCCCAGCAGCCTTTACAACAGGCAAGAAGAACCTAATTGAAAATAGGAAACTTCTTAATCTCTGATAAGGGATTGTTTGAAATTTTTTTTCAGAGAAAAAAGACAAATTCATACAAAGTTTGTGCCACTTTTAAGCCTAGCAAAGTAACACATTTGGGTTCTAAAGCTAATTGGAAAGCAGATTTTAGTAATTGTTCAAGCGTCAAGAACAAAGGCACTTTAAATTGACAAAAAAGGAGTGCAAATAACTTTATAAAGCTTTGCAAAATCTTTATAAAAGTAGACCAGATACTGCATAGCTGGATATGCTACCATAAAGGATCTGAAAGAACTACAGAAGCAGAAGCTCTGGGATTCTTCAGGTATGTGAAGTAATGCCTCGCATTGTTATGTGGGCAAGGGTGTTTTTCTTGGCCATAATTTAGGAAGGATTTTGTATGCTATCACCAACGAATTAGAACTTGAATAACAAATCTTGGATATAATCATCATAATCTGTTCCTGTTGGGGAGGGACAGAAGGAAAAAAAGCTTATTGTAAAATAGTTTAAACCTATTTGATGAAAAAAATACATATAATTTATTTGCTTAGAATAGCTCATCATTTAGGTGGATTTTTTCTGTTGAGTGATTCATAATCATATAGTCTGCTTTAAGAGTTCCTAACTCAATCATACTGCAGTAGTGAGCTCTTTGTACTGTACTTCTTGGTATCTTGTGTCTGCTTTGAGTTCCATACTGAAATGGAGTAATTGAACATGTCAGACTGTCCCATAAAACAAAAATGAATAAAGTAAAATTGATTGCAATGTGTTCTCCTTATTGTGTACCTGCCTTAAGAAGTTACTCTTTATAGGTCTTTGGAACACAGTGTAACTGCAACTCATATGCATTCATGTATATGCTTATGTCCATTTATAAATTATTTTTCACATGTGTCAATATGTATCAGCACTTAACCTTCCTCTTGCCCTGTGATTGTGAGTATTCTTTGAAGGTGCCTATGTGAGCGTTTCAAGTAGCGACACCTTGTTGAACCTTCAGGCACTCATGCTAAGTGGCGTTTGTTAGTTTTCAATTTAGGAATCTGAAAGGTGGAGCATCTTTCAAACAACGAAGTGGATAAGTTGGAGATTTTGCAGAAAAACAACTTTTGCCGTCTCTGGGTAAAAACTGAGAAGGTGGTAAATTTCTAATATGTGGGGATGAAAGAAATACAAATTTGTGAGCAAGAGGGATGAGAGAGGTGTATGTATTCTCATTTGCAATATACGGAATATCAAACATAATAGGAATTACTTCTGTTTCTTTGCTTGCTTTTTTCTTCTTTCTTTTTTTCTGAAGGAAAGCGCATCATTTAAGTGAAAACTACTACATGAACTAGAACCTTTTCATTTATTTTATCACCCAGATATCCTGCTGCCCAAACAGACTCCAATTACTCAGTTTCCCAGCAGTTTCCAATTTCTAACTGATGACTCCACTTGCACCCATTTTTTCCCAGTTGCACCTAAACACAAAATCTGCATTCTGATTTGGTAGCATTTTCGATAACTTAAAAAATGTAAATACATTGGTTTGGAGGAATGAAGTGGCTTGTTGAAACTTCTTTTAAGTGGCTGACAATATAACATAGTCATTAGAAAGACATGCAGCAAATTTGTTGGTCTTTAGATGAGTTTCTTAGTGCTTGAAGGTTTTGTGGGGCACAGTGCTGTGGAATGCACAACCATTCCATAATTGCCTTCATTTACCCGGTTTTGGTCTACTGCATTTCAGATTCAGAAGGATTTACATTGTTCTGCTGTGAATCATAGTGCTTCATTATGACATTTGCACTGACAGTTATGGGAGAGATGTGCTGAAAGTCCCTAGGCTACATCAACATTTTCAAACTCCCACATGCTTCTTCCCATTTTTATTAGGATCTCCTCAAAGACGGTTACACACCCTCTTTCAAACTGTTCTGTGTAACTCAGGTCTGTCATGTTGCCTGGCCAGTACTCACGAATGACTGGGCAGCCGGTATGCTAATTGCTGCCTTGCTGAACTGACAATAATGGTGTGTGGGTTTTTTTGTTCTTGCAACCTTTTTGTATATCCACGTTTTCTCTTTGATCATACATTTCGTTTATTGTTGCTTTTGAGTGGATTTTGTTGCCTTCTTCAAGTTTTGCAGTGTCTGTGTGCAGCACCTTGCACTGTGAGACCTAATCCCCAGCTGGGGACTGTCCCTAACAGTGCAGTACAAATACATTCTATTTCAACGCTTTTGCTTTTATCTTGGCCTCATTCAAAAGAGGTTTTGTTGCTATTTCTCAATTCCGATTTGACATACTAGTTTTACAGTGATTTTCTGGCTATTTTAAGCAGTTTATTTGCGGGCAACACTATTCAATGTTTTACAAATAATCCACTACACAGCACAGGAAACAAATCCCTGTACACATGGATTAAGGGGTTGATTTATGGCATGTCTCTATACGTAGTACATGCTAACCTACTTGAAAGGTAGGATGTGTGAATTGCTGCACATCTTAATAGCTTTGCAAAACATGGAATTGAACAGCTGGACTAGTCTGCTTGTTTGCTTTCCCGTGTTGAAGTGGTAACTGTATACCGTTACTGTGTCTTATTGTGTTTAGAAAAAAAGGGATGAGAATATTTTTGCTACTCTGTATGCCTTTGCGGAGCAGGAAAAGTAAGACACCGTTTAAAGCGGCAATTGTGCTGGAGGTTTCTGGAATGTTTGGCATTGCATGTTCAACTTTGGCATTTTGTCATCAAAAACTGGAGCAGAGCACAGGCTCTCAAATACGCAGTCAGGCCTCTTGAGCTCCTGTAAAAATAGGCTGGCAACCAAACCCCTTTAATAAAATGCTGATACTGGAAAAGATACAGAGTCATCACTTCGTTATGCTACTTTTCTCAGCATGTCTCATTTATTTCCGAAAGTAAAAGAGAGAGGTGATTACCAGATAAGCAAGAGTCGTGATGAGGTGAAACCCTGGCCTCACTGAGACAGGGGACAGCTCAACCTCTGGGTCGACCTCTGAGCCATGAAATGTCCCAGTGACCTGGCCAGGTCATTGGTTTCAATGGCCATTAACTTGCCTTTTAGCCAAGGCAGTTGTTTCTTCTCTGTGCTCTTATGGCGTCTGTCATTCAGTGATGTGTGTGATGCTTATGATTTTTAGTTTGAGCTTTTTATTACTCTGTAGCCAGTCAAAACGCCTCCCTGGAGCTTCCCAGGGCTTGAGTGCACTGGGGAGGCGAGAGGGGGCTTCTGGCGTTAGGAGTGTTTGGGCATTGCACTGCTGTTGATAACCTGGGCGGTGAGGGTGGTGACAGTGCTGCAGAAAGTGTCTGAGGATTTTCTGCTTACTGGTGCTGTTATTTTTCCTAGTAATTTTTCTCAGGATGAAACTCAATGTATTTCTTGATTCCAAATCTGTATAGCTACTAGCCATACTTGCAACATTTTCTTAGTTATCCTGTGCTCTTGCCTTCAAAAGGAACTATGTGTTTTTGATATGTACTGTGTGGGATGCCTGTGTAGGATAGTTGAGGGAGGAAACAGGAGTAATGACAGTCTGGAAAAGTAAAGTAACAGAATATTTAGTTATTTAATTCACAAATTACAGTTCTAGTTAAAAAAACTGGATTCTTCTGTCAGGCTCTTTAGAGTCTATGTATCACAGTTTGCTAATAGTAACAGTAGAACTTTCCTGAATACAAATAAAAGGTGAGGGTAGAGAAACTTCTTTTAAAACAAACACTTCAGCAGTGCTGAAAATGGTAACTCCAGTGATGTTACAGAAATTGCAGTATCTTTCCTGTCATACCACAGTGGCACATGGGAGACTGGAATAAGAAAAATACTGACTTGAGAATCAAAATAATTTGGTGGAGGGGGAGTCCATGGAGAGACCACGGGTGGCAGACCAGGTGTACTAACAAAGCTATCTTCCAAATACTCTTGTGTGTGATAGTGATCAAATAGGTTCAGAAGAAAATAAGTTTTTATGAAACTATTTATTTTGGAAGGTACTTATCCTGCTTTCTGTTTCCAAATGAAATGCTCCGGTACTGCCCTCCCGCTTCTCTGGCCAGCTCTGCCAGGCACCCATTGCTGCCTCGGAAGAAGCCCACATGCACCTGGCAGACTAAGCGTGCTGAATGAAGGCAGGACCAGAGAGGTGGTAGATGCCCCATCCCTGGAAACATTCAAGGTCAGGCTGGACGGGGCTCTGAGCAACCTGATCTAGTTGAAGATGTCCCTGCCCACGGCAGGGGGGTTGGACTAGATGACCTTTAGAGGTCCCTTCCAACCCAAACTATTCTATGATTCTGTAATAGTCTTCTTTCCTCATTAAAAGAGTAGTACCTGTTAAACTGCACAGCTTTAAATAAGGAGGAAACAGTACTTCCAATCATCTGTAGTGACAGGCAATCTTATCTTTTTCTTTTTGCCATTCAAGTATTGTGGAAATATTTAACCATAAGCATCTTACATGTTTTTGAAGCAGCTCTTTTTGATCACATATTGTTTTGCCTCTTCAGTTTTAAAAATCTAAAAAAAAGCGGTCTCTCAGGAGAATATTATTATTGGGTATCTAACCAGTAACGTGGTCTGTGTGGAGGTCAGCTACATCAGTTGTTTGTGGCTTCTTTCTTGTCAAAATTCAGCATCTGTTGTCCCCCAGGGCATTGAACAGCATGGTTTGCATGTGGTCTCTGCTGCGCATATAAGCAGCTCCAGGGATTTTTTTAACAGGTATCTTTTTTAAGGTCCTTGAGCGTGGCTATCTTAAGCTCGCCAAAGTACAGCACGTCCTGTGTGCTGCACTCTCCTCATCATGTCTCAGAATTGCTCTGGGTGTGCATAGACACCTCTTCTCTCACCTTTCATGGCTTCTCTAGGTTCAAACTAGGTTCGAAGGGGGAAGGGGGTAAAACCAGGCTCACTAGAGATGAGCCTAGGGGTGGCATGCCAATGCTGGGGGCGAAATCGATAGCCCAGCTCAAGTGCATCTACACCACTGCACGCAGCATGGGCGGCAAACAGGAGGAGCTGGAAGCCGTTGTGCAGCGGGATAGATATGACTTAGTCGCCATCACAGAAACGTGGTGGGGTGACTCTCACGATTGGAGTGCTGCAATGGATGGCTATAAACTCTTCAGAAGGGACAGGCGAGGAAGGAGAGGTGGTGGGGTGGCCCTGTATGTTAGGGAGTGTTTCGATTGCCTAGAGCTCAACAATTGTGATGATGATACGGTTGAGTGTTTATGGGTAAGGATGAGGGGGAAGGCCAACGAGGCAGATATCCTGCTGGGAGTCTGT
>NW_008825410.1:9243441-9266209 GCF_000699105.1 Pygoscelis adeliae
CATGAGCCGGCAGTGTGCCCAGGTGGCCAAGAAGGCCAATGGCATCCTGGCCTGTATCAGCAATAGTGTGGCCAGCAGGAGTAGGGCCTGTACTCGGCACTGGTGAGGCCGCACCTCGAATACTGTGTGCAGTTTTGGGCCCCTCACTACAAGAAGGACGTTGAGGTGCTGGAGCGTGTCCAGAGAAGGGCAACGAGGCTGGTGAAGAGTCTGGAGAACAAGTCTTATGAGGAGCGGCTGAGGGAACTGGGGTTGTTTAGCCTGGAGAAAAGGAGGCTCAGGGGAGACCTCATCGCTCTCTACAACTACCTGAAAGGAGGTTGTAGCAAGGGGGGTGTTGGTCTCTTCTCCCAAGTAACAAGTGACAGGACGAGAGGAAACGGCCTCAAGTTGTGCCAGGGGAGGTTTAGATTGGATTAGTGAAAGAGTGGTTAAACATTGGAAGAGGCTGCCCAGGGAAGTGGTTGAGTCACCATCCCTGGAAGTATTTAAAAGACGTGTAGATGAAGCACTTAGGGACATGGTTTAGTGGGCATGGTGGTGTTGGGTTGATGGTTGGACTCGATGATCTTAAAGGTCTTTTCCAACCTTAATGATTCAAGGATTCTCCTGTGCAAGCTGGGTTTTGCAGCCAGCTTTCCTCCTCCTGTCTTCTGGAACAGCCTCTAGCATTGGAGCAGGGACCAAGACTCAAATCTACAAAGCTCTACTAAATGAAATTTCCAGTGGGCATCCAAAGATTGTGACACTGTGTTTGTGGTCATGGCCAGATGTTACCCTTAGTCCTCTGTGGACAAGATTCCTAGTATCCCAGCTGTGTTTGCAGAGTGGGGGAGCCATGCACCCTACTGCTTTGGGTCCCAAAGCTCCATGAGAGGGAGGAAGGCTCTTGTGAAGCTTCAATTTGCTGTACATGAACTGCCATTGGAACATTTTTAGGGGACTGTAGAAAGAAATTCCTCAAGTTAGACAGTTTCAAAACTCAAAAGAGTGGTTTTGGCTTGTTAGCAATTGGTGAGATGAAACACAGAAATTTCTAACATTTTCACTCCCTTTATCCTCTCTGTAGGAGCCCAGCGGGCAGGATGTACAGTGATTTGGAAATTTCTGTGTTCAGTTCCTAGAACAGCTGAGTCAGCTCCAGGGTCTCTCATGGCTGTGTTTTTAGCTGTCTGTTACATAGATGGTGATAGGACTGCGGACTGCCAGTGATGATAAAAACAAATATGTATTTGTGGCAATTAGACATTGATGTATCTGGAGCTAAGCAGTACTGTTGTTGGCAGGATTACAAGAGCTGTGTTGCTTGGAGATTTAATGTTCTCATTGCGGCTGTTGTAGAGCAAGACTGAAAGCTCATAAAACTGAAGGCAAGGCGTATCAACAGACCAATTAAACACAGTGTCTATCATGGATACAAATGTTTGTGAGCTATACTGCTTACACAGTAATCATTATTTTTGACCTTTCAGCATGAACTCTGTTGATTCTCCATCACTTTTTCATGCAGGATAGTCTGCTAGAGAAAACACTGTCAGACATGACTTCATACGGTCCCTGACTTTAGTTGGACTTCTGCAGTCCTACTGATTTAAACCAACTTGATTTTATTGGAGTGATGTAGGGGACAGAACAAGCCAAATTTTCCTTTCTGTGGTTTTCACTATGTAGGTCATCTAAAAAGATGAAAATGTGGTTTTCCCAACAAGCGTCCTTTTCCACTTCAGTTTCATTACTAAAGTGGAGTTTGGGTGGATGATTATTGTGTCCGGTTGAGTGCCATTTGCTTTAATTACATATTTGCAGGTTGCACTGTCTTTTTTGCCAGGATGTAGGAGAAGGTCTAAGGATTTTTTCTGTTAATGACGCAGCCACTGGAACAGCAGCAAGATAACTCAATTTGCAACCACAAGGCTGTTAAAACACAGATAACTTTAGACTTCTATATTCAAAACAAATTTCTCTCTGTCTCGTCAGTTCCTGACCGATTTCTAATAAAACAAAGCTTTAGCTTTTCTTTTGTTCTGTTTGCATAGAGGCTTGTTTGCATGATGCAGATGCAAAGGAAATACCTGTTTAGCTTCACTTTGACATTTCCATTAAGATTAGACTCAGTATAATCTTGCATCACAAAAACTGATTCAAACCTAGGCAGGGCCTTATTTTGCAGTAGAAAGCTGCTGAGCCCAACTGATGAGGAATGTTCTTAATTGCCATGAATTGAAGAGAAAAATGCACAAAATTGGGGCTTTTGTTGAATCTTTTTTTACTGTGTCACTAGTTCTCACTGAAACCAAACTCAGCCAGAAAGGTGGTGCCCTGATACCAGTTGTGAAGGTCAATATGGTCCTGCACATTATCTTTTTGTCAAATCATAATTGGGACAAAAACAAAATACTGGCCAACTGGCAGCTGACCTAGCATCCTTATTTACAATGTATTTTCTCTCTGACTATGTTCAGTGGAATATGCAGCTTTTACATTACTAAAAGCTGTTAGTCAAGTACCTTTAAATGACATTAAACAACATTCTTGAAAAACACAAATTATTTGTTGGACTTTCCTCTATTTCTCTTGCTAAACACCCTAGTTAAAATGTTGCAAGCCACTATTTCCTGTGCGTTTTCCATTATAATTTTCTTTTTTTTAATACCATGGCAACCAGACCTAGTAATAAGTAACAAAGAAAAGTATGATGAGCAAATTTCAGTTCTTAAAGCTCTCTCTAATAATATAAATGAAAGCTAATCCTGTCCCTCAGATTTTTGTCCGGCTGAAGTCCTGACTCTTTCCATCAACTAAAATCAGGATTTCACCTCCAGAAACGTAATCTAATACTAAAAAATGTACGTCTGTATATTTTAGGACCAAACTGATTGGTAGAATAGTTTTTTTCCCTGTCTCACGTACTTTTTTCTTCTGAATTAAAGTGTACTTTTCTATCAGAAATTTCTCATAGGTACCCATATTGCATGATCAAGTAACTATTTCATATTCTTTTGGATAAAGCCTGCAGGGAGAACTTCTCTGGCATCTCCCATAATTCAGAATTTTATAGCTCTTTTCTGAATGCACTGAAGTTTTTCAGCATTAGTTTTGAAATATACACACCAGAACTAACCTTGCGTTATTTTATGGTCCTATTAGAGTCATATAGAGGAGTAATGCCACTTTCCTACTGTTACTTTGAATTCTCCTCATATATCTAGAGGTTGTATTCATTGGTTGCAGCATAGCATTGGGAGTTCATGCTCTGGTTTTTTCGTTTTTTTTAAACCATTACCTTAAAGATTGTAATTTGTCAGTGGCAGGACTGGCAAAGGTCTCCCAGATTTCTTGAACTTAATTAGGGAAGGTGGGAAAAAATTCAACTAATTTAGTCTTTATTTAGCTTTTTAATTAGCTCTTTACATTGCTAAAGCTGTTTATGTTACTAAGCAAAACTCTTTAACTGATGGCAAGGCATATCAATAATCATATAATCAGTAATGTAATTTATTATTTCCTTAAGGTTTTTGACAGTTGTCATGGCCAATGAAGAACTGCAGTCCTACAACATCCCTGTAGGGGAGGTGCTGTTTCATTTTGAAGTGGGGAAACTGAGGCACGAACTTGTCAACGGTCAGAGTGTTGATATACCTGTACTGAACCCAGTTTTACTGAGTCCACGACCTATTAGTTCATCCTTCTTGGGCTGCCTAGGAGAATAAATGTTTTATATTTAAAGTCACTCCATCATGATGTTATTCTGAAAGTGCTTCCTTACGTGTGGGGGGTCACACATGTTTTTAGGACAGTCCTGTGCAGGTTAGTGTTCTTATCAGAGCATGAAAAGGACCATGGCAGCACGAATTGCATTGTGCAACAGATCTGCATTCCTTGGCATGTGGAGCAGGCCTACTGTTTTCATAGTCCTGTGTTTCCTCACTAATAGCTTATAAGGCAAATGTTTAAGTGCTTTTTGTTATGTATTCTCCTTTTATCTCATTATTTATAAAGCAACTGTTAGTTAGGGTTGTGAAACTATCATTTTTTTCCTTTCTGAAAAATAAGATCAAGCAGCAGAAGATGAAGACTTCCAAGTGTGCACTTAACAAGTTTGTTCCCAGCAACTGTTTTGTCTCCTGTGGTTCACTCCTGGCACTCCTTCAACCTTGCATCCCCTGATCAGTAGAGCCTGCTGTGCTCCAGCGCCTGAGCTCCTGCAACACCTCCATGTCCTCACTGGGAATTGTCAGACCCTGGTAGATAGATGCTTTCCAACTCTTAGAAGTCCTGTCAAGTCTACTAAAGCATCTTTTGATTTTTATGGTGGAGAACACAAGACACTAAGTGTTTCACAGGAGTTGCTCAGTCCTCTCTTGCGGCTCCTTTTTGCTATAAAGATATGGGGCTCAGGTCAAGTTTCAGCATGAGATCTGCATCATGGAAACTTTTGTACTAGAACGAAAAGCTCACCTAGTAGTTACACTAAAAGAATAACTATTTTTGGAACTTTGGGTACTTCTGTTGGGTCAGATGCTGTGCATCTCCTGGGGAGCAGGTTGTCCTCTTTGCAGTGTGTGTGTTTTGCTGCCTTTTGGCCCCGCAGAGAGTTTTTGCTTGAGTGTACTTGATGCTTCTACCTTTCCCGATCACCCAGTATTGCTGTAGCAAAGGTCTCCTTGGGATGTTCCTTGTTCTGCTCGGGACACCGTTTTTTCCTCTGACCACAGCTGATTCCTTGGAGCCCACTTCGGACTGCAAGCCCTCGTCTCGCCTGGAAGGGGATTGCCCCTTTCTCCCCTTCCCAGTCCCCTGTGGACTGCCAGATTTACCTTACAGCCTGGATTGGTCCTCTGTGCCTGCCCTGTCTGGAAGCAAAGGCAGGAGGTGACAGGAGCTGTTCAGGCAGCTGGAGCTGGAAAGATGCTGGTGCTGATCCTGGAGAGGCTGAAGGGATCCTGGTCTGAGAGGTCTTCCTCTGAGCTGCAGTTTCAGCCCCTCTGCTTTCCCCACTGCTGCTCTGCCAGTTCAAGGCAGAGCAAGGGGGTGCCCTGCTGCCTGCCCCCTCCACGTGGCATGGCCTGCTGGTGCCAAAGGGCAGAGCTGAGGATTTTCTGCAGCTCAGGGAAGTGTGGGAGAATCTGACACAGCCTCCCTGATCCCAGCTGCCTGCCGCCTCTTCACTGCCCATGCCACCCCACTGCTCCAGGGCAAGCCTTGCAATCTTGCGCAGCCTCCAGGCTGTATTTTCCAATGTCCCATTTGCTAAGAGAAGGGAAGAGACTTTTTAAATTATTATTTTAGAGCTGTTTTTTTTTTTTCTTCAGAACCTGAAATAATCTCTAGCGGTCTAGAAACCAGGGTCCCATCCAAAATCTTAAATTACTGCCCTGGCCAAGCCCGTGTCCTTGCCCAGTGGTCAGTCCCTTGGCTTGGCAGGTCTGGCGTTAGATGCAGCCCCCAGGATGGGGTGCCAGGTTGGGATTCTGTCTTCTGCTGTCCACAGAGCTGGTGATTCACCTCTACAAGAGGCTGTTAAAGAACATAGTAATACATACTTTGGCTAGGGAGTGTTTGTTTACCCTGCCCTCCTGCCGTATATCTGTGATCATAAGGTTCCTAATTTTTTTTAGTTTTTAAGTGTAATTAACAGAGTTGTTCTAAGGCATCTTCTCTTCAGACATTGCCCGAGCATTTGCAGAGGGGAATGCCACTTGCTGTGTGGCCCTTTCATGCTTGTAGTCACTGCCACACTACGGTGTCATTACCCTGTGTTTATTTTAAATGTCTGAAGTCCAGAGCTATGCTGGTATGTTAACCCACCATCTTTGTGTAGTCTGGAAATGTTAGAACTATAAATTATTATAAACAAAGTGCCTTTGGGAGAGCTTATATATTGTGGTTATTTAAGTAGTCCTATAGATTTCTGCCGTAGTGTAGTGCTCATAGAATGTATATGTGATCAGAGAAATACTCCACAGTTCACTGAAGAACAAAAGTATATTTAACAGAAGATGTATTTCTACTGAATGTATGCTTTTTTAATTAGGATTTTAACTTAAAAAAATAATTTCAGCTTGCTTCATCTGCTCTCCATATGTAGCTATTTCAGCTAAAACACATTGCTAAAGGTTTAATTGAATCAGTGCCATAGTATAAATATATAATTTATGTATATGTACCTTTCTCATTCTGATAGCTTCCAAAAGATAGCTAAGTGACCATTAGAATAATTTAACCTGAGAAGTATTTTTAAGTATTTTATGAGATGTAAGTTCTCCTACATAAAATACAGCATGCTGGAACTAATTTTCATAGCATGTTTATGGTTAATGGTCAAAAACTTTCAGTCTGTGCAGAACTATTTCCATACCACTGACCCATCTGTTTTAAAGAGACCTTGTCTTGAATAATACATGATATTTGGCCATTGAGGAGGAACTCCCACAGTCCAATGTATACTCAGTGCATCCTTGAAACATTTAGTCCTTGGGTTTGAAAGGTTCAGTGTTGCAGTCTCTGGGCATCTTTAGCCCTCAATGAATATTTTGCCAGAATAGATAAACTGCATGCCAAGTAAACTGCTATAGTTTCCAACCACAGCCATGAGGAACAAAGTGAATTAAGGCTGGAGCCTAAAATTTCTAGGCAGAAGTAATAAAGCTTTTCTTTGTTGAGGTTTTAGATGCTGCTTTGTTCTCATATGCCCTGGTGAAAAAAATGTGTGTCTTTTAAAATATATTCTACAGACACTTAATCTTGGTTGCGTCTAATGCCTTTCAATATTTTTAAAAGAAATTCCAAGTGGATGAGTTATTTATGTGTTTAGCTTTTATTTTCCATTATGTCTTTTAATAGATTCCAGATCTCATCCATATTGTAATGGCTTCTGTGTTACGGAGCAACACAATTTACTGGGTTAAATATCCATTTTTCTTGCCTCTCTGACATGAAAGTGTGATAGACCTATACAATAAATTGTTAACACATTTGTGAGGTTGAAAGTCCATACCATCACCCTTACTGTCTGCACGCAGGCTCCAGCAGACATGAGGAGACCCCGGCGCACCTCAGCACACCTGGAAGCATCATGTTATTCCTAGTATTCGGGTTAACGTGCTTGGAAGACATTATGATTAAAGGCTGCAAATGGAGAAGTGTTCAGGCTTGAATTCTTTGTAAACTCACTTCCCTCAACCAACATGTTGAAGCACATGTAGAGCATAATTTTATAGATTTGTCTGAGACCTGGGGTATGGAGGTGGAATATGTGAGGTGATGGAAAAAAGAACAGATAACCCAAACTGCTGTGTTTGCCTCCCCGCTCCCCATCCTCTCTTCCCCAGGCATTTCTTTCTTTCCTCTTTTTTTTTCCTTATGGCTAGGTTTATTTGAGTTTCTGGGGAAAGCAGGTGTTAGGGGACAGCACAGCACAGGGAGTGGGTCTGAGCTTTTAGCATCTTGGAATTGCCACCACGAATCCCTGATTTTTATTTTTTTTTTTTTCTGTTCTCTGAGAGTATAAGCTCCAGGAATTGAAATATAGCATTCTGCACTCAAGAATTATTCCATAGAAAATGTGAGGGAGCCTATAATTAAACACTTGTGCACAGATAGCAGTATTGGAAGAACAAATTTGGTGCCCGTCTCTCCAAAAATGGTTGAAAACCGTAAATCATATATAGAATAGATAATCACAGATATAACAAACTGTAGCTGCATCTGCTGATTATTTTCTCCTCAACCTCTTATGTACAATTAAGAATTCAGATTTAACAGCTGGGAATGATTTTCAAATGTTGATCTGAAGCAGAAAGTTCTATTCAGAAACTTTCAGCAGTTCTTTTATCTTCCCCGTTCATTATTTTTTCTGGAATGGGTTAAAACAGATAGTACTTGACCTGCTCTGCATTGAGATAGAAAAGAGATCATTATAAACTCAGATATGGATTTATGCTTAATGATCCATCTTCTTATGTGGCTCAGTTCAATGGCAGACAAACTGAATATCTGTCAACAGGCTAAACTTTCTTTGGTCAAGAAACTTTGTCTGTTAATATTTTATTTTCCTAGGTCAGCAGGGAGACATTTTTCAAAGGTTTCTTGTTGATAGTTGTGGCAAAGAAACTAAGGTATAAAGCTCAAAGTGAGTGCCTGTCAAATTAAAGTTAGAGACGATACACAAGTGAAAACTATAAAAAAACGGAGGGTAGATATTAATGCAATCACGCATCATTATATACACTGATTAGCACAGAGTTCTATGTGTAAATATACCAATATGCTGAACGGGTAGATCTGTGTGGACCACGTCTACATATAAAATTCCCACAGAAAGGTCTCACGTCTGTCACCATGCTCCGCATGCATGTGAATTCAAAGCATTTGGCATTTAGGGAGTCAAAAGCAGCTGTTCCAGCTTTAGGACTGAGGGTTTATATGTTTATGTTTTGTCAGTGTTTTTGTATTCTGCCAGTAAAACCTCTGTCTTTAATGGGCCAACAAGCAGGTACTGGATCTATTACCTGAGTGTGTATGCACGTGCACTTACATGCTTTCTTTACAACAACAGATACTTGGAAATCTTTCCTTAGTCTAGTAAAGTGAATTGTGCATCTTTGGTGATGTGGTAGAGGATTATTGTGATGAACCTGGTTAATTAATTAGTCCCTCTAGAAATGGGAAAAAAAAGAATTGCATTTTTGGTAGAGGTATGTCCTAAGAGGGGGCACGTGGGGCATGGTTACTGCAGGAGTAAATACTGATAATTTTATTCTCACTAGACACCTACAGTAGCGGTGTACATTTTACCTCCAAATATTTTCTCCTCTGTTATCTGTTCTTTCAGTCTGGGCATTTCCAGTTTCTTTGCAGTGAAACAAACTTTCAAGTCTTACCATATTGTTTGCAGATCAGGTCCAGGAAACGTGGATTGATCACCCTACATAGTTTGAGATTGGAATTGGGATTAGAAAATGTGTCATGTGTTGCATTTTTGAAAAATAACCTGCTTTAGCAGCCGAAGAACATTATTCTTTAGAGCAAATATTCTACTATTTATCTTTCTCCTTCTTTTTTGGTTGGTTGGTTGATTTGTTGGGGTTTTTTATTTTATTTTATTACAGGAGTATGCCCAGACCTAAGGTGTTTTCATTTTTTTTTCTTTTCTTCTATTTTTAAGGGACAGAATTATGCCCCCTTCTCTAAGTTGGTCTTGTACTCATGGTATCTGGTCTAAGAGGTTTACTTATACAGACTGCTGTTCAGATTAGGGAGTTTTCTTCCTACAGCCTTTGTGTTTTGGTTTTTTTTAATGATAGAGGCATAACAATTTTTTACATAATTTTACTAGCTGGACACTGAGAATAAAAGGACTGTTTCAATATTAAATGAAACATCCCGTATTCCAGAAAATTTGCACAGAATGGAGGAGATGTGATCAACTCCACTTAGTTTTCTAGGCTGGTCACAGTAATTTTCAATGCGTCCAGTAATTATGGGAAGTTTTGCTCATGATAGCCTGTGATATTTACTGGGGTTTCAGCTGGAAGAAAACAGTAAAATCAGCTAGTGGGGAAAGTTTGCAGATGGTACAAGATGGGGAAATAGTCAACAGTGAGAAGGTTCTTGGTACAAAATGATCTGCATTAACTGATTAACTTAGCTCAAAGCGATAATGCAATTTTCAGTGCAGCCAGGTGTCAAGACGTACATCCAGGAGCAAAGAACATGGGTCATGCAAGATGCTGAGGACTCGGACCTGCGAAGCACTGACTTCAGAAGAAATTGAGAGCTGTCATTAGATATTCAACCAGTTGTGACCTCCTGATATGACTCGGAGTGGGAGAGCCTGCACAGCCTTGGGGTTTGTAGGAGCAGGGGACTCCTGAGTAATGCTAGGAATACTACACTACTTACCCGACTGGAATTGAAGGAATTACTCCTGAAAGATTTTTTCTAGTTCTGCTTTTCCCAATTCAAAAAGAGTGTTGAAAAACGGTGAAGACCCAGAAAAGCCTTCTAGTGAATAGTCTGCAGAGTAAGCAGGAGTTCGCAACTTTAGTCAAGATCCAAACAGCTGGAAGTCAAGACGAGATGCATGCTCTTTGGAGTCTGTGTTTTTACATGAGGAT
Organism: Pygoscelis adeliae; assembly: GCF_000699105.1. Classification (NCBI taxonomy): domain Eukaryota; kingdom Metazoa; phylum Chordata; class Aves; order Sphenisciformes; family Spheniscidae; genus Pygoscelis; species Pygoscelis adeliae. Next base: position 9,253,560 of record NW_008825410.1, read on the forward strand.
AACTATCCATTGGAATAGCTAGCTAAGGGGTGTGAGGAGTTCTCTAGCACTGATTTCTTTCTTTTTCTTTTTTTTTAAATCAAGGTGATTTTTTTTTTTTTAAGATGTGCTTTATTCTAACAGAAATTAATTTGGATTAGCCCCATTGCCTGGGTTCAGACTAGTGGGTTCCTCTTAACTTAATCTTGGTTTGTCTGTTTTAATTTTTGGGAGGAATGTGAGCATTTCTAATTTTCACCTGTTTAAATAATTAGAAAATTTATAATAACAGTTTGTGGGATACTAGCTTTTCTGCTTTTCTGTCATACTTGGAGATGAAAACTTTCCAATAATAGGGTAGCAGACTGGAGAAATAGTCTTATAAAAAAAGAACTGTTGAACCCTTTGAATTAAAACAAAAGCAGCGTTACTCTCCACCTTAATCAATAGAAGGGGCTGTTTGGGCTGTAGGGCTTTTATATTTCATTTTTCTGTGCAGATTTACAAAGAGAATTTTCAAAAGTTGTCTTCAGGTCTTCCTTCAGAGCGCAGTTGCAATGTAATTGTCAGATATATATTGGAGAAGAGGGAGCATGGAAAAATAGATAGCAGTGATGATGGTTTTCAAATAATATATTTTTATACAGCAGGAAGAAAGTGATTACTGAAAGGTTAGCCCAGATTATTATTCATGAGTTTTCTGAGCTTTTAAACAAATTGTTGTGCAAATGTTTGTAACCTTACCATTTTCTCTCTCTCAGAAGATGTTCACATCCCACATGTGTGATAGATCAAGCGTACTTCCAAAAATAGGCACGTTGTTTGTGCTTGCAATTCCAGATGATCTTGTTATGGCAACTGAGTCTCTGCGTGGAGTTACCTGTGGGCTGTGTGGATCCTTTTTGACACAGTTCCTCTTACGGCTGGGAGCTGCTACTGTACTGCAGAACAACCGTCTCCTTTTTGGGCGCAGTGCTTTGGTTTCAAAGCCAAATGCAATTAAGTAATCCTGATTAGATCATTAGAGCCTTCAGTGAAATCTGCTCAGCAACATGCCTGAACTTTCGCTGTGGTTCCAAATGAATAATTTTTTGGTATTTGACTTTGCTTTGAAATGTGGAGCACTCTTTGCCCGCAGGGGTATCTGGTTTTGTATAAACATGGAAGGTTTCAGACCATTTGAGGGACACAGTGCAGAATAATTCAGCTGTGCTAAAGATCTGAAGTATTTCAGCAATATTATTAACAGTGTGTTCTGTATCTGCTTCATCTTTTGAAAATTTTACAAATCAGGGGGGCCTCCTCACAAACACGTCTGCTAGAGCTTGCCAGGCAGAATTAGCTGAGATCACTCCTTCCTGTATAACTGCTATATGTGACCCCCACGTACATTTAGCACCGGGCATGAAATTTTTAAGGGCATCTCCCTCCCCAGATGCCTATGGTCCTATGGTACGCCAGGTACCATCCGACTGGTAACTGAGTGTTGCAAAGCATTGAGAATTGGATATTGAATATTCTCAGTGTGAAAGCTGGCATGTGGGCAGCGTTTACTGGCAAAGGTGAATCCTTAGAGAAAATAGCAATTCACTTTGAAAATTAGGGTCGCTTTCACATGCCGGCTGCCAATGAGCTACTTTCTGTGGCAAGCCTCTCCCCTTATTGCAGCGGTCTGTGGGAATGGATAGCCACCAGATGGATGGGACATTTTAACTTCGCCTGTCTTGACAGTATCGTCGGGGTAAGACGGCCCTAAGGATCACCAGTTAAAGGAAATACAGGGAGGAGTATGAAGGTAACAATGAATGATGAAAATACAGATATAAAACTGTGAAGACAAAATATACAGAAGAAATCCCCTAAACATCGACACCGCCAGCTGCGCCTCCACCTACTTAAAACTAGTTGAATGGTTTCTTGTGAGCACTCTGACTTGGTTTTTGTTTGCTTGTTTTCAATGCTAGAAATTCAGAGAGATTTACTGTGGGATTAATCACTGCTCAACATGAGTTAGGCTAGCAGAATTTGACTGCTTGACAATATTTGAGAACCAAAACATGTCTCTTTGAGTTCATGTACATTGTTGTTACTACCTAGTCTCCGCTTTAGTAAATAGTAAGCATTTGGTTTTTTCTTCTTTAAGATCTGAATATTTTTTGGCAGATTGGGACTGTCTTGTTTGGTCCTGGATAAGGCAAGCAGCTACAGCTGAAGCATAAATAGTATGATGGGATCTACATGTTTTATTTAGCAAGTAAATTAAGGTATATTAGTGTAAGATCTCTTTGTCAGAAACAAAACAGCCCCTGAAAATTCAAAGTAAAGGCTGGTAATAGTCCACATTATTTCTTTTATTCCCCATGGCATCAGACTAATAATTGATAGTTAATACCATTTTGGTTACCCTTGTTTTAGAAGCCAGACTGTTAAAGCTACTTATTTTCAGAGTTCCAAGCTTTTGTTTGCAGTTTATAGAAATACAACATTAGTGCTTTAGATTTTACATCAGCTCTGTGCCACTGAATTCAACTATATGAATAGCTGACTTCTTCCTTCCAGCAAGATGTGTACTTCACAGCAAGCATTTTTGTGTGCTTTTCTGAACCACCCCAGTTAACGTAAGAAAATCAAGAAAAGGAATGATAGCCTGAAACATAGTTGGCAAACATTTTATACTTTAATACTGAAATGTATTTCTTTTGCCAGTAAGTTTACTAAAATTCCTTTTTTTTGAAACTGCAGTGCCTTAAGAAAGCTGTAGTACTTGCTAGGGAGGTCATGTTTATTAACCAGAAAATAGTAATTGGAAAAGAGATGAAGCATGGTCTGTTGCTTTAGAAATTATTCTTTGAATTGGCCAATTTTCAACTGTAAGGAGGTCTAGAAGGATTTTATCCCATTTCTGCCTCCTAGCTTTTTTTTCCCAATACACTAATAAAAGGTTTCTTGTGAGGCTTCTATTTTTCCAATAGACAGGAAATCTAAATTGCCTCTGGGCATTTTCTTAGTTCTAATGAGTTAAGCCTGGTCTGGAAAGAATACACACAAAATGGAGAGATACAATTTGGAAATGTGTTTTGCTGTTAATACAGGATGTTGTGAAATAGCCGATTCAGGCATTAGGAATGCAGCACTTTGAGGTGGTAGGTTGTGGCTGTACTTGTAGCAATTTGCATAGCATTTTCTGCAGGTCTTTATCAGTTTACTTTTATTGCTATTTCATTTCCCATGATAAAAAAGTGGAAGACCCCCTTCTAGCAAAGAAAATAGTCTTTGCAAATTATGCTGCCCAAAGGAAGAGTTGCCCTCCCTGATCCCACTATTCCATACCCACCATAAAGATTTTTAAGTTTACAGAGTTACTGGTTTTCCCGTCCTTGTGCTGCCATCAGTTTTGACTATGGAAGAGATGCACTTTGTCTTACCCAAAAAGAGCAGATAGCTAGAAGAATTTCTCAAGTGCTATAATACGTTGTGATTGCACTTTTTAAATACTACTTTATTCTTCCTTTTAGCCAAGAAGGCAAATATTAAAAACACTCAGGAAATACCGGATAATTCATAAGGCATATGTGAAGGCTAGGTATTGTCTGTCAGATGTTCTTAGCTATGGCCCATGGATGGTTCGTGGCAGTCTAGAGAGAGAGAGACCTGGCTCTTCACATGTGACTGACTTTTCCTCTTCTTGCACGTGAATTAAATGAAGCCAAATCTATGCCATATATTGCCAGATAGTATTTTCCCATATAAGCAATTGCGACATTTGATGCAAGCAACGCATGCAAGTGCAATTCAGGAGATGCCATCACAGGAGCCGTGACTGGAAGAGCTGCTGTGCTGTGGGCCAGGGGTCCTTGTTTGTCTTGATGATCTACCCTGCACCAACATGAATCAAGTAGCTTGAGAGCTAGCAAAAATTGCTGCTTGGAGATTTGCCTACAGACTTAAACATATGCAGCTCTATAGGTGACACCTGGCAGGTGAAGGGTGTATGGCTGGAGCTGTGTTCCGCCACTGCTTGTAGCCTCCTTCAAACTGCCCAGTGTGGGGCAATTTAGGAGAGCTTTGTAGCCACCTTAACTTATCTGAGCCGTAACATGGCTTTTATGGCCCCTGCTTCAAGGAGCTGAGGATGTTCAAAGTGGCTGAGAGCTACTTGCCTTTGTCATCCCTGCAGCCAAAATCAGGCGTATCCCATCTATTAACCTGTGGTCCGGAGTTTGAGAGCTTGTCTGAAAAGCGGTTCGTTCACCTTGTGAAGGTTAACGTTTGGTAGGGTTTGTTTGTTTGCTTGCTTGGGGTATACATTTGACAAAGTAACAGGAGTTTGTAAACTGTTTTACCTGTTACTTGGACCGCGTTGTTAACAGACCTTGCTCAGCCCTCGCACGATAAATACTGTAGCTGGTGTTGCAGACTTTAATAAGCTGGTATCTATTGTAGATCCTCAGAAGAAAGTTTTCAAAGGGTAAGTACTGTTTTGTGTCCCCCCTTCCCATTTTAAATGCTATCTAATAAGGATTCATTCTAGACCATACATTATCATTATTTGTCTAGTATTTACTAAGGCATGAAAAGAGAGTTGCCCACTTTCAGAATAGTTTTGTTCCAAGCTTCCATTAAGTATTTCGTGTAAACAGGACGTGCAGGCTCTATTAACTAGATTGAAAGGGTTCATGATGAGAGAGTGTCTTTCCAAATTAGCATTGTCTACAAAATGCTTTTAAAGACATCTGTGTTTTTTTATACTCTTAGGCCACACAAACATTTTTTTTTTTCCTTTTCATTTGCTTTTCAGGCAAGAAAAAATAATAATATCTAGCTAATAATAATAATAAGCTAATTTAGAAACATACTTTTCTGGATGTTCTTCACTTATGTTTTTTTTCTCCATATTATTCAACTGTCTGCCTTTCTCTCATTCCTCTGGGTAGAACAATTTCAGTTTTCCTTCTGCACAGAAGTTATCTTTGTAGTCTTCAACGTAAGCAAAACTGCTGGGGAGCTCTATCTCCCCTTATCAGTCAAACCTTTCCTAAAGAAGGGTCTATCTTTTTAATGAAAAAACAATTTCTGTAGAGTTTAAACCATTCATTTATAAATCATATAATCTGATACTGAATTAGCTCTGTGATACTGATATAATCCGATACTGAATTGTGTCCTACCGACAAGTGGCCACATGCCTTTAAACTTCACACCTTTGAGTTCTGAAATTCAGCAAATGCTGTCCTAACAATTATTACCATTTAGAACCTAAAATTCCTCCATGAGAATTTTCCTAAAAGCTTTCACTTTTCGAGACAGGCAGATTTAAATGAAATTTATAAAAATGTAATAGATATTAGGAAGGATTCTAAACCATTATTTGTAAAATCAACAAACAATCCCTCAGTTCACATCCCAAAGGGGTCTGTGGAATCATAAATTTCTTGAATTACACCAGTGAATCAGAAAAGCCAACTAGGTATTGCTGCTACTGGTCCTTTTGCTATGCCTTACTTTATTCTTCTGTTAGAACTCTGGCAGAAAGCTATATGACATGAGATTATTTATTAATAGCTTCTGAAATAATCAAATTATTATTTCTTTTTAGAATTCAGTGTTCCTTCAGAAAAATGAAACATAAATTTATGTCTTTCAGCAATGCTGTACAACTTACACCTTTGCCTTATTGGATACCATCAAAATTACTAGCCATTTATTCAGTTCCTGAGATAAGCAGAACTGAAAGCTCAGTCAATGTATGTCAGAGCCGATATGATCATCCGCTAGATTTTTTTTTTCCACTTGGCTTTCTTACACTACCTAACCTTCAGTGAACTCCCTTTAACATATGCTTTCACAGAATTCTCCTTAATCCACCTTCATTGTCAGATTGGGTTTTCTGTTTGATTTTTAGAAATAGAGAAATAATGATGCTTCTGGGAATTTCGGTAACTAGAGAAAATGACTGATCGTGGGAACTTGTTTAAGAGGGTTAAAGGGATATTAGAGTAACACAGTCAATGTGAATAGAAATCTGGAATATTTTCATGTCTTCATAAGAATTTAGTATTCCCTCTCGAATTACTCAGATCAGAGTATCTCTTCAGTTTTGAATTCCTTTTGCCCAGAACCCTGCAGGATTATTAAAAAAAAAAAAAAAAGAAGAGTTCCTCAGTCTCTCTTCTGCAGCAATCTGCTGAAAGATTCTATAGTATGAAATATTTGTCATACACCTATTATCTGCAACATAAACCGTCTTTGCATCTCCTCTCTGTGTGGATGGGAATAAGAGCTATGTTTTCTAGCTAGTCAACCTGGAGATTATTCCTGAGGCTAACTATGGCTGTGTCATCAGTTTATGTTGTGAACAGCATGTTGAGTAGTATAGCACTGCTGAGTGTATCTCAGGGTCATAATCTCTCTCAATCAGAATTGATGCAAGTTGCAAGCAAGAAGATAAACTTTTGAGGACACTGAAGGGAAAAAATGAACCTCTGCAACGCACACGTAGATGCTGTAACCTACCATGCACAGAATTTTCCTTACTAACAGTTACATCAGAGAACAGGAGGTCTTGATGTTTGGAAATAGAGAATATGCGCTTCACTGCTGTTTGGCGAATAAAGATGTATTTCTATCCAACAAAAATAGGCAAATGAATGATGAGGAACAAAGACCAAAAACAAGAATGTAAGTATTGCTCCATGGCCAAAATAGGAATTATTTTCTAGTTTCCAAGATAACACCAAGACAGAGTAGGCAAAAACTACCATTGAATGTCTGCAGATTCTATCAACACATTTATTTTCACAAGGTTAGGCACCTTTGGCCATGTTCAGACACATATAAAAAGGACCACTGCCAGTTTGTTTTGCTTTATAAGTCATTTCCTACAGAATCACCTGTTTGAAAGTGAATTATTCTCAGAAAATTCCTGAAAGAACAATATGTTAGAACCCATTCTTTCTTCACTTTGAATCTTTTAAATCCATTTTTAAGGCTTAGAGACACTAAAGGAGGGTAACACTATAGGGATGAAATCCTAGCCCTCTTTTAATGCCTGTAGCAAAACACATTCCATGAGCTTCTGCAGAGGCAGGATTCCTTTTGTATGCATACCTCTAAATCATGAGACGCATGTGTTCGCAGTTTCAGTAACCAGGCAAATGGATAATGCTCAAGTACAAACCTACATTATGTTCTGGCTACAGTATTTTATTTATTGGCTAGTGAAGACCGTGCCACGTAGTTAGAAAAGCCTGAGACACAGCTTTTTCAAATCTTTGTCTGTATCTTTTTTGTTTGAACAGATAACATTGCCTTTTGCTAAATTTAGGGAAGGGGAGGCACTGAGGAATATGAGGTCATTGAATGTTCATGCAAGAGCAGAAGAAACTATGTACTGCTCATCTGGTTTTGTCTACTAAAGGTTACTTCGTTTCAAAGTTTTAACCTCTGATTTCAGCAGTTCTAAGAATGTTAATGCATATGTGCTAAAAGAAAAGTAAATCAGCAAAGAGAAAATTCAAATGTACATACTCTTTTCACTGCGTCTCCCTCTGATATCCAGAAAATATATCTATTGGCTCATATTAGGCTTGCTTTCTCTTAATTTTTGACACTTTGTCATTTATGAGTGGTGCTAGCACTGTAACTATAAAGAAGGCTTTTTGATGAACAAAGATGTTAAAAAGTAAAGAACCCAATGTGGGAAATGTTTAAGCATTTGAAGAGAGGACATGTACAATACAAGGAAACAAGATTTTAGAAAGACATCTCCCTTTGTAGCACATAAAAATATGGAACTGCACATTCCTTTCTGCGTGAATGTGTTATATCCCCTCCCCCATTTACTCCTCTGAAAAATCCTGAGCTGTATTGCAAATTATTATCCACTGGCGTGGGGCCTGGACCCCTTACAAGTTGGAAACCATTTTATATGCTGTAGATTCTTTTCAGTTTTAAAGCCCTGTGTTGGCTTGTGAACAATGATGACATCAACTCTTGAAATCCAACTCTAGCTCTATTCCCTTCTCTGTAAGGCTTGTAAAGCCAGTAGCATCCATCTATTGTTTCCAAATGGGATATATTTGAACTGACATTTCTGATGAATGAGCTGACATTATGGTTTGTTTATTATTGGTTTTTCATTGTATCCCTTAAATGTGAGTAGATAATTTTAAGAAGTAGATTTTGCAATATGTAATAAAACATATTGCAGTAAGGACATTTGAACAATATATAATATTTGAATATCTATATCTATAAAAATCTGAAATTGAAGTTAATATTTAAATTTCCTTATCAATGAAAACTTACAGTGTTGTTTTGCAATAGTGATGTCAAGATAATTTTCCATAAGCTAATGTTGGCTGATGTTAATTAGCCCCTAGTATCATAGCGGTGATATCTGATTGTATCAAAACCAGGATTCACTCAGGACCTTGCAGAATCTCACTGTTTGTGGATAGCATTATATGTACTTAATATTTAGCTCACTAATATGAGATAACTGATATTACGAGATAATAAGACTGACTTATTCAGTTGGATTCCACTCTAATTACTCTATATACTATTCAAGTGTAAGCTGGTATGTGCTGCACAAAGGCGTTTCTGAGTTCGTATCTCTCTTGTAATTGTGTAGATGACAGGTATGTGTTTCAGAAAGGGTGGAAGGTAATAAATTCAGTTAATAATAAGACAGGATTTTATGTTTGATGTTGTAATTCAAAGTTTTAGGTGTTCTAAGAGAAAATCTAGGAGACTGTGGTTAACAAAACCTCACTCCTGTGCTGAGTCTTTGTGATCCTTACAAGAGGTTAAGAGCAAACTTAATGTAGTGTATAAATGTGATACTTTTATATAGCGGTTTTCCCTGCAGTGTGCTGGAAACTGTTCATGAGTTAATTATTGCAGAATCCTTGTAAGGTAAATAGGTATTGTGAATTCTGTTGTATATGGTGGGCCAAGGACAGGAGAAGTGGTTTTGTAAGGACTGAAATGGGAACCAAAACTTGATAACTCTCAGACCATAGAAAGCTATGATTGGAAATCTTTGTGGGCCTGGATTATTTTTTTTTTTTAAATCCAGGAGATTTTTCTCCTGAGAAAATCCAAAGAGCACCTTTGCAAGATTACTGCTGTGTACAGTTTAAAGTGAATGTAATCAAATCTATTCACCCATTTCTCTGTGGTCAAGGGAATTCTGATTAATGAAACTTTCCTAAGAACGCTTTAGTATATCAAGAAATAATTGGTAAGAGAAGACTCGCCAAGGAATAGGATTGCCACTATGGTTCTGCATTGATTTGTCTTACCCAGATTACCCTTGATGGGTGTTCTCTAAATTGTTTCTGCTCTACAACCTATTTTCTTAAAAGAAGTCAGGCCCACTGAAGCACATAAACGAAGCAGTTTATGGCTTTCCATAAGAGCTGAGCACAAAAGCAGGCTATTGGGTGCAGTTCCCTAGCATCCTGACATAGGCAGGTAATATACTGCACAAGCTCTTTCCTAAAGTTGTCTAGGGCAGTAGTTAGTGGTGGTTCTTGGCAGAGACCTGCAGTTCCCATCATTTGGAGTTTTGGGGTTTAAGTTGTTAGAAAACCTGTCCATTAATGTTGTTTTGTCTTATGAAGGAACACAGCAGAAAGGTGGAACAAAATGTGTGTACAGTCACTTTTTTGTCTATGCTGTCTTCTGAGTAATTACCATATAATTTTTTTTTTCTTTTTGGCGGGGAGCAACTCCTGTAACCTTATCATTTTGAATAGGAAATAATCCAAATTTTGATCACTTTGAATAGCTTTTATAAGGTTTAGTTGGATGAGCTGATCGCAGCCTAGAAAATAAGGTACATAATAGTGAAGGCCAAAATGAAGTCTAGAAGAACTTATAAAAGAAACATTACAATTAAATCTGAGTGATGGAAGATGACAAGGCCATGCGTTTTTCTGCATTTCAGAAGATGTTGTTCTCAGTAGACCATCAGTTGTCATTGCATACACCATACTGTGCTTTTCGGTGATGGTTATTGTATGAATAACCAGGTCAGCCAGTTGTTTAAATAAAGTTGAGAGAAAAATACCACAGAAAAATGAGAGAGAGGAACAGCTATATTCTTTAAACATCATATTTTCTCTATTATTCTTACTTACTTTTCAAAATACTGGAGACAGCTCATGAAAATCTTTTCCTTCTTAGGTCATCATTGTTTCTTTATTCCTTTACAAAGATTCATAATAGGTTTTTGTTGTTTATCTTCAGCAATATATTGTGATTCCAAGAAGAGGTGATGATGATAGGAGGAAGGGAATGAATAGTAGGAGAGACAGACTACTGGAAACAAAGATCTTGTGTTTGTCTAATTGTCCCCATTTCTAACTGCGGGACAGATACAGAAAAATGATAGACAATATTCTTGCCACTTAACTTAGTAAAGTTTAGTGTCTGAATCCATATTTAAACTGCAGATATCTCAGATATTACACGTCAGTGGCTGAAAACCCCTAATTGAACCACTAATTCAAAATTGTTCTGTTCCCTGCAAATCTTACCAGAATTAGTAGGAGGCATGGTGAGGTACCTCCTTGTAAACTCATACGCCTCATTAGGCAACCAACTTTGAGATCTTCAGACAATGTTTTTTCAGTTTTCCATGTCTGTACAATGTAGGCTTTTCGCATACAGAATTTTGCGTCACGGAAGAGTGATGCAGGTTCAGATTCACAGATTCCAATGAGGTTCAGATTACCTTAGAGAAACTAGACCCAACCATCTTTTTTTTTCCAGCCTGCACCAAATCTGGGTTTGCATGTTGCATGGCACAGTGATACTTAAATACTGTAGCAGGGGACAGACAAATCATAAATACAGGAATAACTTCTTTTATTTATTTTCTTGGTTACTTTTATGTGAAATGTGGAAAGCAAAGAGTTTGATGAGCACTCACCACTATAGGTGTTAGGACCCAAGAACAACCAAATGATCCATTTGTGCCTAACTTCACTCATGCAAATAGTCTCATGGTTTTCTTATATGATTATTCTTAATTGTGTGCTTAATTATATACTTTTAAGCATAAATCCATGATGGAGCCAAGACTGAAATATACAATACCCTGCAGGATCTTGCTTAAAAACCCCTAATCTTATAAGTCATCTAAGGTGAACAAGAAGTTATGTTTTTCCTTGATATTACACGTAAACTGGAGTATAGATAGAGTATTGTATTTCTGTTGAGACAGCGTGAAAATATGCAGTTTCAACATAGCATCTCCACATGGGTAGAGAGACAGCCAAAGAAGGAAGGCTATGTGACCCTGGAGAACTTCTGGACCTCTTGAATACCAGACTATTTTTTACTTTAAGGGTGTAACTATTTTATATCTCTAAAAAAGTATGATTTGGAATATGATCTGGATTCCCTTGAGATGTTTTAAAAAAGTCTAGTTCTAGTTGTTTGATTTTAATGTTTATTAAATATGATATGAAATTATATAAAATATTAGCTTTAATCCTCACTGAAATTAAATGAAACACAAGTTTTTAGGAATTTTTTGGCAAAAACTGAGAAAAAGACAAAAGCAACAATGAAGAGGAGACACTTCTTCACTTTTTTTTGTTTGGAAATTAAAAAAAAAATAGTTTGCCAAGTTAACACATGTGTCATTTTCAGCTCTAATGTTCAATGAGCTGGAGCCAAAGAACATACACAGTTTGGGGGATGCTGTAGATGTAGTGTGTGCTCAGAAATGTAAATCCTGAAACATAAGAAGTCCTAATGTTTTGTGCAGACCTCCTCCTTTGTTCTCATCTCTCTGACTGCATTCCTGGTTTACATTTCACTGGTCTTTTTGTTTCCGTGCTTCCTTTTGAACCATTTGTCATTGGCCATCTCCATTTTCTCCACAGTTGCTTAAATGCTGTCTTGCAGATTGCTTGTAGTTGATCCTGTACATTGACTCTGTATTTTCATGTGATAAAAGACTTCACCCTTTCCCTTCTTTGGCAGATACTTGTGCGCTTAAAATTTCTGTTGGAAGAACGTCTTTGGCCTGAACCCAACTGAGCTACCATCCTGACTTTTTCCTATCCCAGCATTGTTGAGAAATATCACTTTCTCGCATCCTCCCCACAAAACCATTGTGCACAGGAAATAGCCAGTTGATCCTCATTTCCTTCCTTCAGTTTCAAGCTGTTTAAGAGGATTTATGAGTCAGCATCTCGTTTAGTTGTATATCATCATCTACATACTCATCTTTAGCCCTTTGTGTTTTCATTATCATTTCCCTCCAGCGTGGGCTGATTGCATGTCTCTGCAGGATCTCACCTAGAGACTGTAAACCTAGGGAACACTAATTGGCATTGTAATGTCCTGGCTAACCCGGCTTTGCTTCACACCATACCCATGCATTTCTCTGATTTTAACCACTTCTCATCTCAGCAGCTGTGTCATCTTCCTGGATGACCCAAGATTAATGTAACGAGTTTAATGTATTCTGCCTTTGTAAGGACTTCCCTTTTGAAATTCATCAGAAGCATAAATCAAGGGCGTATTACACAGACTGCAAAAAAGGGGAAAGCTTAATGTGCTCCCCGATTTCTCCACTTTCACTGCCAGTACCTCAGTGAAAAGGCACTTTGGCTTGTATCGTCACTGCCAGCAAGAAAAGCAGTGCT
>NW_008825410.1:9266277-9290318 GCF_000699105.1 Pygoscelis adeliae
GTGCTCCTAGCACCCTTCTGTGACATTATTTCAGACTGACTCAGGGGGACAGATGTCTCCTACTAAATCATCAACACAAGTGTCTCAAGCATCTGCGTTCTCCTTTGGAGACTTAGCATTTCAGTGTTCAACAGGCCTGATCCTGCTTAAAATGGTTAATACTTTCCTTTGATCTGCTTAGCAAGCAGATCCCACAAGGCAGACTTACAGTTCATTCACCCTTGTTTTGAAGGCCCTGGGATAATGACTAATACAATCAGTCAACTCCAAGATATTAATCCTTGTCCTCCCTAAGTTACTGCATGCTAATCCTTTGGGTACTACCTTACAAGTGGTATTCACCAGACTTTTCTTATGACTTTGTTTGATGACATTCAGCACATTCCTCGCATCTTTGCTTTCCTCCTATGACTCTTAGCTTTCTACACCTTTTTGCAGGACTACCACTTGCTCCATTTAGGTTTAAAGTTCAAAAGCAACATGTTTGGCAGCTGTTTCCTTTGCCCTTGGTACCTTTCTCATTACAATAAAGACTGGCTCCTGAAATTAGTTTTTCTCCATGTAACACCCCATGCGTGCTGTTAGCAAGGTTCTTCAACCGTTCCGTTAGGTGCACGCCATGTCCCAGCCTTGTTTTCCACTATCCTCCTTGGCCTCTAACATTTTCCACTTTTTTCAGAGGAAATTACTTATGCTCTTTTGTTGATTTTCTCCATATTACCTGTATATGTCTACCTGCCTGTATTAATCTGTTTTCTTTGCATGCCAATCCAATATGGACAGGAGTTGGTACCTCTTGTATTCTGGCTATTTACTTTCACAAATCATGAAGACTTAACACTGGTTTCGACAGGAGCCTCTCTGCTCTGAGGGTCTTTGGTGACAGACAGTGGAAATCCCTGTCATTCTTCCAGCTCACTGGGACAGGCCCGCCTTTTATAGGCTCTCCTCGTGTTGTTCAAGCTGGTCAAGTAATGTTCATTGAAACCAGCTAAGGATCTGCACTCTCATATACGGGAATGACATCACAGGCTCCGTACAACTCCATTTAGGAGTAGGCATGGGATCCTATCTGCTGGCCAGCAGAGGTTGCTCAGAGCACGTTAGTTGAGTGTTCTGCGCTCTACAGCTCTTTATCTCTTAGTAAGTCAAGTCCAGGGTTTTTTAATCTTCTATGGGATTTACTCCAACATCCTGTTTCTCCCCTCATGCTGGGTGTTTGCTCTGATGCCTCACCTCTCTAGAACAATGACGGAGTCGGTGAGGGAAGCAGGAGAGAGGGGATTGTCCCAGGAACCTGTCCCTGGGGTGGGCGAGATTGCAGCCCGTGCTGCATCTGGAAATTGCAAAGCTCTCCTTGAATTAATTTCCCATCATTGTGGACTATATATATCCACATGCATGCCCGCAGATGGAAAAAAAATAATATTCCCCTACAATCTAGGAGGAAAGGAAGAAATAGATCATCATTGTTTTCCCTCTTTAAATACCCTTGAGGTCATCAGAGTGCTGATGAAGGCATCAGTGTGGTGTTGAGTTTGGAAAGGAATATAGAAAGTTAAGAAATATTTTGGAAAGTTCCAAAGGAAGCCATGCTTCAGGTTTGGATTCAGACCCAAATGTCTTCAAATTTCATTCATAATAAGGTCTTTACGTGGGCTGCAGTAATGGTCTTGATTATATTTCTCCCATATTGGCATGTCTGGATCTTCTTTAGGTGATCTGAAGTTTGCTATGTAACACTGTGGAGGCCTCGTTTGCTTCCTTGTGCTACCTTACGCAGGAATCGGTGAAGCCTGCTGCTGCACTGCTGTTGTGGTTCTGTAGTTGTGTGTGGTTCATTTTTCCCTGCCAGACTGTGTTTATTCAGAGAATGCCGATTCTTAATCCTGCATCACATCCATATGATTTCAGATCAACTCCCATAAGAGGAGGGAGAGACTTCTGGATCTAGGTGGACTAGTTTTATATATTTTAACTGCAAATCCTCGTCTATCTACTTGCTTTAAAAATAAAATAAATACCATGTTATGATAAGAGGAGAGGGAGAGGTAAGGATACAGACAGCATTTTCCCCGGATTGGGGGTGGGAAATGTTGCTGGTTTTGTCAAGCATCCTCATTTCCTTACCCACCCTGAGGTCAGAATTGATGTTTTGCTTCCTTTGGGAGTAGGAAAGTCCAGAGAAAAGGGACACAGTTGTAATTCCCCATGAGGTGACAGGGTTCGAGGAAACTAAGTAGCTCAAGCTGATCCTATGCAATGGCTTTAGGGAGGGCGACTGTTGCACTCTTTTAATGTTGCCATTGTGCAGAGTAATGTCCCTTCCAAAGCATGGTCTTGATGTGTAATGATGCCTGAATGTCAAGCAAACATGCAGCATGAATTTTTCCTTTGGAAGTTTCATGTATTTGGCACTGAGATGGGATTTAGTCCTTAGAGAATCCATAACTTTTTTCTTTTTAATCAGGGGAATAGTTTAATTAAAGGGTAAATAGAGCTTCTCAGGTTTGCATGTGCGGGGTGGTGACATTATAAAAACATGAAAAACCCTAATACAGTTTCACTATTACTGAGACATTAGCAACAGACTGTTTTGTCTCTGTGGTTTGGAATTGGAATTTATCCAGTTGTTGCCGGAAGGCTACATTTAATTTGCACTGTGTTTGCATAAATAGCTTATTTGTAAAAAAATTGCATTTCACTTGAACAATTCTAAATGATGCATTTATCATAGGGATAAAAATGATCTGTTGTTCTCTTTAAAGAAATGGCATTGCACTTCCAAAGTATCCAATTGACAAAAATGTGAAAAATCACAGCATACTTACATGTTGCTTATCTCGTCCCAGAATCAGCTCTCATATGCTCATATCCCCTGGGTTTGTAAAATTCAAAAGATTCTTTGAATTGCTCTCTTAATTATGATGTTGGTATTATAATTGCTTGCTAAATAAGATTCTTTAACAATGACGTCCTTGTTATCAAAGCAGTTGCACTTCTTTGCCTGGTATGAATAGCTGCATGCTCTGAACGGGGCAGCAGCAGTTGTCGTGGGAGCCTGACTCTGGCTGAAGGAGGAATCGATTGCTCAGAGAAGGTTGTTTAGAGCACTATACAAAATCTCTTTTACTCCCACCTCCACCCCACAGGCAAATGAAGATTAAGGAAAATACAGGACCTCCACCTATAAGGACTGAAACAGCAGCAGGCAATTTCCCCTCCAATTTGCATCTCATTCATGGGTTGGAGGGAAAAAATGTTTGGGTTTTTTTGGCCCTTAAACCCCTTTTAGCACATTTTCATGTTTTGTGTGCTTTAAGATCAGATGTGGAATAGTAAAGAGAGATGTGATTGGAGAATACTTTTTAATCATATCATAGTTTATCTTTTATTCTTTTTAAAGTTGTGGTTAATCAAGAGTAATATAGTATTTCTAAGTTCTGCTTTAAGGATTCCATGTCTCTGTAGTAAGTGTGAAACCAACACAAGTGTAATGACTGCTGCTAACTCCAGCCAAGAGTTGTATCATTTCTTAGGAATAATGCATATTTTGCCATTTCTTGTCAGATATCGTTGCTAGATATACATTTGAAGCTGTGTGGCTCAAGCCTCTGCCATTAACTCTTATATTAGAAGAAAATTCTCCCTTTCTTTGACACACCACCACACGTAGCGCATCCCAACTGAGTCCAGCAAGGGTCCTGAGAATATTGCATATTAAGTATTGATAGACCATATTGTTCCCTGGCACATGTGCCTTTCCTTCATTATTTTTCAGTTTTCTCTTCTCTTCTCTTCTCTTCTCTTCTCTTCTCTTCTCTTCTCTTCTCTTCTCTTCTCTTCTCTTCTCTTCTCTTCTCTTCTCTTCTCTTTTCTTCTCTTTTCTCTTCTCTTCTCTTCTCTTCTCTTCTCTTCTCTTCTCTTCTCTTCTCTTCTCTTCTCTTCTCTTCTCTTCTCTTCTCTTCTCTTCTCTTCCTTTACTCAGTATACTTTCAATATGTACAGGTTATTCTCTTTTAATTTCTATTGTTCTCTTTTTCCTTTTCCTGTTAACAATTATCTCTCCCCCTCCCCTTCTTTTCTCTCTTTGATCCACAGGTTTTGCAGTGCATGTTGGTCTCCCTTCATTCAGAACTTGACATTCAAAGGTACTTGATGAAAATTGAATCCTCTCAGAGAGTTAGTACTGTACTTTATTTTTTCTGCACTCTGCTGTGGATTGAGTTTGTTACCCTTTAACTGTGTGTGTCTTGCTTCACAACTAGCGTTCTCGAATAAATATGGATCTGCATGCTTTTTCCCTCTGTATTTCACAGCAGTGAAGTGTCATTCATATAGATTAATTGCATATGGGAGTGTGATGCATGTGCATCCTTTGACAATTTTTTAAATTCTGACTTTTCCTTTAATGGCATGATAGACATGAAGTCCACACTCTTGTCTTAGATGCTTTGAAATCCACCAAAAGTCAGTGGGAGGTCTAAATAAATAACTGATCCCTACCAGCTGTCCCAATTCTAAGTTTATTTATGTATTTATACATACTTGGAACTGGCTTAAAGGGTAAAAGTCTTGCTGCAAAGTTAAGGACAGCTCTGTGGGCACAGGAGTAAATATTTTTGTATTTGACATGCAAAAAAGCTTAGTTCTGCAACTTGCAAATTGATCTTATATGTACACTGTGCACCTGTGAAGTCACTTGATTCTCACCATTCTTCCTATTGAGCTCCTCTTCCATTTCTATATGGCTTGTAACACCATATAGAATGGATGTCTATGAACAGTTACTTTTTTCCCCACCCAGGCAGTGCATGTGCACATGTCTTTCAGATACGTACGTAAAAGGTACCTCTGCGTGGTTTCTACTGCAGTCAAAAGCACAATCACAAAAGCACCAAGATAACACGTACTGCAAGCAAGGAATGAGGCCTTGGAGCACGCAGAGTGCGCAGCGTCTTATTTGCAGCTGATTCATCGCTTCCCGACTCATTTTGTTTCCACTTACAGGATTTAAATAGGCCAATAAACGTGCCGACCACAGGGAAGGGTGGGAGTGGCAGAGGTGTGGAGAGCAGTAAGGCTTCTCCCTCCTTTGCCAAGGAGGTGGCCTCGAGGGAGGGAAAAAGAAGCGAAAGGGCACTGTGACAAGGAGCTTCTCCTGCTCCTCTCTTCCACAGCATCTCTCTTGCAGCAGCCCCCCTAACTCACCCCAGGTGCCAGAGCAACAAGCTCTGATAAGTGCTTTGTCACACGTTGACTTCCATGAGTAGAGGCTAAATATAAGTCACGGGTGTGGGTATGCTGCTGCCAGAGGCAGCCCTGCCTCCTGCTTGCTTTTCCCGGGGGTTTGTTCTTGCCAGGGGCTGGCAGCGCCCACCGGCTGCCGGGGCCCAGCTCACACAGAGGGCAGCTCACGCCCTGCCCCAAAGACCTCGCTCCCACTCACCAGCCTTCGTGTTAATAGCTCTTTTTTCGGTTATTTTTAAAATAGCATGTTAATTAAGACCTCCTTCTTAGCTTGTAGAAACACAGAAAAACAGGTTTTTCCAGGACCGGTGCATCGTGTTCCTTTGCTTTGGGAAACAGACACCACAAAAACAGACCCTCCTCCTGTTTTCCTTAGGGACATGTGTGGGAGCACAGGGATGGGTAGATAATAATTTTCTTGAATCAGAACACACTATCCCCTAGGTACATTTAGGCATCTGGTATATATTCCCCCCCGCTCCCGCCTTTTCCATGTGGTTTTAAGTATGTAAAGATCTTTCCCTTTTAATCAGCATAATGACAGTTTTTGTTTAAATCATCCCTTTTAATCTTCAGAGTTCTCATGACGGTTTTGGGGATTGTGTAGGTAGGAGTTACCTCACCCACTGCTGATGAAATGCAGCCATCTCCCGGATGGAACAAGGGGTCATGCTGGCTCATGAATACTTCACAGTAGGGTTTTTAGGAGGGAAAAGAGAAATAGCTTCCAACTGAAACTGCCATAAGTTTTTAATTAAGACAAATGTTGATGTCCAGGCTGGAATTGGAAACAAAGTAATAATAAACTGAAGCTATGATGCAAGAACATGACAGAGACTGTGAAAGAACAAATGTTGCTGTGAGCAAAATTGATGGAGCCATAGAAGCCTTTGCAGGGAAAGATAGTGAGGTGATCAGTCACTTCTTAAATTTAGCTATAACGTATAAATAAATACTTCATGTCAGAAAGCATCAGAATAAAGCAGAGAGTTATACGATTTTATTTTAAAATGAAAGATTTATTTCATTCAGTGTGATTTTTGCTTATTACCAATGGGTGATTATTAGTTTTGTCTATCGTTTTACTTCGATTTCTACCCTAAAATCTCAGGCTGGCATTTGTAGAAAGAGAACTTTGGATTCGGACAGAAACACGCTGAGAAATATTTTTACACTTTAACGTGGATGGCTCGGGTTTTTCTGATATTTCATGTATTCCAAAGAGATGCCACAGCATGTTGCATATTTCAGTCTGGACTTGTCTGGACCAATTAAGCTGCTTTTAGACGGGCTGCTGAGTTCCTTAGGGCAACATTTTCAAATGCAAGTTCCTCCAATTAAACATCTGAATAAGAGGTCTGGCAGCGTAAGTGCTGAGCACCTACAGCTTTTATTGCTTCTAATGAATATCTTTACTGTAAACACACAGCTTTCCTGAAGAACAGGCTTCAATTTATCTAGGTGCTTACAGTTAGGAACCAAAGTTTGAAAATGTTGCTTCATGTCAGTCATTTATAACAGTTTCATGGAAAACTTTCTCTGATATCTCTGGGGATCACCCTGCTGAAGAGCAAGCCATGGTCCTGTGAAGGGCGAGCAGGAGTCGGCAGCCTGTGGATGTGCTGCTTGGTGATTCACAGCACTCGGGATTAAAAGAAATGGGGTTTGGCAGCTTGCCACAGCAGGGAGCATGCAGCTGGCCACCAACAGGAGCTAGCAAGGCTCCTGGGAAAATGTGCAGATTTTTAGGATGATCTGAATATCATTCTAACCTAAAAATACAGCAGATAAATTCTGACACGTCATTAGACATGTTTTTTTCTGCTAGGTGAAAGAAACTGGGGTCAGCATCAGCAAATACAAAGAGTGGTGATAAAGATCCTGTCATAAGCAGGGAGGAGTTTTGCTTTCAGATAAAATCATAGAGATGAGTAAGATAACCACTCAGCGTGGCGTTCTGACCCCGCTGTAGCGATGGGCTCTGGTAATGTGTGCCTGTGACTGAGCATTACCAGGTTTTAATGCAGCACCTTCCTGTGGCAGCTGGTGCCATTGGCTGAGTTATTTTCCCCTCCTTCTTGTTCATGCTGGGAGGGAAGGGGAACGCTTTCTTTTACCTTACTTGGGAAAATTCTTCTGGGTCTGTTTCCTCCCTTCCTCAGAGCGTGAAAAGATCTGCACCGGGGCTGTACCTCAGGTTCACGTAGACTGAATTCATTGCTTTGCTTAATTACTGCACTGCAGGCGACCCGGGGAGGGCTCTGTGATTTGTGCTCTGCTTGCTTTCTTCCTGCGGTGAGTATGGTGAACTCAGGCTTTCCCCTGGACCGCCGGCAGCAGGAGGAGGCCGGTAGCACCGCAGCCGAGGGGGAGCTCGGGCAGCACCCAACGCAGAACATGCCTCAAAGTCAGGGAGGCTGCAGGCAAGTGGGGTACCTTGGTTCAGTGCTAGGGATGGTGGGCAACCATGGCTCAGGCACTGTGTCTCTCCTTATCCCGGAGGAAAGACTTCTGGCCATTCATACTGTAGAAATTAATACTGCCACCAAACTGAGAGTGCTTGTGAGCAAGGACCGGCTTTGTAACTTGTCATCATTGATTCAACAGAAAACAGTGAAATGTTTGTGTTCGAAATACAGAAATAAAAGCCAGAGACATCTGCTAGTCCATGAGCAGGCATCGAGGAATAGTATAAATAACTCCTCCAGAGTCTACACGGTGTCGGGTGGGCAGTTGCCCTCCTGCTCTCTTCAGCTCTCGAGAGCACGGATGCTGGCATGCGCCTGCTCCTGGCATGGTACCGTTTCCAACTGGTGGTGGCTGAAAGGAACATGCCATAGATTTTTGCATCTCATAATGGTGAAATAACACACAGAGAAAAGTGAGCTTGTCATGAAAGATGGTTTTATGTTGCATTCAGCTGCTGAATCACCTCCCCGCCCCCAGTTCCCCCCGTGAGAGAAAGTGTCCAAATGCATCTATTGCACAGATGTAATATGAACTTTAGTTTATACAGACATGTATAAGCATTTAACTTTTCTGAGAAAGTGCTACGGAAAACATTGTTACAATAAATGCTTAAAAATAAGAACAGGTGGGTAGTATTCACTTTCTCTCCAACAGCAATATGTCACTAATAGCATGTCCAGACAAGTAGATCCCTGTAGTTGTGATAATATGGGACCCCAAAGACTCTGTATCTTTGGAAACAGCAGATCCTTCCTTCAGAGAACCATAATTTGGACAATTTGACACAAATGTGATGAAGAAATATTATTGTTGCGGTAATAAGAGCTCATGTGCTGTGACAATATTTCAGAGTTCATAAATTCATCATACATTAAACACAGCCTGTTCATATGCATATTTGCAGTCTGTCACATATCCAGTAGCCATCTTCGGCACAAGTCACAGGAAAAATAGTTTACTTGAAGGTCAAGAAAAGCAGGTTTCCATTTTTCTTTTCATTTTTCTTCTTTACTTGAAATGTCAAGAAAACACTCAATTTTTTTTTTTTTTTGCCTATGCTAAGTGTGTTCTTTAAAGCACGTGATTGGAAAGAGTTATTTTACTAATGCTATATTATTTTTTGATGTCTTTGTTTACCATTTGTACACTGCCAGGAGTGCTAGCAACTTCGAAGATGTGTACGATAAGTTTCTTCTGCTGAAGAGATAAGTTTCTGTCAAGATAAAGGCTAAGAAGTTCCTGGAGACAGGAAATAAAAAGTGTGAATTGGTAAAGAGATGAAATTAAATCCTTCTTCAGGTCATGGGATTGTTTTCTTAGTTCTTTTTTGTCTGTGAAAATGTGTGAAGCAAATTTGCAGGCAAGATTTTTGAAAAGGAAAAGAAGGAAAAAAGGTTTCAGTTATATAGATTAGTATGGAAAATAACTGGAAATGAGCGTGGAAGGATGTTATGAAGAGCAGAGCCATAAAACCGGGTAGAACAAAAGGGTGAGAGGATTAGTGGGGGCAAATGTGAGCAGAGGACCAGAGGCAGAAGCATGCACGACACTTAAAAACCATCTCTGGTGCCCTGTGACTGCTCATTACATTGGCATCTCTGCAGTATTTCACCTTTCCTTATTCAGGACCTTCTGATTTCACTCTTAATTATTTGAAATTTTATTGCATTCGAAGAGCATTGCACTTTTTTGCATCTTTTTTTTCTGAGTCAGTGAAAGAACTGAAGCAGATACATTAAAAGTGCATACTTTGGACAAGCTGTAACAGACAGACATCAGTCGTGAGGCATGATTAACCACAGTTTTAATTCTTGATCAAATCCCAAGAGTAGTTGGAAGATACTGGATCTTCTGTAACTGCTACCTCCACGTGTTATACTTAAATATATACCCTGAAAAGGTTACAGGGACCTATACCCTTGTAAATAAAAGAGTATATCCTAAATAAAATAGTAATCTCAAAGCACTATGTAATTATACATCAGTTTTCACCGGAATTGTTCATCCTTATTTTGGCCTTTCCTTTCTGCTGCGCTTCTTACCCAGAACTAGCATAGGCAAGATCTTTTATCGGAAAAGTCCTCAAGGAGGTTCAGCTTTACTCAGCTGGCTGAAAAATCAAGCCTACTGCCCAAAGAAACATGCAGGGGGCTGTCTCCTAACATATAGCTGGGGCGGAAGACCATGGCTGACTGAAGAAATTGTAACCTAACTAGTGTTGGCACAGGGGAACAGAGAGACGCGCTGCCCGGTTCTGAACCTTCTTCTGTTTCTGGCATTTATCCCAGAGGTGTGGCTTGGAAAGTGCTGCTGTTTCCTTGGTTTTGTGTGCCTGTGTGGAATATCTGCTTCCAAATGTCTTGATTTTGGATAGTGCTACTACTTAGTGGGCATGTCTTGAGTTCTCTTCTCTGTTAGGTATTATGGTTTTTGCCCTTTGCTAGCAGATATATTAAAAAGGCAGCCACCCAGGCACAGTGATGTCCCATTCATTGCTTTCACTGGATTTATGCAACATGGAGCTACAGTGCCATCCTGACTTTAGTAGCAGCAGTCTACACTGCGACTCTAGTTGGGTTCTGATGGGTCCTGAAACATGAGCTATATGGTGAATATTGATTTTGTAAATGCTTATACTGCGTGCTAGTTCCTGAAAAGTACTTAAAGGGACACTTTCTGAAATATTATTTTAAGCTTTTGAATTTTTTTTTAAACGTGTTAGTGAATATTCTATGGAAAAAATATATATGGTACGATTTATTAAGTATTTCTGTCTTATTTATCTTATTTGATGTTGGAATCAACACGCTGAATAATTACTACAAGGGTTAGATAATGCTGAAGATTTCTGCCCTGCTTTCGTCAACTATCTTTACAAGTCCTTGTAGGTTATGGCTCCATAAACGTTGCTTGTCCTTTCCCCATTTCATGGGCTGGTTTTCCTAAGAAGTGCTGCCTAGGAATCCATTTGATTATTAAGTAACATCAAGCCTAGTGCTTTCCTATCAAATGTGCACTCATATCTCTCAGTTACTTGAATAGCCACTGTTGTTGCTGTGTTTGAGGATTTTTTTATAATCTGTTTAAAATTCAGAATTACTCCTGAAATGCAATGTTTACATGAGTTGAGCTTGACAAATAGCTTGAAGCCTTTCAAGCTTCTTGTGCGAGCACAATCCGTGATGTGCCTCTGCCTTGCCTCGGAAGGCTCCGGTACGTCTCTTGGGACTGCAGTATTTGGGCTGAGGAATGAGGGCTGCCAAAAGGGCTCTTTTTTAGTCACAGTAATGCTGGCATTATCATCCGGGGGGATCTGAGATGCTGTATGTTAGGTCCTAAAGAATTGCCCCAGGGACAACCAAAGAAACACGACATTGCTGAGGTTGGCTCCATCTGTGCATTGACAGAACATGCTGGGCAACTGCACAGCTGAAATTGCTTCTGGTAATGAAGTATCCCCTTACTACTTAAATTTGCACCTGTTCATATGTGTCAATAAACTATATACATGCAACTGCATGCCTCAGATGACATCTGGGGATTCAAATGAAAGAAACAAAAATAAGCAAAAGCAAAGCAAAATAAGCTTGATTCATATTATCAGAATTTTTTTTCTTAAAGAAACAAAAGCAATCCCCTTCCCAACAAACTCTGAAGTTAAAGAGCTTTTGCGGGTTGATTTTGTTGCCTTTTCTTTGCATCTTGTTTTATTTTTAGTTATGGTTTTCTAGAAAGTGAGAATTATGTGCCTTCTAGCTCCCTATTAATGGATACATACAGATAAGTTATTAATCAGTACAAGGAACTACAAAGCTGTAATGACTTGGCTTGGTAGTACTCCTGTAATATGCCTGTGTAAATAAAATACTTCAGCAGTGATGGCTCCCAAGCCATTTTGGAAAGTTGAATGAAGTACTGACTAATCAAATTCTTTCTCTGTGTTTGCAGGTCACTTGTCACCTCTGTAAATTTTCAGGCACAAGTCCCTGTATTTACAACCTGCGGACTAGTGCTGACCATGTCAGAGGCACTTCAAAGCATACTTTAGTTTGCTGAGAACAAATGTTGTTAGCTTTAAGTCCTGCAAAAATTCAATGCTCTTGAACAATTTCACTGTGGGACATTGCATTTTAATATTTTAATATTTGCATTTCAAAAGTGAGAAGTTTTGGAGGATTTAGCTTTCTTGTGAGGTATTTCTAATTTATTGTAGTTTGTGAGCAACTGCACAACTTGGCAACAACAGGCCTCTATAGCCAGTTAATGAAAATCTAATAAAAGTTAAAGTTCTTCATACTTTCAAGGTCACATAGGGAATATTATGTGATGCATGCTATTGCTGAAACGAGCTCACCTCATTTCACTTGAAAAACCACTGAAGGGACCAGACGTCAGCAAAATAAGTCATCTTGGCTTTCCAGAAAGAAGCAAAATCTTTTCTGGATCTTGACAGCATCTTCAAACCTAGAGCTGAAGTTGATTTTAATACAGGGGATTTTTAATGTACTAGCATCTGGCCTTAAATGATAGGGAAGAGGAAAGCGTATATGTTTTATGACATCTTGTGCCTGTGCTGATTATAGGCCTTTGTAAAGCTCATTTTTACATGCTGGTTTTGGGACAGAGTAAGCTTGCTTTGCTTTGACTTTCTGCTTGAACAGCGTCTGTTCTAGTTTGTTGTGAAATAGACTTTGCTTGAGAGACTGGAAAATTATTCTTCCAAAGTAATAGTAACATGTAGTTGAGGGAGTTTCACTAAACAGTATTGAGTATACTTCTTAAAGCAATCCCTCTTTGTAGAAAGCACTTACAATGTCACTTATAGTTAGCAAAAAAATGTTCAGGACATTGTATCTCCTATTGAGTTTTTATTAGGCAGAGCCTACAATGAAGAGTCAGTAGAAGTGCATAAATGAAACCATGTCTCTCCTCTCCTGAGAAAGTTGGCTTTTTCCAGATGCTGTGTTTAGCAATTTACTAGTATGATTGCCCAGTAAAAATCATACTTAATTTGGTCAGTTAATGAAGACGTTTCTGATCTATGCTGATGCAACAAAAAGCAAAATAATTGTGATTTCAGCTAGAAATGTTGGGTGGCTATTTTGGCCTTGCTGCATGACCCGTACCTTTGATAGATGGCACAGCAGAATATACTGAGATTGATAGCTTACAACTACATCACAGTAATTCTTTTCAGAGGATTTTTCTTAGAAGACTTGTCAACATAAGTGTGTGCGTGTGTGTGTGTGTTTGTGTGTATGTGGATAGGCCTGTGCTATAGTGGTTGGTTGAGCAGCAAGGAATGGCATTACCATACATCTCCTCAGCACATGTCTTATCCTGAGGGCCTTGTTAGCAATAAAATTTGCAATGTGGATGTACAACCATAAAAACCATATCAGAATACCCAGGGACACTGTTTTCCTAAATAACGTACACAGAAATGACCTTCGGCATACCAGTATTTGAAGAAGTTTGGACTTACTCCTTCTCTTTGTTTTTTCCCCCCCATATACCGGTTTCAGTAGACCAACAATGAAATGCTCTGTTTTGCAGACAAGAAGCCCAAAGCCATCTCAGAGCCCGCAGCCCAATTTGGGTGACCAGACAGAACACCTCTCAGAAGCATCTGCAGATTCCTTAGAGGCCATGTCCGAGGGCGATTCTCCAACCCCCTTTTCGAGGGGCAGCCGCACGCGGGCAAGCCTTCCCGTAGTACGGTCGGCAAACCAAACGAAGGAAAGATCATTGGGTAAGACCCCGCTTCAGTCCTTCTCCTCTCTGCTCTTAGCCTGTGTTTTCCCTTTGTGCATTTAAAATAGTTTTTAAATAGTTTGGGCTTAAAAAAGTAAAGACTTTGGTGGTACATTATTTTTAATGTCAGGTTGTTCTTTGGAAATGAGCTCAGTATGGAGTACTGGGTAACTTGGGGAATAGTGAAATTATTTTCATAAGATCTGAAAGTGTGCTGGGAACATGATAGACAAGGAGAAAGATGCAGACCCTGACATGAAATGCTGACTGACGGTTAAAACCCAATATTGCAGATACTTTTTGACAAGCCTGCACACTATGTGGCAGTGAACTTAATAAGATTGCACCCTCTTTTTCAGGCAGGAGACACAAGGGTTTTACTTTATCATCTCTTCAAAGCCAGACCTGGTTGGAAGAAACCTAGAGATATTATTGCCTGACAGATCCAGCTTTTAGTGAAAAGACTTGGTATTTGTGTGGTGGTAGCTTTCTAGGCAGAGGATTTGAATGGATATGCTGACAGAGATGCCCTTTACTTTGGGGCAGTGCTCTTCCATCTGCGTGATGACAGGGGTGATATGTTAGCGCAGGTGGATGACTCTGCTTCCCGCGTTGTTCCCATATCTCAGGGTTGAATTAAGCCCAGCTGTGAACCAGAGCTCCTTTTATAAGAGTGGATTTTGTCCTGCAGACTCTGCTCTCAGCTGATGGATGGTACGAGTAAAGGCTGTTTTTTTGAGGGAGGACACCAGAGGGCAGTTAAACTGCTGCGAGAAGGCAGCATTGACTCGCGTGCGGATTGCTGAGGAAGGCAGGTTTTTGCTCAGAGGTAATAAACTGAAATGCTGCTTTCCTGTAGACTCATCTCCCAACATAGAGAGTGACATAAACCGAAGGCTGGGCTGTAAGTCATACCGTGCTTGTAAGCTTGTCACGGTGGTTTACTCGTTCCTCAACAATCTAAGACAGTTTCTGTCAAGAGTATTACGATATCTGACAAACACAACAAATGAGAAGAGAACAGAGCTGGACAGGGGTCCCTGCCACCCCCAGAGCTGGCAAGTGCAGAGCAGTGGGGCTGGGGACAAGGGGCTGATCCCTGCCCATGTCAGCTCATGGAGTGGCACTGCCACCCTCCCAAAGCCCGTTGGGCCTCCAATATGTCAGACTCTTTGGGGAGAAATTTTGAAGACTCCAACCTGGACAAGACTTTTTGGTTTAGAGGTGTTTTTAAGAGCAAGAGTGTAGCACATGTATGTTTACTATACATGCAGAGGATTCGTCTCTGCCTATATGTCACTGCTGACTAGGGCGTCCTCAGAACGGCTTGCTTCACCCTGAGATTTTCTGCAAAACATGTATTTGCTTCAATGTGATGTCAAGGGGATTGGGCCTCTGCAGGTCCCTGTGCGACTCACAGTCCAGCCTTGCCGCGTGGGTTTCAGCTGGTATTCAGTGATTACCCCAGGCCACGTAGGGTATCTCAGCTCTGAACTTCTGTTTGGGATGGGAGCTGAGAATTGATAAACAGCTTCCGGGAAGCTGTTTGTTGGCATCAAAGGGGGTGGCCTGCTACGCACCACTGCTTTGTGCGGTGTTTTCTCCCCCAAAAGCTGAGCTAGAAACAGCTTTCTCATTGTTGGTGTGTACATATGAAAAGAATACAACAGCCCTGTTTCTGGAAAAGACTTAAGTGCTCATGACTACAAATAAACCTGGTAGGTTATAGGAAGGGCCGTACTGGATTAGACCAAGAATCTGCCTGGCCCCGTATTTTGTCCCCAAGAGGGACCATAGGCAGCTAGTCTAGGCAAGAGTAGTAACAGGGTAAGTACGTGTAGGTATGATCTTTTCCCTGAGTACTCTCCCAGCCTGAAGCTATCTTTAGCTTAGGGATTTCATGGTTATGGTTTCTGCCTGTATAATAACCCTCAAGAGATGTCTCCTCCAGGTATTTGTTCAGTCTCCCTTTGAACCCATGTAAATTTTTTGCATCCGCAGCTGTGACTTTGGTTTACTGCCCAACCACTGCTTTTCTCTTGCTTTGTTTTGTATTTGCTTATCTGCTTTAAGTTAATGTCGTGCCCCCTTGTCCTAGTGTTGGAAGTGACAGCAAACATTAGATCGCAATCTGCTCCCACTGGGCCATCTCTGATTTTGTAGGCCTGTCATTTCCCTCAGGTCATCTCTTTTCCAGGCTGAGGAGTGCTGCTGTAATCACTTGTTCCTCACCCAGAAACCATCCCGGACATTTGATTATCATCGTTGCCTTTCTTTGCGCTTTTTCCAGTTCGATAGTATCTTTGCTGAGATGAGAGGACCAGAGCTGCAGAAGCTCACTGTTAGGTAGTCCACTCTTAAACCCTTTTTTTAGCATCTGTTGCATATAATGAAATGTATTGTCCAGGTTCTGATGGAGGATGGTCATATGAAGATGTACCATTTTATTTAATGGCCAGGATTTCACTCAGCCTGTCTTTCATATACGAGAGACAAGGCCCTTATCCCTGGCTTATCCCAGCGTGAACAGGCAAAATGCAGGGAGGGGGGGGATGAAGCAATGTAATATGAAGCATTTGAGTTGAGAGTTTTTAGATTTGAAACTGGAGCAAAATAAGCCTCTTCCCACTTGCATTGCAGGAGGGGTCACAGCTATGTGTGTGGCTTAAGGGATCATCATACTAGCCAAATAGGAGGTAATATATTGTCACCACCCCACAATCTGTCATTTTCACGTTGTTCCAGGAACTATTAATAGCAAATAGTTTGTTTTAAAAGATAGTCTAAGAATGATTCTAAAATAGTTCAATTTTAGATTATTATTCTTCAATGCATTTCTTTTACAATAATGTCCTTTTCAGTCTTTTCTGCCAGTGTGTTCTAACACCACCATGGGCAATGTTCTGAAATTTTCATTCTGAGACTCTGCAGAGTGTGGCCCTGTTAGGACTGCTTTTACTTCCAGCAGTACAAGGGGAGTGTTTATTTTTAAAAAACAGGAAATTGTTTATAACTTCAATTTTAAAAGCATCATGAAAATATTTCTTTTCACATGATTTTAAACAAGCTATGTATAATCACCTCCCTTTCCGTCTCTATTAGTTTTTTAATTTAATCTAATTTAAATACAAATTATGTTTTGATCCTCAGCCAACATAATTTCAGTGAGGAAAATTACTAACTTTTGTGAATTTTTATTAATTTTACATTTAATATCTCAATGCCATTGTTTTAAAAAACTGATGTTTTCTTTTTGAACTTCTAATTTTTCTATAGGTTCCTATTTTATTAACTACATATGAGTCAGTTTGTTTTTAAATTGTGGTCTGAATTAACATGGAGCCTGAGAAGGAATAGCAGTAATGCATTTTGGCTACCCCAACATCATGGTTTTGTCAGTCAGGACTAATCTAATAGGACATGGTATTCTGACATGTGAGGCTATTGCATGCCATGTGGAGTCAACCCAGAAAACAGTACTCCAATTGTTGCCCCATTTAAAATTTCAGCCACAGCTTTTGAAATGAAAGTCTTTCTTGGCTAAGAGGTCCATCAGAAATCGGCACTTGACTCATCAATCTACAGCCTGGATACAAAGCGAGATATTAAAATAAATTAACTCACTGTGCAAGAGAAAATTAAATATATTTTAAAGTATCTATTTGAAAGCTGGGAGTTTTTCCAGTGCGACAACTGTGGGAAAAAATTATCTAGAAAAACTGTCAGACCGAGAATCAGCTGAAACCTGGAAAGTGCTCAAAAGCTTTCAACAAACTTCACTTGCAATTTGCCTGGAGGAAGCAGAACCTGACAAGCGCCCAGTGAGGTTACACCAGCAGCCAGCCTGTGCCCGCGCTGCAGTGCGCTGCTGTCGCTGCTCCGGTACGTCTGCAACGAAATGAAGACTGACAAATATTTTCACTTGTAGTCTCTCTTGTGCACATCTGTACAAACGATGGGCCTGATTCTTTGTAAGGGCAGGCGCCAGCATCCTCTGTGGTGACCAAGTGGCCGGGGCGGTTGACACGATCGGTCGCAGCCCCGAAGGGCAGGGTGTGATTACAACCTCCGATTGTAGTAACAGCTGTAGGTGCTCATGCAGAATTGGCCTGTACATGCAAGATTGGATTAAGGAAGAAAATGGTATTAGAAGGGATTTCTGTAAATGCACAAGGATTTGGGTTTGGGTCAAGGGAGGTGATTCTGCCCCTCTACTCTGCTCTGGTGAGACCCCACCTGGAGTACTGTGTCCAGCTCTGGAGCCCTCAGCATAAGAAAAACACGGACCTGTTGGAGCACGTCCAGAAGAGGGCCACGAAAATGATCTTCTTTTCAAAAAGAAAGGCTGAGAGAGTTGGGGTTGTTCAGCCTGGAGAAGAGAAGGCTTTGGGGAGACCTTATCGCAGCCTATCAGTACTTAAAGGGGGCTTGTAAAAAATATGGCGGCAGACTTTTTAGCAGGGCCTGTTGCGACAGGACAAGGGGGAATGGCTTTAATCTAAAGGGGGGGAGATTCAGACTAGATATCAAGGAAGAAATTTTTTACGCTGAGGGTGGTGAAACTCTGGCCCAGGTTGCCCAGGGAGGTGGTGGATGCCCCATGCCTGGAAACATTCAAGGTCAGGTTGGATGGGGCTCTGAGCAACCTGATCTAGTTGAAGATGTCCCTGCCCATGGCAGGAGGGTTGGACTAGATGACCTTTAGAGGTCCCTTCCAACCCAAACTATTCTGTGATTCTATAAGTCACTGAGGAGGATGAAGCTTTATGGCTCACGGGCTGCAGGCACCTTCTCTGGGTGTCCTGGCCACGGTGCCTGGCTGCTCTGGTCCAGGTGAATAAGAAGCAGAGGATGACTGGGCTCCTCGCTGGGAAACCTGTGCCTAAAATTAGCTGGCATGGAAAGGCCTCTGCAGAAATGTCTGATTCTGCCAACATCTACATTTTATTTGCCTTCAGAGGGATTAGGACTAAAATTACACAACCTCTTAAGAATTGGCATGGGGACGGTCTTAAACAATCATGGAATATTCTGAATATTATTTGTTAGCCCCCCAACCCCAAGTTTTAGCAGGCACAGATTTTAGTGTCTGATTAGTTTGCTGCCACCTTCTATGGAAATGCTGTTACTGATTATAATGGTAACACCTGGATCTTTTGTAGCATTTGTTGCAGGTATTTCTCAAAGCTTGTTAAAAAGAGAGTCAGGGCCATAGTTACAATTTTACACATAGGAAAACCTTTGCAGAGAGAGGGATAATGACTTGGTTGCTGTCACACCATGGCAGAAGTAACTCTCTATACATGTGTATGCAATTTACTATAAGACTTACACAGAAAAATACAAATGTTAAAGGTAGACTTACATATTATATTCGTGGTAATTAATTGTTATTTACTATTTATAAGCTAGAAATTAAAATAGGCATGTTAAATCAGGCAGAAGATGTGTGAACAGCTGTAGATTTTATAAGAGAAGTCTGTGATTTGTTAGCAGTGGCACTGCCCTCTCGGAGTCCTTAGGGCATGATTCAAGCCTAATGAAGTCAGCAGGATCTTCAGTTTAATTCATGGGAGAGGAACTCCCTGGGAACTGCATTTCAAGTTAAGACTGAGTATAGCTTTAATGTATTCAGTCATCTTAATGAAATTTTCCCTATCTTGTCTTTTTACAGTGTATGCAAAGCAACCAACATGCAAAAAGGTCATGTAAATATTTGCTGTCATGGTCAGATACATTAACATGGGCTGTCAGGTCTATAGGAAAAACAGCCTGAAACAACTAGTTCCAATTATTGAATTGAAACACAGATCCTGGGAAATTAAAATATTCTAAGGTAACAGTAGTTTTTCTGTCCAACTTTTCTAGTCTTTATCTTCTTTCATATTTCTTCAAATTATAGCTGAAGTTTTTGGACTTGGAAAGAAAAAAAAAAACCAAACCAACACCTCTTACCTGAAATATTTTGTGTCAAAAGAACAAAAGAAGGTAAACAATCATATCGACATATCATAGTGCTGGGAGTTTTTTCTGTTTCATTTATTGTCCTTACATGATTTGTGAAAGACAGCTATATGGAAGAGTGAAATATGGGCCTTCCCAAGCTAGCACTCGTGCACTCAATTATTGTTTACTTAACACATTCTTCCTCCTATAAGAGAACATCTTCTGTGTACCTGAAAAAAAATGATTCCAAGAAGCAAGATCTTGTGTAGTACATACTGGTTCAACAGAAGCACATTCTGTCTGCCACTAAAAAGCTGATAAGGAGTATATTTTAGATGCTGTGTCACACAGGGGCTGAATTTGACTCTGTTGCAACAGGCTGTATCAGCATGGATCCAATGGGTTCATCACAGTGATGCTGGAGTAGATCTGCAGTGTGCTAAATAAAACCATTAGCTGTGCAAGTCTGTATCTGCCACTGCTATATCTGTTAAATGTTTTTTGAATGCAATCTTTATTATTTATTTGCAGTGCAGTAATACTAAAGGACCCCAACTAAAGATGGGACCTCACCATGTTTGGTAATACACATAGTGAGAAAATACTCCTATTGCAGGACCTTGCAACATGAATAAACCAGAATGAAAAGTAGTGAAGATAAAGAGAGAGGTAGAGTAATTAGGGTCCAAACTGATCAACTGAATAAAGCTATGTCAAGGTGGCAGTGGCTTTCCTCTTTACCACAAATCATGCCTGCACAGAAGGTGCAATGTCTTTGTCCTGGTCTACCACCACTTCTTATTCTGATTTAGCAGCAGCAGTTTGGGCTTTCAGCATTTGATGTCTGCTGGAAGAGGGATTTGGCAGCTGGAATAGCTTGTACAGGCCAAACTACCCTTCAGAGGAAGGGTAGGAGGCCAGATGGAGCCATCCCGTGGGTCATATGTGGCACAGGAGCTATCACTTGGACAAATTTGATCTAATTTTCACATTAGCTAAAATTTGTAAGTCTACCTCTAATACAGTAAGTCACACAAACACCAGACCCTTCCATTTGCACAAGGGCATGCAAAGAAAAAAGTGTATTGCAATTCCATGCATCACAAGATGTGCAAGATTTTGGCCAAACAGAGAAGCACAGTACTAGCCTGTCCCTCAGCACAGTGTATTTAGGATTTGCTGCCAGTGCTGACAGCAAGTCCCTGAATGAGGACAGCTCTTGGATTTAGTCACTGCTCCCAATACTGTTTAAATATTTAGGTAGTGATTCTAATGCATAGTTACAAGGCTGGGCCTGAGTTCAGGTTTCTGTTCCCAAAGGGAAATACTGTCATCTCTGTAGTATCATGTAAGGCTGTCTCTTGGTTTTGTTCTCATTCTCTCTCGCTCTTTCTTTTGCATTTTTGCCTATAGAGTAGCCCGATTCAAACAGGGTAAGAGGATAATCACTGCATCAGAGGCTTGTTGATAGCCTGCTGATTAGGGTGCTCTCTTGGGATATTAGAGGCAATGGTCTGAGCAACTCTCAAGATGGGAGCCCTTCTGGATAAATTTTTAGCTACTCAACTGTTTCATAAAAGACAAGCACTTGGTACCATTGCTTCTACCCAATTACCTTCTGTGATGAATAGACCAGCTGTGGGGA
Organism: Pygoscelis adeliae; assembly: GCF_000699105.1. Lineage (NCBI taxonomy): Eukaryota > Metazoa > Chordata > Aves > Sphenisciformes > Spheniscidae > Pygoscelis > Pygoscelis adeliae. The sequence goes on from NW_008825410.1 coordinate 9,287,342, forward strand.
TCAGGGCAGAGCAGTGGATATTGTTTATCTTGGCTTTAACAAGACCTTTCATGTCTCTCATAGCATCCTTGTAGCCACACAGGGGAGATAGGGGTGGCCTTCAAGGTGACTAGGGCTTAATGCTTTAAAGTCTAACTGGCAGCTGGTTTTCAGTGGTCTTCCTCAGGGGTAGACTCTGGGGCCAGTACTTTCTAACATCAACAACTTGGCTGTGGGAATGGAATGAAACCATCAGCAGGGTCAAGTCTGACACTAAGTTCAGGAGAGCTTTTAAATATGCTGGAGGGCCAGCCAGCCACTCACTGGGACCCCAGTGAGCCAGAGGAATGGGCTAGCAGGAACTTCATGAAGCTCCACAGAGGCAAGTGAAGTCTTTCAGCAGGGACAGAATAGCCCTGTGCGACAACATAGGCAGGGACAGACTGGCTTGGGAGCAGCTTTGCAGAAAGGACTTAGGGTCTGACAACAAGCAGGTTGAGGAAAGTGATTATTCCCCTCTTCACAGCATTTGTGAGGTTGCACATGGAATATCATGACCAGTTTTTATTCTCCTGGTACAAAAGAGAGAATGACAAGCTGGAGAGAACCCAGCAAATGATCTCTTGATGTTCTTCTCCTTAACCACGCTAACTAAGCTCATGGGTCCAAGATCCTGTTTAATGTAGGCCTTAATGACTTAATAAGAAGTCAAGCTGCTTGTTAGAGCCCATGTAGGTGGATTTCTGGTGTGATGCTGTAACCAGCTGTGCTCTTACATGCTGATGGCTCAACCCCTAAACTTGCTACTGACAGTAGTGAACTCTTTAGAAATGAAATAACTTCAGGAGTGTTGAAGAGAGTTCCTACAGTAAATACAGAAAATTTGGTAGATGCAGCAAAACTACCAAGTCATGTATGGCCTACATGACTTTAATACTCCATGACTTTGGAGTATTAAAATGGTGACATTCTGCCCTTGAATGCATCAATTCTACGTGGGTTAGTACTAAGAATCAGGGTTTATGAAAATAGTCACCACTCAAGTAATGTGTGTTTGATACAGCTGATTTATATAGGAAGGAAATGCAATTGGGTAGGATCTCTCTCTCTCTCTCTTTGTGTTTATTCAAGAGGAAGAACACGTATTCCAAGAAACTTAATTGATGTTTTCTTGTCTTTTTTGCTATTGCTCTTTTAAAAGTTGCTAACAAAAATGTCCCTATGTAAAATACTTGCTTACAGTGTCCATAAATGCTTAACATGTCTACATAGTCTTTGGCAGACACATCCTCTGAAGTTGTACTAGCCAGCTTACTACCTTTAGCTGGGAGCTGGCTGGCCATGGCTTACAGGCTTCTTCAGAGGTCAGGGGCTCAGCTTCTGGTGGGCAAAAGCCGTGCAGCTGCGAGAGCCTGCATAGGCATGTCCTGCACCTGTTCGTGTGTAGCTCTCTGATTTTACTGCGCTAAATTGGTGAATATGAACTGGAGTAAATGCAGCATGGCAGAGCCTATGTGCCCTCTGAAAAATAGCTCTGGTACACATGAAATTTCTAGTTCATCTCACTGAGTTGTTCTGTTGTCTTTTTTTTATATTTTGTCATTAAGTATTATACAATTTTTGTGTTCTTCCAAGTTTACTGGCATTGTTTTGTCGGTTAGGGATATGAAAAAGTCATGTTGCCGGTCAGTTGGGCTATTCTGGCAAGAGCAAGGGTATAGATACAATTATTATCCAAAAGTCATCCTGCCAGAACATTGTTTTCCACCTGGGGAACTGGGTTAAACTGAAATGTTGCCTCAAACTCTCTAGATGATAGAAGTAACTGTCTACACTTGATGGACTCACTGTCATAGGTATATGGACAAAATTGTCTTTTGGCAATAGGCTATTTCACAGGTTTTATCTGCAGTCGGGTAGGACAAATACCAGTTTTTCTTTAGCTAAAAAAAGTTGTCCGTTTTCTTTTTGGTTTTTGCTTTTTCTTCTTAGCCAGCTAAATGTATCTGTTTGTAGAAAAGTGCTAGTATTTGACTGACAGTAAAAATCTTCATTTCTCATAACACTATGTAGAATTTTTATGTGACTACTGAATTTTCCATGTGTTTTTTCATTAGGTGACAAATCTATTGCAGAATTACAGCTTTCACTGTAAGTAGCAGAAAAGGATGAAATAGCAGTAAGAAGTAGTACTGGACTAAATTAAACAGTTCCTGTTTTTATTGAAATTATTATCAAACAACTTAATACCTTGAGCAAAACTCTTCAGGCTATTCTGGAAGAAAATTATATAAAATAAGTAATTGTTTTTATTTCATTAAAAGATCTACTTTTTGATTCTCTTAGTACTTGAAGATAGCTAAGGATATTTATAGACATTTTCTGAATGTGGAGGACAGGTTATCAGCAGGGAGTAGCTAATGAAAACTAGTACGAGACCTTCAGGCTAGAAATACCACAAGGATCATGGCAATGACCTCAGACTAGTTGAAAATGTGTGTGGTGAAATAGGAGAGACAAGTCTTGAGGGTGTGGAAAGTAAGAAAGAACTGCATATTGAGGAATTTCTTCCACACTGCAAGAAATGTTACTGTAATAAACTTGTGTCTGCATAACTTTTGCAGAATTTGGTGATAAGGACACCAACTATGTGTTATCTCTGTTTATCTGATAGCTGGGGGTGGTGGGGAGAACAATACGGGCCTATGACACCCTTACAGTCTTATATATTACAATTTTGTCAAATAAAAATCAAAGAAAAATTGGAAGGATCTTGGCATTCTGGTAAAAAAAAAATTTAAAAAATTGTAAACTGGATTTTGAGAAAACCCTTGGCAGTTTTTATTGTGATCCCTTCTGGATTGTCCTGAAGCGTCCCAATAAAAATAGCTATCATCAAGATTTTAAAAGTTATCCTTAGTTTTTAAAACTGTTGCAAGTCTCAGCTAATGATTCGACATAAATATGAAGAAGAAACAAGGGTGCATTTTCTTAATTT
>NW_008825410.1:9290348-9306951 GCF_000699105.1 Pygoscelis adeliae
GTGAGGGAAAGTGCAGGCAGAGCTGGTGACTCAATGGACATACGGTGGAAGATCAAGCTAAACCAGCATGAAAAGGCAAAGACCGCCCATCATCTCAAAAAGATATGGTTGGGTAAAGAGTGAAACAAATCTAATGACTACTTTACCAACCTCTAACTCAACATTGTGTTATTTAATTTACTTTACAAAACATAGCTCAGCTTGATTTCTGGCAGTTCTCACTGCTTTTCCTCACCATGTACTCCATATTTTTCCACCTTAAGATACAGCTTTCTTTGCTAGTTTATCTAATTTTCCATTCCTTATATATCCTGTACTAATTCCTAATATATTAGTATAGTCTTTTGATATTATTATTCACCCAACAAGATCTGGAGGCCTCCTGTATGTATTTTCCTCGTGTTTTAGTTATACCTAGCTTTGCACCTTTGATTTAAAGAAATTCCAGAGCTCCCAATGCATCCAAGTTTTGATTGCTGTAGTCCAGTCAGCTTTACTAATTACTTGAAATTTTCAAATTGGAAACAAAATTTCCAGAGGATACATAGAGTGGCTGGGTCAGAAGAGAGTAGCAGTGCCTTGGTCATGCCCGTGATTTCTGGTACTATGGGAAGGTTTCAATGCTCTAGCACCTAAGCACCCAACGTCAGCCAAATACAGATATTATCATCAGTTAATACTTCTCTTCAGACAGGAGCCCATGGATTATGGTGTTGCTAAATGTCAGTAAGATTTTTCAGTGCAGAAATTTGCAAGATGTCTTGCCTACACAGAGGGTGTCCTGTAGCTTCACCGGAAACTCATGAACTTCAATTTAAGCTTTGACTGTATTTTATTTCATAACACTGAGGAGTTATTTAACTCCTCTGCCTCAGTTTTCTCTTCTTCATTATGAGAAGAGAATTATGAGAGGATTGTGTGAGTACCAGTATTTTTCCATTTAAAATTCATTGTGTGAGAGAATTAGCTGATATTTGTAAAGGTCACAGAAGATGACTCAATCAAGTTTGTTAACTCATTCTTGATTTATCAGGTATTTAACTTTTCTTTGCTGTTTTGTGCTTCATGGTTTTCTCTCTTAAATAACCGGTTTGTAAGGATAATTCTTGTTCTGTAAATTAAAGCGAGTTGTGATTAAAGCTCTTCTAAGCATCTAAGCGGCCCAGCACTGAGATCATTGTTAGCAGTATAACCATGATAACGTGGTGCTTAGGGTTAGGTCAGCACTGTGTATTAGATGCAGGTGCTGAGAGATGTGAGCTGGGTGGTGTCATGCTGCCTGCATAACATTAGCTTTTGCCATAAGGAGTAAACCTTTACCAGTTGTAACTAAGGAGTTATGATCTTACCGGTATGGGTACCATGCTTAGTCATTTTGGTTATGCAGCTCCTTGCTCTAAAGCCAGCCTGGACCCCATGAGTTCAGGTATGGGTCACCATTACACTATGTGGGCACGTCCTCAGCTGCCAAGTGAGTTTTACAGCCCAGCAGCAGTATCTGAGCCAAGCAGCTTGCTGTGCATCTGGTGCGTCTGTGTGAGCTGCAGCACAGGCAGTCCTCGAAGCTGTGCTAGCTGGACTAAAGGTGCAGGATGGCTGTGCCGGGCACCCTCTAAACCCAGCGCTGATGGGTTCAGCTTGTGCAGGAGGCACTGCCTATGTAAATCAGGTTAAAAGCACATCTTTCATTGCACTGTGTTGTGCTTCATGTAGACCAGCCCTGAGAGAAGTTATGAAATATTTTGCAAGTCCTTCTGTCACTGACCCTTGGTAAAGGGGGAGCAGAAATTCTTTTGTTTTTGAAAGAGCTCTGTATGCAGGGAAGGAAGGGGCGATCACGCGGTGTGTTCACATGATCATCATCAGGTCTGGGTTTTATGCTCGTAAACCTTTCTTTGAACATGTCCTTTCACCCCTCAAGTGTTTAATTTCCCCTAGTATAAAACATAACCTTTCTGTTGACAGGAATGTTGTGAAGCAGTTTGTAGAGGTTTAAGTTTCTAAGGCCTGGCTTACATGTAAATGGTTTCTGCTATGGCCTGTGTTTAATGCCATGGCCTGTTGCCCATAGGGTGAAGAACGATCAGAAATTCCAGACGTATTTCTGAAGCTAAGTTATACCAGCATGATGAAGGGGAAAGCTTAACATGGCAGTTTGCCTTGTAGCTGTAGGAAAGCCCAGGGCTGGAAGTATCTAGGAGCACCTAGAAGTGGTAGCCACAGTGTCGTCTGACTTGGACTTTCAGAACAGTTGCATGGTATAGCTTCCTCATTCACACTGATCTTCATACCTGTCTTCCTAGAGTAGCAGGGCATTTCACAGTCCTGTTTCTTTTGTGTTTTATAAAACTCAGCACAATCTTCATGTTTCAGGTAAATCCATTGTAACAGAAGCGTAAGTGCAGGAGGGACTTCAGGCTACACGGAGACATTAACATCCATTGTGTTTAACTTTCTTTCCAGCAGCTTTGCTGACATATGTGCTGTGCCCTAACAAAAGCCATGCCTGAGTTATATTCTATTTCTTCTTGCTTTAATTCTCCATGGAAGTAATTTTTTAGCTGAAGGTAAAACAAACCTCAGAGCTCCAGCAGCTTCCATGAAGTTGGGCCTGTGGGTATTGCCGGTGTTCAGAGTTTCAGCCCAGCAACGTGTGGGAGAAAAACAATGTCAGTGACTTAAAATAATGGATTTTGAGTCTCTTTATCATGTCATGCTGAAGCTGGATTTTTAGAAGTGAGCAGTTAGTTTTGTCAAATAGGTAATGCCCTAAAGCATTGCTATATCATGATACGGATCAGACAACTCAAGAAGAAAGGCAGTAGGTTTTTTTGAGGGCATGTGATTTAAGGGAGAGTAAGGAAAAAAGAATTTATTATGCCTTTGAAAATGTCTTTTACCCCTACAGTAAGACTGTGGCCAAAACATTTCAGAGTTGTATGTTGAAGCTGTATATTTTAAGGCATGGTCTTTTTGGATAACATGCATATTTGCTTTGAAAATCCAAGACCCAAAGATAACTGTAATTTTGTTTTGGATCAATATTTTGTGGGAGTATTGGAGGACGGGCAGAGTCAAGACTGTTCTGAAATGATTTAGACTTGTGCATAAGAAAGATTTTTCAACTCTACCGTTTCTTTTGTGTTAACGGTTTCAGTAGCTCAATATGCAGCATATTTTTAGTGGCCTGAAATGCAAGAACAGCATTTTCTGCATTCTGCACTCACTTTTAAACTGGACAGAAAAGAGAGTCACACACACCTGCGAAGCTGATACGCAAAGTCTGTATTCTTAGCGAAAAAATAATTTTTTGCCATTTAATCCAAGAAAGTTTCAAATGCCAAAATATAGAAGGTTCCTTATGTTCTTCCTAAGAACTGAAAGCTATCATCAAAAATGAATATGTTTATGCACATCTTGGAACAGTGAAATAAATACAATCATTAAAAACATCTGTACTTAATTTTTTTTACAAATATAGTTAGTTTCTGAATTCTAAAGAATGTTTAGCTGCACACAATATTTGAATGAGCACTAAAAAGCCAATTTTACCTAGAAGAACATAAAGAAATAAAAGATGTCTCAAATTAAAATAATAAAAAATGAAAAATAGTTTAATAGCCCATTAAATATTGGCATTAAAAATAAAATTCTTAGGAAAATTCTCCTCAGTCTTTGAAAGAAAACTAGTGACTTTTCAGTCTGAAACAATTTTTCCACTGAAAGGAAAATGGAAGTTTGTAGTAGGATTCATAAAAGGTCTGATTGCAATCTTAATGAAAGAAAAAGTATCAGCTCTTGATAATAGTAGGAAAATTATGTTAACAGCTCCATTTTATAAAAGCAGCCTAATATTAAATAATGGTTGGGTAATGTTGAGTAGTCTGTTTAGTATTCAGAAAAATTAACATCTTCCTTCCCTAGGTGCAAGCACAATTATCTACCCACTGATTGTAAGAACATCTGCCTATGTTGTATGTTCATTCCTCTATAGCGATTACAGACAATATAGGGACAAAAATACTAAAGACTAAGAGGAAAGAGGGCTCATCTTAGATTAAAATGCCTTCTCTTCTTTTCATTAAATGCCTTTGTATTCTAGGACCTTAGCTTTTCCCATTGCTTTTGCTCGGTGTTTGTATCTCAGGACTATAAACCGCCCATCCCATTGCTGATGACTTTCAAGTGATAATCACTGAGTTGCCATCTAAGTTTTGTGATTTGCTGAGATTTGATGATGACTGATGGTAATGGCATTGAGAACCTTGTGTTCCCAACCCTCCTGTTTATATTGGCCATGGGAGAACAACATACGGTGCATCTACACTGCAATTACTATGGTGAATTCAGTTTGTGTAAAGTAGAATCATAGAATAGTTTGTTTTAGCCTACCTGTGTTGGTTATTGGTAGATGCAAAGGCATGGCAGCACAGAATCTGCTCAGGCCCCAAAGCCTGCCTGAAAATGTAATAAAGACTTTAGCGGCTAGTTCAGCCTGAATGCTGTCCTACCATTATGTCACTAGCAGCATCCAAACTGGGAGGTGTAAACCTGCCCTGATTGTATGTCTACACGAGCTGCAGTGAATTCAGCGTAGATGTTTCTGTAATCACTAATTCTTGAGCAGATCTGATATTGTATTCCTTTTCCAAATACTTTCCAATGGCTAGATAGCTTTTGAGCCATTTACAAAGCATTTAGCTGTGGCAGTGCCTCTCAGAGAGCTGGTGGAAATACAAACTTCAGTGGTATTTTTTTTCTTTCTTTTCTGCATTTTTTTTCTCTTCCATCTCATTCTGGGCTGCTAAATGTCTGCAAAGTGGATGCACCAATATATCTCGGGGGCCACCCAGCTGGAAAGCAGCTTGGCAGAAAAGGATCTGGGGGTCCTGGTGGACACCAAGTTGAACATGAGCCAGCAATGTGCCCCTGTGGCAAAGAAGGCCAATGGTATCCTGGGCTGCATTAGACAAAGTATTGCCAGCAGGTCGAGGGAGATGATCCTTCCCCTCTACTCAGCACTGGTGAGGCCACACCTAAAGTGCTGCGTCCAGTTCTGGGCTCCTCAGTACAAGAGAGACATGGACATACTGGAGAGAGTTCAACAAAGGGCCACAGGATGATTAACTCGGTTGGAGCATCTCTCCTATGAGGAAAGGCTGAGAGAGCTGGGACTGTTCAGCCTGGAGAAGAGAAGGCTCAGGGGGGCATCTCATCAATGTATAAAAGTACCTGAAGGGAGCGTGCAAAGAAGATGGAGCCAGGCTCTTTTCAGAGATGCTTGGTGAAGGGACCAGGGGCAATGGGCACCAACTGAAACATGTGAGATTCCCTCTGAACATCAGGAAACAAGTTTTCACTGTGAGGGGGACCAAGCACTGGCAGAGGTTGCTCAGAGAGGTTGTGGAGTCTCCCTCCTTGGAGATATTCAAAAGCTGTCTGGACACCATCCTGGGCAACTCGCTGTAGGTGTCCCTGCTTGAGTGGGGGGGTTGGACCAGATGACCTCCAGAAGTGCCTCAAACATTCTGTGATCTGCCATTTTAGTATCTTTTGACACCACTGCAGAAGCTATGCCTGCTCCATCTCTTGCAGATAGCAAGAGAGTAAAGGTGTTTCTTCCGGGCACAATGCAGTGTTGTACAGAGACACCTGAGATGGCTCAGAAAGAGCACAGTGTGCTCTCATCAATGCATGCTGAGGCAGGATATCTGTGCCTTGGGTAGGGACTGAATATGTAGGCTCAGCTGGGCTTACCAGTTCCTGTTTCCTCTGTATCCAAAGTAGTTTCGCTGAACATTTGCTTCTGCATCTACTCCCTAGTGCTGTGGATCCGAGGAAGTTTCGTAGTTCGGCTGCAATCCTGTGGCAGCCTGTTTCCTGCTGTGCAGATCCTAATGAGCCTTCCCACATCGGAGATGCTCATGAGAAGACCTTTTGGTGGTCTTTAGGATCCAGGCCCAGCATGGTCAGAGCTAATCAACCCCGTCAAGTCCAGTCTGATTTCTGCTGTTGATTGAGATGGCATTTCTCAGTGCTTCAGTCCTTGGAGGGCTTTGTAGCTTGGGATGGCGGTGGGACTGGGCTCTAGCAAAGCTAATGAGTCATGCTCATTGTGCAGTAGTGGCCAGTGGAGTACAGGCACCCGCTGGTTATGCGGGAGTCAGCATAGCCCTGGCAGGGCCATTACAGGCATCGTGGAAGAAGTACTTAGTATCCCTTCACTGAGCCCTTAGTCTATATTATCCATGTTTTTTTCCATTATCGAGCATCTCACAGCCTCCCATTCCCTGAAAATAGAGTTAGCTATATCAGAACGGTGTCTTGAGTGAATAGGAATTTCCATAATTCATAATTCAGCATCTAAGATTACTCATGTTTCTCCCCGAGTGCTAAGGATGACTATTAACACTGCTGTGAAACTGAAAGGATCCGAAATTGCTATTGTTTTTGTGTGAGACCTCAGTTTTACTCCTGCTAGGAGTTTCACCTAGGGCTTTATACTATATAATGCCAGCAAATTGAATTGTGAACATAAAATTACTAGTGCTAAAATGGAAATCTGTTTTTGGCGGATTTTGTTGGGTAAGTGTGAGGCTAAAATGCAAAATTTATGTTTAAGGAAAACTGGGTGATATAAAAGGATAAAGTTGTTCCTCAACTGCTTTAAAAAAAAGTACCTTGTGATTTACCAACACCTTCCACTGCAAAGCAGACTTGGCGTGTTTGGGATTTTCCATTATCCTTCTTAAGGTAAACTTCTGATTTATCTAACTGAAGAACAGTAAAAATAGGCTTCTCAGCAAAGTGCAGTACTGGATCAAGGCACAACCATATCACTGTTCCATGCTCTATCCAAGAGCGTGTTGAAAAGGAAAATGTTGTATGTGCTTTATGAGTAAAGTGTGTGAGTCGATTTTTCTCTACTCATTATGGGCTTGGTCTGTGTTCCCCATGGACTTTGAAGCCCAGATCATTTCTGTGCCACTTAAGTATATGTAACTTGCTATTATATTTTGCTTGTAGGTGTTTTATATCTTCAGTACGGAGATGAAACAAAGCAGTTGAGAATGCCAAATGAAATCACAAGCACAGACACAATTCGTGCCCTTTTTGTAAGTGCCTTCCCCCAGCAGCTGACGATGAAAATGCTGGAATCGCCCAGTATGGCCATTTACATCAAGGATGAGAGCAGAAACATATACTATGAATTGTGTGATGTGAGGTAAGTCAACATGGAATTACAGCTGTTGGGTTTGGTTGGGGGGTTTTTTGTAGTACACTTAACAGAATAAAAAGGAGTGGAGTTGCTAAGTATCTGACAGATAGTGGCCTGGCACATAAAGGCATGTTCAGTGGTATCTGAGTAATATGGGAGGTTTGGTCTGACACTGCCTTCAGCTGTAGGTGCAATATCTGTTGCATAAGCCATTGATAAATGGCGTACCTTGTTCAAATATTCATATAACACATGCAGGTTCACATATTTAATATTTTATTGAATTTTAACTGAGACATAAATATTTAAAATACGGAACACAAAATAAACATTTACAGAAAAACTGTTATTTTCTTTGCTGGCAGAGCAAAGCCTGATCCTTGTGAGCCTGAAGTTACAAATATGAACGTCACCGATGTCCTCACAACAGTGCCAATTATTCATCATCTAACACTGCTAAAGATCTGTGGCCCTGGTGACTGCTGCTGCGGCAGCCCCACCACCTTCCTATTTTATGTCAGGATGCAGCAACTGCTGCACTCACTTCCCTTCACTAATTCAGAGCTTGGTCAATAAATGATCTGACTAACATCTGGGTGCATCTTTCTATCCTTTATTTTGTGGGAGTGCAGCTGCTTAATTAACCATGTTCCTTCAGTCCTAATGTCTGTGCTGTTTGAGCAGAAGGACCAGGTTCTCAGGGTCCCTAGAAAGTCCCAAATCATGTAGCAACAAAGCTCTCAGGCACACCTCAGACGTGTTACACTCCATAAAACTGTGCAAGGAAATACGGTGAGCCTTTGTGCCATCCTTTTCATAGAAGTTACATGATAAAAAGGATGAACAGAAGAGCATAAGAAGATGAAGGAGAAAGCAGAAAAGGTGTTTCCCCTCTCTGCCAGTCTACCACTAGTGCAGGAAAATGATGTGAAAGTAAGAGAGGTGTACTGTCCGCTGCTGCCTTGCTTCTTCTGGAGATCCTGTGCTTCTCGATATCATGTTGTAGTTAAAAGACCAAGTTGGAGCTTTTCTTGTCTTGCCACTTCCAATTCCCCCATTCCTCTTCTTAGTCTTTGAACAGCACTGCACTCCATTTTCTCTCCTCTGTCTTGCTCTCCTCAGGCTGTCTACCCAGTGTCTTGTCATTAGCCAGCCTCTTGGATTTCAGTTTCTGGTTTTTTTATCTTCCTTGCTTTGCAGACTCCCACACCCCTGTTTGGCCACTGTAATGCCTATGTTAAGACCCATCTGATTTTTTGCATCATCATTCATCATGTGCGCAAGTTTCTTATACATCAGTCTATTCACAAGATTGGATCAACTGATTAAATCAAGATACAGGTTACTACGTCTTTGTTGCCAAGCGCATTATTGCCATCATCTGGCCCATCGGCTCCTTCTCTCTCACTTTATCCCTCCATCTTCCCTTGAGTTTCAGACTAACAGTTTATGACTTCATCTCCTCCCTGCCCCTGAGAATGTGATTATCTTAATACCACTCCACCTTTTTTTCCCTTGCTCCCATTGCAGGCGTCACCCTGCCAACCTCAGGCCTGGCTCAATCCCAACATCTGCTTCCTCTGTTCCTATGCCTGTATTGTAGAGCATTTCTAGAGGAAATCCCACGACCCAGCTGACTTCCTCTGTAACAAAATTCCCTCCTTCAGTTCTTCCACCCTTCTCACTAAGGAAACCTCAGCAGTTCCAGCTTAATGGAGTCCAAAGCATGCACTACCAGCTGCATTTTCACCGCTTTTGAATAATTTATGCAACAATTTCTCCATTTCTGTTCCTTACTCTTCAGATCTTGCCAGTGTCTCCCCTCAGAGAACAGGTGAAAAAAAGTATCATTTTTCTGTCCTTTGCTTGCCATGTCTTCCTTCAATTCTCTTCTTGCTTCCTTGTCTTAAACATGGGTGTTTTAGTCAACTCTTCAAGCTCTCCACCTCCCTCAGAGGCTGTCTCATTTTCCTCTGTGCCTTGCATCCCTTGCTTTGTCTGTTAACTTGCTACTCTATTAAAGTGCCTGCTCTTATGTTGCTAACATGTTTTTGTGCCTCCCAACAAAACTGTCCCTGAACACAACATACTTCCCACCCCATCACCTTTCTTTCTTGCACTGAGCAGTCACTACAACTGTTGGCTGGAGTTTTACTCTGTCCTAGACCCATTTCCAACCTGTCTGGGGTTTTATTCTTCTAATTCCAACTTGTCTTTTGTTCCCTGCTGTTTCATTGCAATTGGCAAAGTCAACAAATGGCCAGCTTTTGTGAACACCCTTTTTCTCTCAGATCTCTTATGTACTTTTAATGTTTTGTTCTTGAAACTTTGATCTCCCTTTGTTTCAATGGCTGTTCTTTCCTGATTTCTCCCTGTCTCTCTCCTCTCCTTTCAGGTATCATTTGAGAGGTTCTCTTCTCAAACATTGATTTTCTGTTGTGTTTTTTCAGGGCTTTGTCCTCCTTCCTTTTCCTTGTCTGTACATATCTCGGTCATCCCTGTGGATTAGTTGAATTATCATACCTACCTGGGTGACTCTCCCATTTATTTTTCTGTCTCTCCTTTAGGGTGGGATTCATCTGACCAAATGGAGATTTTTACATCCACATTTTAAGCTGGTTGTGATTAATCCTGTAAAATTGTCTGATAAATTATACATGCCAGAGAACCTAGCTGTTGATGTCTTCCCTGTAGTTGGATGACATGAGTCCTACCTCTTCCGTCCAAACTAAAGTCTTGATCTTCTCTTTTAATGTAGTCTCACAGACCATTAGTTTCAGCCTAGCTTATGTTATCCTTCATTATGCCATCACACTCCTCCCCCTTTTCTTTCTTTCTTTTTTTTTTTTTTTTTAACCACTGGGGACAAAGCACTATCTTCTACTTAAGCCCATAACCTGGTCCTTTTCTTAAAGTGGTTCAGGGCTCTACATCCAGTGTAGATTTCAGATTTTTTCTGCATAACTTCCCTATGATGCAGCCTTTCCTTTCCCACTACGTAGTGAAAAAACACTCAGCTAATTCGTCAGCTTTTTAGTAGCAACTGCTGTAATGGTCTTTTCTCGGCAGTTGGCACAGGTAATATCTTGTTCGCTCTTACCCATTCAAATGAAGCAACAAAGATCATTCTCCTAGTTTGACAAGCAGACTGCTTCACATGCATTTTTTTCATTTGTCCTCTGGCTGTATCTTTTCCATTTCATTAAATATAAACTACTTGTCTTCATTATGAGGGCTCCTCCAAGCCCACTTCAATGCTACTTTTAATTTCTTGTTTAGTACCAAGTGCCATCTGCTTCCACTTGGTGAATAATGCCAACTTTCATTCTACATGTCTTTAATTTTCAAACAAGTGCCTTCACGCTCTCTCTCAGGCAGCCCTCTAATGGGCTTGGAAGGCGTCCTCTGCAGACATCCGCAAAGCCACTGTGTTGGTCTCCTTCCAGTCCCACCTTCCCGCTCTCTCTGTTGCACTGCCTACTCAGAGCATGCCCGTGGTCCCAGGATCTGTTTATTGCTCCTCTGGCTGGAGAGACTATGGTCTTCTCATTTTTTTTTGTTCCCTTATCTTTCTGCAGCTATCCTGTTGTCTGTTGTGTTTTCTATTCACCTTGTAAGCTGCTGGAGAGGTGGTATTCCTGGGGTGTTTATACAGCACACACAGATCAATGAGGCCTTTGAACATGCCAAGAGCATCTGGGAACTACAGTAATGCAAATAGTAATAATAAAAGTACAGTAATATATACCTGTTATCACTAATGTTTATCTTAGAATAGCAACATGAGGTGAAATAGAATTCACTTCAGAGATCAAATGCCTAGTATTTTGGTGCTTTGCCTTGCAGCAATGCTTTACTTTAAAAAGTGTCATGTTTCTACAAGAACTATTTACAGAGAATGCTTTTAAAACAAACTCCACTTAGTTGAGGTACCATCTCATAGCCATCAGACAGAAAAGACAGCAGATAATATTTATTTAAATGAATAATATACCGTTTCTTGAACTGAAGATGAGAGCACTTGCTTTGTATCGAAAAGAACATATTTCCAAGTCTGAGGCAGAAAATGGTAACTGAGACTCCCAGTGCAAGTCTCAAAGTGAAAGGGTCACATTTGCAAGATGGAAAACAGTTTATGTTACCATAAATAATTGAAGAACTTGAACTTGCCGCAAGGTAGCTATTTTCCTATGCAGTCTACAAGTAAACACTCATAAATACTAAACTTCTCATCAGCCCCGCAGTTCTTAAACAGAAGGCACTGATCTGTCTCTTAAGCTGTGGGGTTTCTTTAATAACTACTTGACATCTACAACAGCAGCACAAGTTCTGACTAGCTACCCATTCAAAGTAATCACTGATAGTAATATGACATTGTAAGAAAGAAATTGGAGCTGCCCAAGAATCCTTTCCTTCATTTTTAAATGATAATCTCAGTGATTAAGATCAGTTTACTAGACTTGTAGCTGCACCTGGAGGAAAGGAATTCAGTCACATGTGTAAGTAAATTCTCTAGAGATCGCTACTGGGAAATGAAAGGAATCGCAGCTTTGAAAGGATGTAAGTGGGCATAGATTGGAGGCTTTGCTGCTGATTAAATGCGAGCAAGAGATCAGCAGAACTCAGTGCAAAAAGCCATAAAATTATTGGAAGGTAGGTTTTGAAACAAAATAGAAAACTAATGTCATCTAGCCCTTTCCTAAACGCAGTAGTTTAAAAGTGGACTAATGAATGACAAAGTGTTGGGTCCTTATTAAACAAAAATATTCTCTTTGGGCTTTCCATCTAAGCCATTTCTGTGGTAGCTTTCATCAAAACTTTTGCTTGTTTATTTGTTTTTGTAGTTCCTATTTTTTCCCTTAAAACCTATCTTTTTTATAAAGTTTAGAGGAACGATTTATCTGCTACTGAATGTTTAGCTTTTGTGGAGTTTTTTTCAGGTTTGTGAACAAGCTGATAATTAGAATTGCCTCAAGAATAATTACAGTTAGAAAGACTGCTTTTCTTTTGATAGTCCTACTGCTTACAATAGCAAAAATTCACGTGGGCTGAGTACACAATAAAACATGTAAATATTAACTAAATCCTTTTGAGTGCCATGTAAATGTTGAAGCTCTATTGTCTTCAAAGTGTATTCACTCTATGGCAGGATCTTGAAAGAAACTTAACACTATCTAATTTTTATGGGTGTGGAGTTGTAGCAAAAGAATGATACTTCCCATGGGAAAGAGAATCAAAGTAGGCTTTTGTTTGTCTGTATGTGTCTAATTTATGGCATTTAGGTTTTTCTTATAGGTGGGCTGCAGACCTATATGTTTGTCTGTTGCCTGAAACTTTCAGGCAACAAAGCAAATAAAACTACTTTAATCTGTTATCATTGCTGATTCTTTTGATTCCAGGAATATTCAAGACCGATCTTTCCTTAAAGTTTACAACAAAGATCCTGCACATGCATTTAATCACACTTCCAGAGCTGTAAATGGAGATATAAGGGTAAGTACTAGTGCTGCATTTATACTCCTCTTTCCTCCAGCTTTTATGTTAAACGTTTAAATTCCTAACTGTAATATGTACACAACAATTCATAAAAGCGAGGGCAAATGTGCGACACGTATACAGAAGAGGGAACTGATAATGCTTACCGTAATGTTTCTTAACTGCTTTGCTTTTTCCAGTTACTTGCCCTGAGCATTAACTTTTTTTTTTGTTCTTGTTTACTAGCATTAAAGCATGTGAATCAAAACATAGCCTTTAGTTACTTTTTTCGGGACACAGACAGTGCTCAGAGTTTATACAACTTCTTATTTCATGTTTCCAAACCCTTTACAGCGAAGTACAGCATGGTGTTAGTTCATTCCAGCAAGGCTTCAGCATGGACTGGTTTGCGTAGCTGAGCAGATGTACCTAGCTTGAAGTCTATTGAAACACTTTGTAAATGATCATTTCAAGTAAGAAATTCTGATAAAAACCTGTTGTGGTGTAAATGGTTTTGTCTTTTTCTAAAATTTTCTACCTGTACTGAACAAGAACAAGTATATTTGCATTTTCAAGTGAACATTTTGTCTTGGGAAACTATAGCAAAGGCATTTGAAACGTATTCGATTTCTCTCTGTTACTGTCTATCTTTTGCTGGACTGTAATCTCCCACCTTGATGCCAAGAGGGCAGGAGATGTGGCTGTGCAGCACCTCTTCCACCATGTTACTCACAGCTAATGTTGCAGCAGGGGGTGGTGGTGGTGGTGAGATTACACAACCTCATCTCCTCCCCACCCATCCTAGGTCTGTCCCCAGGAAGCAGTGCAACCAAATGAGCTCGATGGGGCCAGAAGGGAATGCCACTACTGTCCTACCTGCTTTGTGGCTTTTATGTGTGCTCCAAAGCTGATGGAACTGCGCAGAACATTTCCTGTGAAGTGATTTGCTTAATTGTACATTTGCTTCTCGGTTTCATTATCAATCTGAGCGTGTCACACTGCTTTATTATTAATATTTCATGTAAGTACTTCTGCTGTTTCCACAGTTTAGGGCCTCATTATTTTAGAAAGATTGCAATAGTTTATTTACAGGCACTATTCTCAACCACCTCTCATTTATGTACTTCAATTATGAAATGGTCCTTTTGATAGGTCAGAAATCTAATTACTTGGTTATTCACACTGCTGCACACACAACATGAGAGAGCAAATAGATGTGCTTCAAAGGACTGATGTGATGATAGTTTTTAGTGTCTTCTTTAAGGTCCTGAAATTCTTCAGTTCTAGTTATATTCCTGTAGCAGTAACTGGGTGTATCTCATTCATATTCGAAGGCATGACATACTATCGTTGTGCATTATGACGTTAACTCATGTAACAGTTTCACTGTAGCTTTATCAAGTTATGCTGTACTGTTCTTGTTCCATGTGCAGTGGATGCTGAACGTACCTACTGTGGCTTTATTTGCGTGCTCTAGACCTGTTTTCAGATATGGTTAACTACTGTGCTAGCTACATATATTCAAAACTAAAGATTACTTCTTTGGCCCTCTTCCAGGCATTTACTGCCTAACAGAGTTGTTCTGAACACAGGTGCTGCTTCTGTTCAAAAACGGTAATAATTTGTATTGCTTATTTTAAAATACTGTGTTGTACAACAGATATGCACACTTTACACCTCCTGATTATGGCTGAGTTATCTCTCTTTGGCCATAACTCAAAAATAATGGTGACACAGTGATGATCTTTGCAGAAGTGGTGGTTTCATGGTAGAATACTGTATTTTGCTCTGCTAAAATGCCAAAGATGCCATTTTGAAATTCTGCGCATCCAACAAAACAGCTATTTTCTCATTTGGCTTTTCCTTTGCATTGGCAAATTTCTCGTCTTTCTGGTCTGAGAGGTGAAGTCAGAGCCAGGGTGTTCACAGGGGCTTTGTGGAGAAACATGCAAGAAGTCTTCCCTTTGATCTATGTGAACTTCTGCACTTCAAAGTTACAAGCATGGAAACAAGTCATTTCTTGAGCTCCGGAAATAATGAAACCTGTTTGTCTAAGGATCTGTGTTTTCTGTTTGAGTTCTTCCTTGTGCAGCAACGCTCAGATCCTAACTGAGGCTTTTCCCAAAGTAGAGGGATTTAATAATGCTCTCTCCGATCCTCATGCTCCAGAGTCTAAAAAGCTGGAGCACACACTGCAACTTTTCCTCTATTCGGCAGAAGTACTGTAGGATCTTCTCGCAAATCTCTAACTTGGCAAAATTTGTGGGGACATAGTGGTCTAATGGTTTCTACCCTTTGGTTAAATCTGGTTGAAATTTGCCTGCAGATTCACAGGTTATTAGGTCAGGGGAGACAACCACCAGTAAGCAGATGGATTATACATCCCTCTTTCCTTAGCAAACCAGATTAAAGGGCGTGGAAATGCGGAGGGAGTAAGTGAGAAACATGTACATTTTATGTACTGGTATTGCACGGTACCAAAAGATTGTGGAAAAAGCTTTGCTTCTCATCTCTTCTTTGTGTTTGTGCATCTTTGCATTGGGTAAATTGATGTTCTTCAATTTCATGTGATACGAGAGTGCTAAATTCACTACAGTGGGAAGTAGGGAGTAACTCTTGTAGCCACTGTGCTCCGCATCATGGTTAACTGTTTCAAAAAACCTACAGGAAAGCAGCTTATTGTCAGACTGGTTGAAAGAACAGTATTTAGAATATCATGAATTAGCCGTTGTAAGTACATTTTTCCATGGTGATACTGTGAGTGTGGTTGTATCTCCTGCCATATGTGAGTTAAAGCTTTGTTTTTTTGAGGTTTGGGAAAGTTTTGCCTTACAGATTTTTCTACTGTTCGCCTTCTTGTCCCTTTGGAACCTTTATCCCTGGGTTTGATGATGTTCAGGCTTCTAATCATGTGATTTATAATCATTTCCATGTAACAGACCCAAAATAATCTCAGAAAATAATGTTAGCTGCCAGCTTGGACACCTGTTTTAACTACCAAACAGATGTGAGACCTGTATAAGAATTGGCAGTAACACTTGAAGTATTAAGTATTACCCATATGGACAAGAAGACTTAGAAAGTGCGAGAGGAATGTGGGATCTGTGAGTTTCAGATCTCCTATCAAACCACTCAGCTTTCATGTCCACTAATTCTAATTTTCCTGGTCTTCTTTCTGTTTCCTGCATTTTTCTGAATGGGTTGTGTTTGAGAAAAGGGGTTTTGCTTGGGGTCTAAGCAAGTTCTAAAGGACAGTTTCTCCTGAAATCCTTGAGTGCCTTACTTGCTTACTGATACTGTGCTGTGACCGTTTAGATCTTGAAGAGCATGGTTTGTTTGACAGGTCTGCCATGTTGAATGCTATTCAAGCAAGAGGTAGCTACATAATGCCGTCTCACTGAATATTTGTGTTTGTACTCTTCCTTTTTTTATTATTCCTTTCCCAAAATCTATGCTGAAAATCTGTAGCAGCTGTTTTCTTTGGAGAAATGTATTTTCTCATTGCTGCATTTCATTCATTTATAACTTAGCCTGAGCTTGTAACATGTTCAGATGATCTTTTTATTCTCTCTGGCATTGTTTTGAATTCCAGTGCAAATGTACACAGCCATGCTGGTCTGTGCTGTTAGAATTAACATTTGTCATTTGCATAGATTCGAAGAGGAAGACTCGGTGTAGGGTCTAGGTTGCCTCTCTTCTCAACTTTAGTGGTGGTGTATAGATTCAACATCAATAGGTGACACTAAAGAACTGATGGCAGATTTTCGTATGTTGCTGAACAAACTGAATTTCTTTGGAAGCGTCACAGCTCCTTTTAGCCTGGGTTGTTGCTGTGAGCCCTGGTGACTCCAAGCGGAAGTAATTCCCCCACCGAATGTGCACAGCGTATTTTCTGTCTTCATTCCCTAC